>NC_058131.1:463559654-463638445 GCF_016433145.1 Gracilinanus agilis
GAGAGAGAGAGAGAGAGAGAGAGAGAGAGAGAGAGAGAGAGAGAGAGAGAAAGAGAGAGAGAGAGAGAGAGTTTTATCCTTACAACAACGCTGAGAAATAGGTACTATTATTATCTCTATGGTATAGATTAAGAAAATGAGGCTGAGAAATATTTCATGACTTGCCAAGGATTCTATACCTGGTAAGAGTCTGAAGAAAGATTTGAATGCCACTCTTCTGGACTCCAAGTCCTCTGCTCTATCACTATAACAAAGCCTCCTGGATCAAGTTGACACATCTCTAAAACAATTAAGTCATATACATCTCTGCCTTTTCAATGTATATAAAATAAAAATAAAAAACATAAAGAAATTGCCTACAAATGGAAGGACAGTTCTGAGGTTACAGGTTCTTCTCAAAGGGGTGAATAAAATCACTTACATATGGCTATTTTTATTGTTTGCATCACAGTAACAAGAAACATTATTTCATAGACTATTTGAGTGAGATGAACATAATCAGACATAATTTGGGGAAGATAATTCCAATTTATTTGCCAATATCCATTGCAGAGAAAGATGCAGAAAAATCCTATAAAAAACTTTATAAGATCTAAACAAAGTACTATAGATTTTGGTATTTGGCGGCTACAAGGCAAGGAAAGAAAAAAAGAAAAGATGGAAAAGACTGTGGTGGATAAAGGTTATGAATCACAAAATGGAATAAAGGATAAAGTTATGCATAACCACAACAGCACCAATTCAATCTGTTTAAGGAAGTTATTGATTGAAAAATTGGAAATGGATGAAAGTAAAGAAGTTCCCTCTTTTCAACAGTTTAACAGATTTTAAAAATGCCTCCAAAAAAGGGTAAAAAAGTCCAGGAACAACTTCAACCAACAGATACTTAATCTCCTTGTCAAATGGAGAGATGGTATCTAAGGGCAACATCTGTTCAGACTAAAGCTCATTTGCAAAATATTATGGAGGACCATGACTGACAATTACAAGCATCACAAAGCAGTACAAAAAAAAATCTAAGGAGTAAACAAGCCTGAAGAAAGTTTGGCATGAAACTCAGCTAAACCAGATTATCCTGTGATTATTTATAGATGAAATCGGCAGGACAGCAAACAGATTGCAAGTGGAAAAAAAATCTACTGGCTTTTATAAAGTGATCTTTCCTCATTGGTAATGATAGTGAAATTTGGACTCTACCTCCTCAGTACCCCAATATGGATATGAGAAAGGAGCAAAGACTATAAAGATATTGAGTGAAATGAATGAAAATAATATATGAGAGTATTCAGGCTTTCACAGATAACTTTCTGCAGCCGATCACATTCTTATAGCCATACAAGCAATTTAGAGTGCAAATTACCAAAATAATCACACCCCTTGATCAAATAATGCTATTGTTGTGAACATTCCTTGTGAGTGTTATCAAAACAAATAAAAAAACAACTCTCTGTTCAAAGATTTTTTGTAGCAATTTTATATGTTATTTTAAAAATCACATGCATCTGTGTGTGTGTACACACACACACACACACACACACACACCAGAAAGAAACAGGTATATCCAACAATAGGAGAGTTAAATACATTTTGGTACCAAAATGAAATAGAGTATTACGGTACTATTAACACCAAGAATAAAGTATATAACTAAATACGCAATTTGTTAAATAATACAAAACAGAAACATAACCAGAAAAATGGAGGTCTCACTAACTATGATCATATTAGGAAATGGGAATGAATAAACAAATCCAGAATCCATGTGATGCCCCAAGCAGTTGCCTGGGTCCTTTGGACCAACACACAAGTATGAGTCTTTACAAGATGGTTGGTAAATTTCTGATAGAGAGACTTAGTGAATAAAGTTTCTTTCCACAAACCTGGAGTTAGATAGCCAAATGTTTTAGAGATGGCATCAGAGGTAACTTTAATAAAGTTGCCAGTGGGGCAGCACAGTCCATGGCAAAAGGGTAGTTAGTCATCAATTCTAGTCATCATCAGTAACTTCTTAGGACTAGGAACTGAGATAATATCAGTACCTCGGAGAGAAGGGTCAGAAGTGCCAGAACTGATCAGCAATGCCAGTGACCTTGCAGAGCAGTGTATGAAGCTTGCCAATTTTTTCCCCCGGTAGCCACATCTCTTAGGAATGGTGGATAGCCTGACCAAGATGAAAGCACCACAAATAGCTATGGCTACTTCTTTAGAGCACTTGATACCTCGGTCAACATGGCATCATGTTCCCCAGTGGCCACAAAAGCCTTGAACCTGGTATGTTGTCCAGCTCTAGTCTATTTCTGAATAGCCATGATCATCAGAACCTCCTCCTTCAGTGCGGGCCCCAGGAAGAAGTCTATGATCTCTAATTCCTTGATAGGAAGGAAGAAAGCATAGATCTCTTGCAAAGATTATATCTAAATAGCCCAGTTTGGTGACAGGAACCCACTCCTTAACTTTGGCCTTCCAAAGTCACCTTGGTCACTGATTATAATGCCCCTAGGATCCCCAACTCCTCTTGTAGCACAAGTATTATCTGACATTTGGTGTTCACTAGAAATAGGATCATGATAGAGACCTATTAGGATGGATTAAAAAAGTATGGAATATATTATATGCTGAAATTTATTCAATTAAATATAAAGAATTGCCAAACAAGTTTGGTTATTTATGTTGCTGGTAAATGGCAAATTTCTAATTAAAATTTAAAATCATTTAGAGTTTTTTAAAGATCACATAAATAGTTCATAGAAGATCTGGAATTAGAACTTAGATCTCCTTTCTCCCAGCTTACTTCTCACTAGAATGCATTGACAAAGACCTAAATATATATATATATATAAATATCAAATGTAAAATGTTAAACACTTCATGTTCACTGTTGAACATATATTTCATCTTCACCTCAGCTTGGTGCTGTCTAAGCAACTCCTTCAATGTGCATGCCTTTTGGCAAACCAGGGTATGGCTTAGGTTCATCTTCTCCACTGATAAGTGTTACCGAAGTTCCAAGGGACATCCCCTCCTAAAACTCACCCATACCTCTTGAGTCCATGAAGTATGTTCCAAGGCTATAAAGTATCCATTTCAGAAGAAATTCTGAAATCCTGTTTCACCTGTACTCAAGAAAAGAAACACAATGCAGAAGAAGCAGCAATGGTCTAGAAGATGTCTAGTTTCAAAATAATCTCAGAGATCACGCTTTTGCTGTCATGTGTGAGCAATTATGATAGGTGTCCTTGGGGAGAGGAGCGAAGTCTACCAAGGAACTCTTAAATTTCAAGAGTTCCTTGGCAAAACAGGTAAGGCTTTTTAATCAGAAAGTCTTGGGTTCAAGTCACACTTCTGGTATATATAGGCTATTTGACTAAGTGGGTCACTTAATGTACCCCAGGCAATCCTCTAACAACAGAAGTTCTTAATCTGCAGTCTATGAACTTATTTTGGTAACTTTAAACTTTTGATGACTATATTTCAGTAAAATTAGTTTCCTTTGTAATCCTATGTATTTAATCTTATGCATTTAAAATGGTTATTCTGAGAAAGGATCCAATGACTTCATCTAACTGTCAAAGGGCATTTTGCAATCTATAACTACAAATTACAAAATAGTTACAGGTCAGCACTGAGGAGTTTTCTCACCTGGAGTTTCCTGACTAATAAAATCATAGATCCAGTCTCATTTCTTATTACCCATGTGACTTTGAGCAAAGTCAATAACCTTTCTGACCCTCAGTTCCTCATCTATGAAATGAGGAAGATGACTTTTATAATTCTATAACTCAGGTACCATTTAGCTGGTGATGAACTGAAACTATTATTAATCTACTTAACTAAATTTAAAATTACAAACTACCTCTGAACCATTTATGAGACTCTAAGGATTCAGAGGCCATAAAATATCCAAGATTAGTGATTCTGACTGTGTGTGTATTCCTTTTTAAACATCTAAAGGAGCCATGTCTATCCTCAGAGTAAGAATCATTTTTGCCCTCCATTGGACAAACCATCATGAATAGCACTATTTCCCTAGTGTTCTTTGAAGAGTGGGAACTAGAACAAAAAAAGGTATCCTTAGCCCTTGAATTCATCCTTAGTGTACAGCAGCAATATCTCCTTCATTTGACATATTATATATTAACTTGTGAAAAGAGAGTTTATTAACATTTCCTTATGGACTTCATTGGCTAATTAAGTCATAATAAAGCCATCAAAATGTCATTGAGAACATTTGATTTTACTGTACTAATAATCTATTTTTAAAGTATTAGAATAGCTATTTAGCTGATTAAAATATTCCAGAAGCTATATTATGTGGGAAAAAATATGGGGAGTACTTTTGTTGTGTGCTCTATGAAATTTATTTATTAATTCAATTCATAAAATAGCAATGTGTTTAATGTGTTTATTACTAAATTAAATGCCAGACATAAAAGCAAAATAAACACAATAATAACCATATTTTATTTAATTACACAAATTTTAGTGGTCTGAAAAGGAAAAATAATCTATGGAATCAGAAATGCCAAAACAAATAGCTACATCTTACAATTAGATATATTTATTCAGATTTAATAGGACCAAGAAAGAAAGGGGATTCTGGAAGTACTGACTCATTTTAGAAAATGGTCTCTTGGTCTTCCTATCATTAAAAACTATAGATTTTTTAATGCCTTTTGTAGCAGTGAAGACCTGAACCCCAGCACAAGGTAATCCTTATAGTGGGCCTGGCCTGTATAAGCTCAGAACCCCTACCTAAACTCAAGCTGAAGTTATAAGCCCTAAGGCAAGACAGCCCAGAGTGTTCCTGACCTAATCAAGCTGAGAGTAAGACCAAAAGCCCCTTGCCAAGTCTGAGCCTAGGTCCTAAGCCCCAGCACAGGGTAACTCATAGTGTTCTGAGCTCTATAAGCCTTCAGTAGTCCCAGGAGGTGATTGAATCAGCAGTTGGAGGTGGCTTTCAAAGCTCTCAAAGCTTTCAAAGGCCATCATACCACCTAGGAAGAACTGAAACTTGCAGAAACCTAGAAATAGAACTAAAGGTAGTTGCAAGGAAAAACTGACATTTAAGAAAGTGCTTCTCTAATCCGAGAACAGAGCCTACCTTTAAAATAAAAGTGAAAGTCAAGAAAAAGGCTGGGTGAAAATGAGCAAACATAAAAAAAAGCACCTAACATAGAAAATGTTTATGGAAACAAAGAAGAGCAAGGCACAGACACAAAAGGAGATCAGTGAAAGCAAAAAAAAAAATACATGCAAAAGTTCAAAGAAAAATATGAATTGGTTTCAGCCACTGGAAGAATTCAAGGAAGATTTCAAAAATCCATTCAGAAAAGCAGAAAAGCAGAATAAGTGAATCCTTTTCAGATTATAATGCAATAAAAATTATAGTCAATTGATAATGGACCATGAAAAGACAACTAAAAATTAGAAACTAAATAACCTAAAGCTAAAAAGCAGATGGGTCAAAGAACATTATAGAAACAATCAATAATTTCATTAAGGAGAATGACAATGAGGAGACAACATATACAAATTTATGGGACGCAGTCAAAGCATTATGTAGGGGGAAAATTATATCTCTAAATGGTTACAACAATAAAATAGAGAAAAAAGCAAAACAAAAAATTGTGCATGCAACTAAGAAAACTAGAAAAAGAACTAATTAAAAATCCCCAATTAAAGACTAAATGAGAAATCCTAACAACTAAAGGAAAAACTAATACTATTGAAAGTAAGAGAACTATTGAACTAATAAATAAGATTGGAAATTGGTTTTACGAAAAGAAATAAAGCATTGGTTAATTTGATTTTAAAAAGAAAAGAATAAAATCAAATAATCAGTATGAAAAATGAAAAAGGTGAACTTACAGCTAATGAAGAGGAAATTAAAGCAATAATTAGGACTTATTTTGCCCAATAATATGCCAATAAATCTGACAATCTAAGAGAAATGGGTAAATATTTACACAAATATAAATTGCACAAATTAACAAAAGATGAGATATAGTACTTTTTTTTCCTTAGGATATTTTTCCATGGTTACATGATTCATGATTGGTGGCTTCCCGCACCCCCACACACACTTTTTCCTATTCCCTCCCAAATCCGACAAGTAGTTCCATTGGGTTATACGTGTATCATTTTTCAAAACCTATTTCCATGTTATTCATATCTGCAGTAAAGTGATCCTTTAACATCAAAACCCCAGTCATATCCCTATCAAACCACATGCTTGATCACATATTTTTCTAATGCAGGAAATAAATAACCCATCTGAGAAAAAGAAATTGAACAAACCATCAAAAAACTCCCTACGAAAAAATCCCCAGGGCCAGATGGATTCACAAAGAATTCTATCAAACTTTTAAAGAACAATCGATCCCAATACTATGTAAACTATTTGGGAAAATAGAGAAGGAATTCTATCAAATTCTTTTTAGGACACAAATATGACACTGTTACCTAAGCCAGGAAGAGCAAAAAACAGAGAAAGAAAATTAAAGTCCCAATTTCATTAATGGATCTAGATGAAAATATTTTAAATAAAATGATAGCAAGGTGAAATATATAGATCAGCAATCTATCACAAGGATCGTTCACTATGACTAAGTGAGATTTTTACTAAGAATGTAGGGTTGGTTTAATATTAGGAAAACTATCAGCATGATTGACCCATATCAATAATCAGACTAACAGAAATCACATGATTATCTCAATGGCTGCAGAAAAAGCCTTCGACAAAATACATTTCTTTTGACAAAACTCATTCCTTTTTTAAAAAAAAAACAACTAGAAAGCATAGGAATAAATAGGCCATTCCATAAAATGATAAGTAGTATCTAACTAAAACCATCAGCAAGTATAATCCACAATGCAAATGTTAGAAACCTTCCCAATAAGAACAGAAGTGAAGCAAGGATGCCCATTATCACCACTATTGTTTAATATTGCAGCATAAATGCTATTTAGAAAAAAGAAAAGAAAAATAAATTGAAGGAATTAAGGTAGGCAATGAGGAAACTAAATGATCATTCTTTATCTTTGCAGATGATATGATGATATACTTAGAGATTCCTAGAAAATCAACCAGAAAACTAGTTGAAATAACTAATAATCTCAGTAAACTTGCAGGATATAAAATAAATCCATGCAAACTATCAATATTTGTATATATTACCAATAAAGTTAATCAGCAAGAGATAGAAAGAGAATTCCCATTTAAAATAAGTCCAGACAATATAAAATACCTGGGAATCTACTTGTCAAGACACACATAGGAATTACATGAACAAAATTACAAAACATTTTTTGCACAAATAAAATCAGATCTAAACAACTGGAAAAATATTAATTGCTCATGGGTAATATAATAAAAATGATAATTATATCTAAATTAATTTACATATTCAATGCCATACTGATCAAACTACCAAATAATTTTTTATAAAACTAGAAAAAATAACAAAATTCATCTATAAGAACAAAAGGTCAAAAATATCAATAGAACTAATGACAAGAAATGTGAAGAAAGGTGGCCTTGCTGCACCAGATCTCAGACTATATATAAAGCAGTAATCATCAAAACAGTCTGTTATTGGCTAAGAAATAGAATTGTAAATCAATGGAATAGATTAGATACATAATATACAGTGGTAAAGGACCTTAGCAACCTAGTGTTTTTGAAAAATCCAAAGACCCACGCTTTTGGGATAAGATCTCACTATTTAACAAAAAATGCTGGAAAAATTGAAAAACCATGGCAGAAACTGGATGTAGACCAAAATCTCACATCTTATACCAAGACAAGGTCAAAATGGGTATGTGATTTAGATTTAAAGAGTGATACCATAACTAAATTAGGGGAACATAGAATAGTTTACCTGGCAGATCTATGAAGAAGAGAATTTATGAACAAATAAGAGATAGAGAGTAAGATATAAAATGAATAATATTAATTATATGAAACTAAAAAGCTTTTGCATAAACAGAATCAATGTAACCAAGATTAGAAAGGAAACAACAAATTAGGGGAAAATTGTATAACAGATTGTTCTGATAAAGGTCAAATTTCTCAAATCTATAGAGAACTAAATCAAATTTATAAGAATGCAAGCCAATTCCCCAATGCTTGGATGATATAAACAACCAATTTTCAGATAAGGAAATCAAAAGTATCAATAATCATGAAAAAAATGTTCTAAATAACTCTTGATAGGAGAAATGCAAATGAAAACAACCCTGAGGTACCACCTCACATGTATCAGATTGGCCAATATGACAGTCAAGGAAAATTATAAATGTTGGAGGGAATGTGGCAAAACTGGGACACTAATGCATTGTTAATAAAATTGTGAACTGATCCAACCATTCTATAGGGCAATTTAGAACTATGTCCAAAAGGCCATAAAACTGAGCATACCCTTTGATCTTATGATACCACTACTGGGTCTGTATTCCAAAGAGATCATAAAAAGTAGGGAAAGACCTGCTTTTACAAAAATATTTATAGCATCTCTTTTTGTGGTGGCAAAAATTAGAAATTGAGGGGATTATCAGTTGGGGAATGGATAAACAAATTAGTATATGTTGGTGATTAAATAAATTATGCTATAAGAAATGATAAGCAGGATATTTTCAGCAAAAAAGCTGAAAAAATCTACATGAACTGATGCAGAGCAAAATGAACAGAACCAGGGGAACATTGTACACAGTAACAGCAATACTGAATGATGATTAACTGTGAAAACTTGGCTACTCTCATTAGGGCAATAATCTGGGACAATTCTGAAGGATTTATGACAGGGAATGTTATCCACCTCCGGAGAAAGAACTGTTGGAATTGAATGCAGATCAAAACATACTAACTTTTACATTAGTTTATTTCAGTTTTATTCTGGGATTTGAGTTTTGTATGAGCATCCTTTTACAACAATGACCAATGTGGAAGTGTGTTTTGTATGATACATGTAAGGCCCAAATCAAATTGCTTACCATGTCTGAGTTGGGGAGGGGAGGGAGAGAAAGAAACAGCTTGAATCTTATAATTTTGAAAAATATATGTTGAAGATTATTACATCTAATTGAGAAAATAAAGTATTTTTGAATTTTTTAAATGCCTCCCACAATGAAAACTGTTCTAATTTTGTCATTTACACATATATTCATTCAAAAGTTCTGGAGAGATTATGTTTTCTATAATTCACTTTCAAAAATTAAATTTTAAAGCAATTCAGTGGAATTTGGCCACCATCAAGAAATTTTTTCTGAGTGTCTTCTAGATGCCTGGCACTGTGAGATGTGTGATGGGAGTATCCAAGACAAAGAAAGGCATTTTAAAGCTTCAAAGAGCCCATAATCTAGTGAGGGAGAAAAAGTAAATAAAAATGGTACAAATAACTTTTTTTAAGTCATTCCTTATTCTCACCAGTAAAAGGGGAAAGAGTGGGAAATTAAAGTAGATTTGAAGGAAAAGAGAGAAAGAATAGGGAAAAGAACAAACAGATGGAAAGAGATTCAAAGAGGGAATCAGGAGGTTAGGGAAGGACATAGAAACACTGGACAAACAAAGGAATTTAGAGAAGGATTAAGAAGAAAGAGAAAGATAGAAAAAATGGGTAAAGAAGAGAATGGAAGAACAAGAAAACAACAGGCCCCATAGGTTCTGAGATGAGTATTAATGCAGATAAATTGCGTTCTTAAAGTAACTTAGTTGGATGATTACAGAGCAGTCAGACCTATGGTTAGTTTAAATGGGTTAACTTGGACTATCTCTTCTTGCAGGACATTATAGGTAATATATAGAAATGCTGATGATTTATGTGGGCTTATTTTATATCTTACTACTTTGCTAAAATTATTGATAGTTTCAACTAATTTTTAGTTGAGCCTTTAGGATTTTCTATGTATATATCAATATATCATCTATGAAAAAGATAGTTTTATTACCTCTTTGCCCATACTGATTCCCTCAGTTTCTTTTTCTCTTATTGTTATCACTAGCATTTTGAAAACAATATTAAATAATACTGGTGATAATGGACATCCTTGTTTCTCTTCTGATTTTATAGGGAAGGCTAACTTACCTCCCTTCCAGATAATGTTTGCTAATGGTTATAAATATATACTTCTTATTATTCTAAGGAAAATCCATTTATACCTATGCTTTCAAGAGTTCATAGTAAGAATAAATGGTGTATTTTGTCAAAAGCTTTTTCTGCATCTATTGATATAATCATATTTTTTTGTACTTTTTTATTGATGGAATGTTAGTTGTTTTCTTTATAGTAAACCATTCCTGCATACCTGGTATAAATCCTTTTCATGCTGTATAATCTTTGTTATATATTGTTGTAGTCTTCTGCCATATTTTATTTAGGATTTTTCTTCTATATTCATTAGCGAAATTAACCTATAATTTTCTTTTTGTTTTTGCTTTTCCTGGCTTAGGCATTAGCATCATATTTGTTTTACAAAAGGAGTTTGGCAGGACTCCTTTACCAATTGTTTTAAATAATTTATTTAAAATTGGAATTAATATTAAATTAAATTAAAATAACTTTAAATATTTGGATGTAAAATATGAATATAAAATTCACTTGTAAATCTATCTGGTCCTCATGGTTTTTTTTTTCCTTAGGAAGTTCACTTACAGCCTGTTCAATTTCTTTTTCTAAAATAGGTTTATTTAGATCAGTGGTTCCCAAACTTTTTCGGCCTACTGCTCCCTTTCCAGAAAAAATATTACTTAGCACCCCCTGGAAATTATGAAACTATTTGTTGAACTCAGAATAGAATGTAATACAAAAAAAATGTGACCATCACTGTCCCCCTGGATCCCTGTAGCACCCACCAGGACGTGGTAGTGCCCACTTTGGGAATCACTGATTTAGATATTCTATTTCTTCTTCTATTAGTCTAAACAATTTATATTTTTGTAAGTATTCTTCCATTTCATTTAAATTGTTAAATTTGTTAGCATAGAATTGAGCAAAATAACAATAATTACTTTGATTTTATCTTCATTAGTGATAAATGTACTTTTTTCATTTTTGATGCTAGTGATTTGATTTCTTCTCTTTTTAAAAATTATATTAACCAATGGTTTATCTATTTTGTTAGTTTTGTATGAATTATTTTCTGAATTGAACCTACTATGGTTAGAGAAGTGTCACTTCAAGGATTAAGTTAATCACAGAATTTCAAAGTTGGAAGAAACTTGATAGGTGATTTAACCCATATATAAATAGAATTACTTCTAAAATATATCCAATAAATGACCTTCAGCCTCTGTTCAAAGACCTCTAGAAAAGGAGAATTCACTGCCTTCCAAGAAAGCTCATTCTATATTTGGACAGATCAGATTGTGAGGATACTTTTTTTGTGTGTGTGACAAGCTTACTTTCTATGTACTCTGTATGTATCTTGTATATACTCTCTTACTTAGCCTCCTCCATTAGAAAAGAAGCCTCTTGAAAGCAGAAGCTGTTTTTGCCTTTCTTGTATCCCTTGTACTTAACATAGTTCCTGGCATATAGTAAGCACTTAATAAATGTTTATTGACTCTCCTCCCTTTTGCAGCAGGGGAAAAAGTCTTTACTGTTGATCTACACTTCTTTTCATCTCTCTCACATCTCAGTCCCTTGTAATCTAGCTTCTGACCTCAACACTATTGAAATTTCCCTCTCCAAAAGAAGGAAGGAAGGAAACAAGCACTGATGACATGCACCAGGCGGTGTGCAGTAGTTTATAAATATTATTTAGCTCATTTAATTCTCATGACAATCCTGTGGGGTAGGTGCTATTATTATTCCCTTTTTATAGTTGAGAAAACTGAGGCAAACAATAATTAAATTACTTGCCCAGGATCACACAGTTAAACGGGATTTTAACTGAAATCTTCCTTACTTCCAGACCCAGAACTCTATCCACTGAAACACATAGCTGTCCAATTACCAAGTTTACTAATAACTCTGGCTCCCCACCCCAAGATTCATCCTTTTTTTTTTTTCTTTTAAAAAAACAAACTCTTACTTCCTGTCTTAGAAACTCTAAGATAGAAGGGAAAAGGCTAGGTAAGCAGGGTTAAGTGACTTGTCCAGGGTCACACAACTAGGAAGTATCTGAGATAAAACCCTTTTTCAATCCTTTAATATCTTACATTGCTCATCACCCTTCTTGCTTCTCTTCTTTGGATTTTTGTGACAATGCTCTCTTGGTTCTCCTCCTACAAGTCTACCCACTCCTTCTGTCTCCTTTATTGGATTGTTATCCTATCCACCTAACCCTGGACCTACTCCTCTCTACATTCTATCTTTCAGTGACCTCATCAACTCACACAGAGGTTCAATGGTTTTTGTTTTTTTTTGTAGATTCCTTCATCTACATATTAGAAAAAAGATTAATAATTCATTCCGCATTTTAGGCAATCTTCCAGAAACATTTTTCTTAATTAGAGAAATATTTACACTTGCATAGTCATCCCTATACCATGATCTCAAACACTGTTCTATTCTAAACTAATTTGAGGTGGCATTTATAAAAATATTGAATGAGGAAAAGGTTTTAATATGCTAAAATACAGTTTTATATTACCATTCCAGAACAATAGTCTTTAATTTGTAGTTACTTAATCTTCAACTAGCGGACAGTGTATTAAGGGGGTAATCAGGCTGATATTAGGGGAGCTGGAGGTACCAGTAAGTCTCCTGGGCCAGGGAGCCTACAACTACAGTATTTGTTGATTTGAGATAGCCAGGGATGTGTGGGCCTGAGCTGAGATGTCCCGACAGTCTCCCTGCTGTCCGTAGGCTCCTTTAAGGTTGGGATTGAGGAGCCCCTCCCTGCTGGTGAGAAACCAGAAACCAACAGAAAGTGAAGCCCTCTCACTTCCTGAATAAAATGGATGCTTGTTCTAACCCCCTCTGGAGACAAGTGGTAGCCCTCCTCCTTCTCCTCAGCCCCTTAGCCCTGGTTGATGTTATAAATGAATATGGAAACTCTCAGAATCAGGCAAGGGGTTTATTTAAACAACAGGGGTAAACTGAGGGAAGAGAGTCTGGAGAAGCTGTTGCTATGGGTGAATGGCCAGTGCTGGCAGAGGGCCTCAGAAGGTAGGATCAAGCTGAGAGAACCAGCCCCTCAGCCAGGGATAAATCCCACTGCCCTGATGTAGAGTGGTCTACCAGCTTGACAAAAGAGGGTAATTATTTGGTTTAGGGGTGTCCTGGCTAGGCTAACTTAACTAATTCCTTCCCACATTCCACAACCCACCAACCACACCTCCCTTCCCCTCCCGAGGTCCCAAAGGGAAGTCAAAGGGTAGCTGGGTGTCTGGGTGAGGTCAAGGAAATCAGAACCCCCAGGTTGCTTCTATTTATAGTCCCAGCTCCAACAGTCAGGTCTTGAGACAGGCCTTTGCTGGGTCAAAGTTCCATTCCCCTAACTGCCAGGATTGCCTAGGGTGATTTTGCAAATGCAAGAGATCTTGCATCAATCCTGCATTACAGCAGTTACAAGGTGCAGGGAATAGAGCATTGGGTTTTTGGGAATCAGGAGGACTCACCTTCCTAAGTTCAAATTTGGACTCAGATACTTACTAGCTGTGTGACCCTGGGCAAGTCGATTAACTCTATTTGCCTCAGTTCCTTATCTGTAAAATGAGCTGGAGAAGGAAATAGCAAAGCACTTCAGTATCTTTGCCAGGAAAACTCTACGGGTCATGGAAAGTCAGGTGTGACTGAAACATGACTGAATAACAACAAAATCTTCAACAAAACTTAATGAATTCCTTCTTTAATCATTCCCCTCAACAAGTGAAAAAAGTCCCCTTCCAATTATCAATATTTTAATATTTTCTGAATTAAAGAGGGTTCTTGGATAAGTCATAGACTCACCAATGATTTTAACTAGACAAAAGGTAATATTTCTTAGTTTTGGTTTCCACCTCTAATCCTATTTCCTTAGGAAAGCCTTTTGTTCTTAACCCATTGCCTACCTTTATTTTATTTTTATTCATTTATTTTTTTAAAAACACTTACCTTTCATCTTAGAATTTTTTGCAAAACAAAAAAGCAGTAAGGGCTAGGCAATGGGGGTTAAGTGACTTCCCCATGGTCACTGAGGTAAGAAGCATCTGATATCAGATTTGAACCCAGGACCCTCTATCTCTAGGCTTGACTCTCAAACCACGGAGCTACCTAGGTGCTCCTCCCATTACCTACCTTTCTAAGGAGATACATCTAGAAAGAATTTTTAGCCTTGAGAAAAAATAACTTCTTAATATTTCTAGAGAAACAGAAAAGGAGCCATTAAATATGCTTCTGTACCCTCCAAGCCAACTATCTTCTTAACTTGCCAGTTTCTGATGAGGGTGCTGTATTTTTTCAGTGACTCAGCCTCAAATGTTCCTTCTCCCTTCCTTCTCAATCATTTGTCAGGTCATGTTGATTCCACCTACAAAACACTGAAGTATTAAAGTCTCAATGAACACAGTCATCTTCCTACTTCAGGGCCTCATCACATATCACTCTAACTTTTGAAATAGCCTCTTAATTTTTCTCCCTACCCAAGGGCTCTTCACTCTCCAGTCCATCCTCCAAACAGCTGCCATATTTCCAAAGTATAGGAATGAATGTGTCACTTCTCTGCTAAAAAATATTCAATGGCTTCTTTTTGCATCTAGAATAGAATTATAAACTTTTCAATTTGGCATGTAAAGCCATTCAAAATCTGGCTCCAGCCTACCTTTCCAAGTTTATTCCCAGAACTCTCCTTCATATACACTACACATTCCAAACTGGCCTCAAAAACAACCTTCAATCTCTTCTCTTTGATCATTGGCTTGGAATGCTCTCCCTTTTCACTTCTAGAATGACTAGATTGTTTCAAAGCTCATATCCTCAGGTTCCTGGTCTCTGAGTTGCTAATGTTTTTGCCCTCTTCTCTCCCAATCACTTTATATATATTGTATTTATTTAAATGTGTACATTTTGTCTGCCCCTCATTCCAATAGAATTTAAATTCCTTGGTGGCAAGGATTAGTTTATTTTTGTTTTTGTATCCCTAGCACCTATCAAAATGCCAAACACATAGTAGGCTCTTAATAAGTGCTTGTTGGTTGATTGCCCCATTAATTTTCTTCTCTAAGCTAAACATCGCTACTTTCTTAAAGATCCTTTTGTGGCATGGTATTTTCACCATCTTGCTTGTCAACAACTCTTTTAAAATCTTATCACAGAGAACCAAAATATTTCAAATATGGGCATGTTCTTGTACTGCACAGAAGTGCAGTAAGCATTCATAGTTCTCATCCCATTAATATATCAAGGCTGCTTTATTTTGCATTTTTCTTTTTATTACACATTTGGAACTTTTTTCCCATATGGTTAATAATAGTTTCCAATTTTTTTGAGAACTGTTTACTCATATATTTTAAAAACTTACATAATAGGAAATGGCTTTTGCCATTATATGAATATGTTTAATATCTATTTTTCTTAAATACCAAACTCTTAGATGAGAAATTTGAAATGAAAATTTTTCCCATAAAACTATTTTCCAAATTCTAGATGCACTAATTTTATTTACATAAAAGACTTTCTGTTTCATCTAATCAAAGTTATTCATTTTATCTTTTGTAATTGTCCCTATCCTATATTTGATTAAGAATATATCTCCTGTGTGGCCATTTCTGAGGATCTTAGGACAAAGAACACTCTCCACCTCCAGAGAAAGAACTGTTGGAGTCAGAATGCAGATGATTTTTCACTTTAGTTTATTTGGGGTTTTAGTTTGGAGTTTTAGTTTTATATGAGTATTTTCTTATAAAATGGGCAATATGGAAATGTGTTTTTCAT
Organism: Gracilinanus agilis; assembly: GCF_016433145.1. NCBI lineage: Eukaryota > Metazoa > Chordata > Mammalia > Didelphimorphia > Didelphidae > Gracilinanus > Gracilinanus agilis. The sequence goes on from NC_058131.1 coordinate 463,575,509, forward strand.
GATAATACATGTATTTTTTTAAACCCTTACCTTCCATCTTGGAGTCAATACTGTGGCTCCAAGGCAGAAGAGTGGTAGGCAATGAAGGTCAAGTGACTTACTCAGGGTCACACAGCTGGGAAGTATCTGAGGTCATATTTGAACCTAGGACCTCCCATCTCTAGGCCTGGCTCTCAATCCAGTAATTTATTTCCAGTAATTGGTAAAATGAAATATCATATATATCTGCTGTGAGTGGTATATGATCTGCTTCACTCATAATGTTTTTTATTGAATGATATTAGTCACATTTCCATTTTAAACTTCTTGAGGAATATGGTATAAGGAATGGGTAAAAGACCAACTTTTTCAAGCTGCCTTCCACTTTTCCTAGCAGTTTTTATCAAATAGGAAATTCTTTCCTACAGAACTTGTATTTTTCTGGTTATGGAACACCAGATTATTGAATTCCAATGTTTGATTCTCCTTGGTCTTCATTATTTAATTGATCTACTTCTTTATTGTCTTATCAGTTACAAATGTTTTGTTCTGCTATTTTATAATATAGTCAGAGGTTTGAAAATGCTCTTCTGCTTTTATCCTTGTCTATTTTCATTATTTCCATTGACATTATAGATTTTTTTGTTTCCTCAAATGAATTTCATTATTTTACTGAGTTCTTTTTATTGGTACAGTATTAAAACAGCAAATTAAGTTTGACAACATTATTATTTTTATTATAGTGGCATTGCCCAACCATGATGAGCGCTGAATATACCTCCAGCTATTTCTATTGTTCATCATTTCTTTAAGAACTTGGTGATTGAATTTACATAATTATTTTTTGTGCTTTGATAGATTGACCTCCGAATATTTTATGTATTTTGTAGTTATTTTGAAAGATATTTCTCTTTATATTGCCTCTTGGATTTTGTTATTATTATATAGAAATGTGTTTTTTATTTTTAAATTTTATTTTGTAGCCTATAGCATTGCTGAAACTATTGTTTGTCTCAATTAGTCTTTGATGATTCCTTGGGATTTTCTTAAGTAAACTATCATGACAGAAAATAGGAATAGTATTATCTTTTCTTTATGTTTATTCCTTTAATTTCTCTTTTGTCTTATTACTAATGCCAACATTTCTAGAATTAAAATAAATAATAGAAGAATGGACATTCTTGCTTAACTCCTATATTTAATTATGAAAGTTAATAGTTTTCCTCATTGCATATAATGTTTCCTTTTTGGTTCTAAGCAGATTTTTTGTTCTATTAAAAGGATTCCCTCTGATTATACTTTGAAGGCTTTTGATTTTGGTTTTGGTTTTGTTTTAGTAGAAATGGATGTTGTATTTTGCCAAATTTTTTAATATATCTATCGAGATGATTATAATGTGATTTTGCATGTTTTTATTCTTAGCATGATTAATTATATTGATTTTTTGACTAATGAACTATTCTTGCACCTCTGATTTTAATCCAAATTAGCCATAATGATTTCTTGGATGAGTTGTTGTAGTCTTTTTTTTAAAATAGTATTTCATTTAAATTTTTTTAATTTATATACTCTAATAATATCAGTGTATAGTTCTCCTATGCTATATCTTTAGGATTATATTTTTGTCATAAAATGATTTTTCCTGTTCTAATTATGAATATCATCAATACCCCTTGCCCTATTGATGATAATTTTTCTTTTGTCATTTGCTATGAAATCTCTCTGATCCATGGTCTTCACTCTTTGGAGTTAGCTGATCCCAATCCAATAATGAATATTAGCTGACCCTAGAAGCGATGATTCCCCTTCTGTTGAAGTAGGATGCTTTTCAATGGAAGGCCAAGATTCTTTCAGAAATAGTTGCCCCTCTTATGTGCCAAATCCCTACAGATTATAGCTGTCATAAAGCCGTCATTTCCCATTAGAGACTATTTCTCTTTTCATCCTAATAAGAACATTCTTTAGCAGAATCAAGGTTCCCTTTACTTTTCTCCTATTTTAATTCTTCTCTTTACCACCTCATTTATTCTCTTCTTGTGAGAGACCATAGAAGTCATTCTTCCTTCATTGTTTGCTACTGATTTGATTAGGGTACATAACACATTTCCCTCTATATTCTTCCTCCCCTCTCTGCTTCTACATGTCCTCCCATTCTTTAGGTTAGTCTCCTTTTCCCCCAAATAATCATTTACTTATCTGCAGATATTGTGAAATTTAGTCCATAAGTATCTCAGGTAACTGTGTCTATTTTAAAATGAATTTTGCTCCTTAATTAGATAGGTTGAATATTAGAAAATAAAAAAGATAATCCAAAATTGTTCTTGTCAGGTTGATTTTTTTGAATCTGATTTCAAGAATTTATATTTATCTCTATAAATTTAATTTTATTAGATTTTGTCCATCATTCTAGTCTTTTGAATCCTGACTTAGTCATTCATATTTGTACCTAGCCATTCAAAAAAGTCCAAATCAGTTCAATTATCCTGTGATGTCTCCATTTTGTTCACAGTGACACATAAAGGACATTTTCACATGCTTGACAGAACTATAGATGTGCTATTTCTATTCTCTAGCATTTCCCTGGACCGGCAGTGTAGTCCTTCAGCGAAAAAGAAAATGAGCTTAGTTTGTCATATCTTTGGTAGAATGCCTCCCTTTTCTAAATACTCACAATGTATTTCTTTAATAATATTTTAGAATTTCACCAAGAATTTAATTCAAGCTCATATGGGTGACTCACTTTGAAAGTGGTTAAATTTGCCTTCTTCAGTGCAGTAGCACCTCTTCCATTCTCTTCAAGTTTTAAGTAACACTGATAGCAGCTCAATAATGATTCTGTCATTTATTTTAATACCTTGGTATATATTTTGCCAGGCCTGGTGATTTGAACTTACTGAGGTGCAGTGAAATGTTTTTACTACCTTCTCACTTTTCTTGTATATCAAATTTCGTGTTATCCAATGTTTTATTCCCTCTTGTCCAAATATACTCCTAAGCAGAGAAAAGAAAGAAAATAATGGTTGAATAGAAGTTTTTCTTCTTTGTTGATTTTTTGAAATCAATCTGTGAATCAGATGTGGTCCAAAGGCTAAAGGTTTCAAAGCCTTGTCAAATGAGTAAGTTTTCAAACATAAAATGAATAATAGTAAAGTCAAGAACTAGAAGTGAGTTTTTAGTCTAGCCCTGCAAAAGAACCACAGTTGATAGTCAGTATTTGGGTTCCTTTTAAAAAATATGTGTAGTAAGGTCATGTGGTAAAAATAATATACAATAAAGTCTGTTTAGACTCTAAGCAGGACATAAGAAGGGAAGGACTGCCAAGGGAAAAAAGGGATCAAAGTTCAACATTGCTGGAATCCAAGCTGAAATCAGTTCAAAACAAATACATAGCTTCCTGTTAGAAGTAAACTAAATCAGATGTGACAAACTTATACTTTGGAGATAATTACTTTTTCCTCTTTCTTTCCTTCTTTCCTTCTTTCTTTTTTTCTTTCTTTCTTCCTTCCTTCCTTCCTTTCTTCCTTTCTTTCTCTTGATTGTGGATTCAGAGAAGTTCAAGCAAGGAGAAAAAAATGACCCATTCATTGTGCATGTATATTATAAAAATAAAAAGTGAATAAAATCACAAATAGTTTATATGTATACCCCTATTTTTAAAAAAATCAAAATATAAATAACATTATATAATTCCAAAAAGAAGAAAGAAAAAAGACGGGAGTGCTCTTTAAGGTTTCTTATATAAAAGACAATCCTGAATAGATATGGATTCATTTTTAATTCTACACAGGGAAAAAAAATTTATAAAACATAGCTATTGAAACTATCATAATCCTGCATTTTAACCAAACTAAACCACTAGCTATTCCCTATTCTTGTTCTGCTCTCTCCCACCTCATTGTAAGAATGCAAACCAATTCCCCAAGACCTCTTTCTGATCTGAACAGGTACATTTTCCCAAAACCTTTTTTTTTTCCCCCAGATGTTACTTCTTTTACAAAGCCTTTTCTGGCCTCTCTGTCTATAAGTTAACTCTCCTTCTTCAAATTTTCCTCTGGAGAGCAGCCAGGTGGCTCAGTGAATTGAGAGCCAGTCCCAGAGATCCCAGAGAAACCAGGTCCTGGTTTCAAATCTGGCCTCAGACACTTCATAGTTATATGACCCTGGGCAAGTCACTTAACCTCCATTGCCTAGAGACCTTACTGCTCTTCTGCCTTGGGACCAATACACAGTATTATGTATTAATTTTTTTTTCCTTTTGGAGTTGTACTTTGCTTTTGGCACATTTTGCTTTGTAATTTATCTCATTTCATACCTATCAGATTACACACAGACACAGTAGTTTATAAGTTCTTTGAGGATAAGAAATAAATCCATTTTCATCTTTCTTTTTCCTTACTACAATGCCTTTTCAGGTTTTTTTTAGTTATTTTTCATTTGTGTTTGGCTTTTTGTTTTCTTGGCAAAGGTACTGGGGTGGTTTGCCATTTCCTTCTCCTGCTTATTTGACAGATGAAGAAACTAAGGTAAACAGGTTGAAGTGGCTTGCCCAGAGTCACACAGCTAGTAAGTGTCTAAGATCAGTTTTTTTTTTAAACCCTTGTACTTCGGTGTATTTTCTCATAGGTGGAAGATTGGTAAGGGTGGGCAATGGGGGTCAAGTGACTTGCCCAGAGTCACACAGCTGGGAAGTGGCTGAGGCCGGGTTTGAACCTAGGACCTCCCGTCTCTAGGCCTGACTCTCACTCCACTGAGCTACCCAGCTGCCCCCACAGTTTTGAATTCATGAAGAGGAATCTTCCTGATTCCAGGCCTCATACCCTAACTACTGTGCTACCTAGCTGTCCCTTGTTCAGTTAGCCATTTTATAAATAATAAATTAAATTACTTTCATAGAAAGAGTTACCTTCACCAACAAAATAATTAAATTATGAGATGTTGAAATATATCCCCTATTTGGATGGACTATAGTAGAATACACAGATATGGTTCCTCTCCAGTCAGACCTTACATTCTCAGATAGACAAAAGAACAATAGATAACAGATCAGCTGAGGAGCCTCTGAACAATCACTTGATTGGCATAAGCTTTTTCTTTTCCTAGGTTTGAAAAGAGACTAGAGTAAAAAAAAAACAAAACTGGCATCTTCCCTATGACTCTTTAGAAGAAACACTCTCAGAAGATTAGCTCTTATATTCCATAACAACCACCATTCATTAAGTATCCACCAAGTGGTACGTGTTAGGGATACAAAGAAAATTTAAAAATAGTTCTTGTCCTTACTGCCCTCAAGGAGCTTACATTCATTTGAGGGATACAAGTCCACAAGACATGTTTTACAAGATAATTCGAGGAGGTAAGGAGTACTTAAAACTTGATTTCTCCCCTTTCTCTTTGGAAGTTAGAAATGGAATTGGGGACCACAGGAAGGCCAGTTTAGGCTATATATAAAGCCCCAGGATGGTAATATAAAATAAATTTGGAAGGTACCCTTTGGACCTTCATAATGGACCCTTTCATAATGAACTGCAGGAATCCCATGTGAACTGGAACAACCTCGAGGAATTGATGCAGAGTGAAAAGAGCAGAACCAGGAGAACTTTATACACAGAGACAGATACACTGTGGCACAATCAAATGTAACGGACTTCTCTACTAGCAGCAATGCAATGATTCAAAACATTTCTAAGGGACTTGAGAGAAAGAACGCTATCCACATCCAGAGAAAGAACTGTGGGAGTAGAAACACAGAATAAAAACAACTGCTTGATCACATGGGTCAATGGGGACATGATTGGGGATATAGACTCTAAGCCAGGGGTCTGCAACGTATGGCTCTCGAGTCAAATCTGGCTCCACCTCCCAACCGGCCAGTCTGGGCAGAGCCCCAGGATGTGCCCCAGGGGGCCCTTCAGCCCCCCATCCCATATTCCAGCGCCTTCTGCCTCCATCCTCCTCCTTCCGCAGGCGTTTATGGCTCTCACAGCCAAAAAGATTGTGGACCTTTGCCCTAAGCGATCATCCTAAAGCAAATATTAACAATATGGAAATAGGGCTTGATCAATGGCTATGGGGGGAGGAAGGACTTGGGGGGATAAGGAGAGGGAAAGAACATGAATCATGTAATCATGGAAAAATATTCTAAATCAATTAAATAAAATTTTTCCAAAAAAAATAAACAAAAAAAAAATGGATCCTTTCAGAGGACGTTAAATGCCAGAAGGAGGAGCTGTTATTTTATCTGGAAGCAATAGGAAGTTACTAAAGATTTTTTTTTACATGGTCAAATTTTAATTTGAAGATTATTTCAGTAGCTACATAGAGATGAACTGCAGAGAGGACAGATTGGAATCAGGAAGATCTCTCAGGAGCCATTGCCATAGTTTAAGCAAGATGTGATAAGAGATTCTTATTGGGTGATGGGCATGTGAGTGGAAAGAAAGCAGCAGATTATTCAGCAATAAGTTCTGAATGTAGAATTGACGAGACTTGGCAAATAATGAGATAAGGGGGAGTAATAGAGAAATGACAATTATAATTAAGATTATATTAAGCTATTAAGATAGCTGACATTTATAAAATGTTTTAAGTTTTACAAAGTTTCACATACATTATCTCATTTGGTGCTCACACCCATGAAATAGGTGCTATTGTTATCATTTTACAGGTGAAGAAACTAATTTTTATTTTGTTTAGAGAAATAAAGTGACTTGGGTAGGATCCCACAGCTCTCAAGAAACTAGAGTAGAATTTGAATCCCTGTCTTTCTGTTTTCTAGTCTATTATTAACTCTATTCAGAGTTTCATATTGCCTCTCCTCAAGGATACTCTTTACCATGGACTGAGGCATTTAGAATCATAGAATGTTAGTGCTTAAATATCATCCAGTTTCCTCAGCCACAACCACAATTTACAGATGAAAAAATGGTTCTCCAGGAGAATGAAGCAAATTTCCTGCTCACCCTGGAACATCCCTTTACAAGGCCTGTCCTCCTTCTCCTACTGGAAAGTTCCTATTAGAAACTCCATTTTTGGGAGATTTGTTTTTTTACTTCAAAACCATGCCTTTTTATGTATTACCCCATTAGAATGTAAGTTCTATGACAACAGGGATGTCTTTCTTTTGGTTTGTAGGTATATCCCCAGTACTTATTACTATGTTTGATGTTCCTCCCTCCCCCTGTCCCTTCCTTCCCTCCTTTTCTTCCTTCTTTCCTTCCTTCCTTCCTTGTTCACAGAAGAAGGGATGGAGCCAGGATTAGAATCCTTTTCCATCTTTTTCTTTCACTGTACAACCATTACTCTATAACATAATAGCTTTAGTTAGTTGGATTCCCTATATCATTTTCAGATAAGATCAATACATTAAATATTAATTGAATGCTTATTTTGTGCTAACTACTACACCCTATGTTTTTATCCTAGCCAGTTCTCCCATTCTGTCCTCTCTAGAAAAGCTTATTAAATGGTATCTGTTTTGCCATAAACAATTAGTCTCTCTTTTGATCCCCAAAACAACTTTTCCATCTTATATATAAAAGTACAGTCCAAGAATAGTTTGTGCACTCTTAAAGAGTGTAATAGATGCTTCATATCTATCTATTGAGTCAAGTTTATGTAGCATTTCATTTTAGCTTGCTCAATTCTTTTCCAATTTAGAATTTACTTCTCATTCACTTGTATTTTTAAAAATATTTTCACATCTGAAGCTACTGATAACCAAAACTCCCATTACAATAATATGAATATAAATATCAACATCTCTAATACATTTAAAGCTAAAGAAAATCTGTCCCCACATGGTAACATGGGGACAGTTAGGTGGTTTAGTGGATAGAGGGTGAGACCTGGGGATGGTAGGTCCTGGGCTCAAATGTGACCTCAGACACTTTCTAGCTATGTGATTCTGGGCAAGCCACTTAACCCCAATTGCCTAGCCCTTACCATTCTTCTGCCTTGAAACCAATACTTACTATCAATTCTAAGATGGAAGGTAAGGGTTTAAAAAAACCCAATGAACAGAATTTTAACTGGACACAAACAAAACTCTGTTGTCAGCAGAGAAATAGTATAAAGGTTTAAAATATTGTTTCCTTGTATAATATTCCAACCACCTCGTTTCCTGGAAAGCATAATGCCAAAATTTTATTGTAAACATTTGTGTCCCAGATCTCCTTTCTTCTGTGTTATTTTTTATTTAACATTTTATTTAACATTTCAATTTTTGCTTCTGACTTTCCTGCTCCAACTTTCTGCTTGATTAGAATGTTTGAATATCATTTCAACCTCCAAAAATCAATCTACTAGTTGCAATGAACATTTTTAAAAGAATCAATTAGTATTCACAACTCATTCATACAAGAAAAATCTTCCTAAGAAACCCTAATTGTTTGTAGGAAAGATATACAATAATAATATACCTTTGGAATATTAAATTATCTAGTAGTGTGGTAAAGGTAATGATATGCTTAGCATTCAAAATGGTTTCCAGTTTCCAAATTCTTCATCTGCTCTATGCTCAATTTAGTGAAATATATAGTACAAACTGGCATAAGCCAGAGAATCATAGATTTTTATTCAGAAAGGTCCTTAGAAATTGTCTACTCTTATCCCCTCCTTTTGCTAATGAGGAGCCTGAGGCTCAGAGTAGTAAAATGACTTGTCAAATGGTGCACATATAGTAGGTGGCAGAATTGGGATTTGAATGTAGTCCTTCTGACTCCAAACCTAAGGCTTTTTCCACTAAAGCACACTGCCTGACAAAATTAGTAAAAACAGATATTAACTTATAAAGCTTGTTTGTACATTGCAATGAACATAATAAAAGTATCCAATTCAATATATAATTGTTAAGCACCTACTGCATTCTCAAATTGGATGAAAGCATCTTTGTGAAACACAGAGGCCAAATGTCAATTTCATATACATGCAAGTACATGCAATCCATGTTACAAAGCAAATTGGAGCACAAGGGTTTCCTTCTCCCACTCATCTTTCTAGACCATTCATTATTTTAAAAAATTTGTTTGTGGCTTCAGGGTTAAGATGGCGGCAGAGTAAAAAGCAGCTGCTTGACCTCTCCTAAACCACACATATAGGACTCCTCAAGAAGACATAAAAACAAATCCAGATGAACAAAGGGACCCAACAACAGGGCGCAGCATTGAAGGTACATTTCCAATCAGGGCATTTCCATGCTATAAGGGGGTGAAATAGCTCTCACTAAAACATGAGCTGAGCAACCCCCTCCCCCACACACACCACCTACAATGCCAAAGCCAGCGTAAAAGAGTTAGAGCAAGTTTGGGGCACCCATTAAGTCATTGGCAGCTACCTGGGGTCACCAGGGCCTGGTCCTGAGAACAACAAGACTTAAGACCCCAAGAGGCTAAAGAATGCATGGATCCTGAGAGCAGGCGCAGATGCAGATCCTGAGCGCAGGTGCAGATGTTGAGTGAGGACCAAGGGCAGAGGGGTCCATGACTGTGGAAGCAGTGCCCTGAGATTGTTAAAGGAGCCTTGGGCAGAGGAACAAGCAAGGGGACCACCAGGAGGCTTGACCCTGAAAACAACTAGACCTGAGACCTCAGGAGCCTAAAGAGCACAGACAGACCCCGGGCATGAGGATAAAGTTGAGAGGGCACTGGGCTAAAAATGACAAGCCAGACTCAGGAACCCCAAGAAGAGAAAGATCAAGAGGAAACCTTTAACACTCAACAACTTTTACACAGAAAAAATCCAGACAACAGAGCAAACAGCAGAGGAGAACAAACAAGTAACCATATCCAAACCTTCCCCAAAAAATGAAAATGAGTCACAAGGTTTTGAAGAGTTCAAATCTAAGATTATGAGAAAGATGGAAGAGATCTGGCAAGAAAATAACAGTTTAAATGGCAGAATTTCGCAATTGGAAAGTGAGGGTAGTAAATCGAAGACCAGAAATGACCAGGTTGAAAAGGAAAACCAGTCTTTAAAGCAGAGGTTGGCAATGTATGGCTCTCCAGCCATATTTGGCTCTTTTGAGGGCCAGATATGGCTCTTTCTGCAGGAGTCATAAAGTCAATTTTTTATCAGACGCTGTTAGAGGAGCATGCACTGTTAGAGGAGCTCACACTGTGAGCACTGTACAGCTTTCATGAAATTACATTTTAAAAAATGTGGTGTTTATGGCTCTCACAGCCAAAAAGATAGCCAACCCCTGCTCTAAAGGCTAGAATTGGGCAATTTGAAAAGATGCCTCCAACTCAAAAGAATTGATAAGCAAATTGGAGACAAAAATCAAACAGCTAGAAAACAGAATAGGCCAAATTGAAAAGGAAAATCAAAAGCTTATAGCAGAAAACCAGTCTCTAAAGACAAGAATTGGGCAAGTAGAAGCCAATGATCTCTCAAGACAGCAAGAACAAATAAAACAAAGTCAAAAGACCAATAAAATAGAAGGAAACATGAAATATCTCAATGAGAAATTGACAGATCAAGAAAACAGGTCTAGAAGAGACAATTTGAGAATCATTGGTCTTCCTGAAAAAGCAGAAATTAATAGAAATTTGGACTTAATACTAAAAGAAATTATTCAGCAAAACTTCCCTGAAGTTCTACAATAAGAGGGCAATATAGAAATTGAAAGGATCCATAGATCACACTTTACACTAGACCCTGAAAAGACAAAACCCAGGAATATAATAGCCAAATTCAAGAGGTTCCAAGTAAAAGAAAAAATTTTACAAGAAGCCAGAAAGAGACAATTCAGATATCAAGGAGCACCAATTAGGATCACACAGGATCTGACAGCCTCCACACTAAAAGACTGCAAGGCTTGGAATATAATATTCAGAAAGGCAAGAGAACTGGATCTACAACCAGGGATCACTTACCCATCAAAACTGACTATATACTTTCAGGGGAAAGTTTGGGCAACAAGACAGAAGATTTCCAAGTATTTGCACAGAAAAGACCAGGACTAAATGGAAAGTTCAATATCCAACCACAAAAATCAAGAGAAACATGAAAAGGTAAATAAGAAACAGAAGGGAAAGTAAGAAAACTCATATTTTTTAAATTTGCCTCTTTAAGGGCTTCAATAAGATCTAATTATTTGTATTCCTATGTGGAGAAATGTTATGTATAATTCTCGGTAGTGAACTCTATTCACTATAATAGTAATTACAAGAATTATTCATAGGGAGAGGTTGGAATACTCAATGGTCTAAGATGATATAGGGGGTGGGAAAGAGGGGGATGAATAGTAGAGGACACCAAGAGAAACTTGAAGGAATAAGAAAAATAGGATATTCTATTACATACAAAGAGGGCATGGAAAGGGGAAGGGATGAATACTATTATAAGAAGGAGAGGAAGAGAGCATTAAGAGGTAATATTAAAACCTTACCCTCAGTGTAATGAAGCCTGAGAGGGAAGACTAGCTATATCGATTGGGATATAAAATTCTATCTAACCCTACTGAGAATGTCAGAAGGGATAAACCAAGGGGAGCAGGGGAGTGGGGAGGTCAAAAAAAGGAGGGAAGAAAAAGGGGGAGAGAATTAATTAGGCCTTAAAAATAAAAAGAAGGGAATAATAAGGGAGGGGGTAGAAAGGGAAGTAAATCAAGGGAGGGGACAAGGGTTACTGGCATAAAGCAAACCACTTGTTTAAAAGGAAATAGTATAAGAAGAAAGGGTAGAACTAGGAGAGGATACCAAAATGTCAGCGAATACACAACTGATAATTATAACTCTGAATGTGAATGGGATAAATTTGCTCATAAAATGGAAGCAAATAGCAGAGTGGATTAGAAATCAAAATCCTACCATATGTTGTCTACAAGAAACACATATGAGGTGGGTAGACATACACAAGTTTAAGGTAAAGAGCTTGAGCAAAATCTTTTGGGCTTCAAATCAGAAAAAGAAGGCTGGAGTGGCGATTATGATTTCTGACAAAGCCAAAGTAAAAATAGATATGATTAAAAAAGACAGGGAAGGTCATTACATCCTGATTAAAGGCAGTTTAGACAATGAGGAAATAACAGTGCTCAATATGTATGCACCAAGTGGCATAGCATCCAAATTCATAAAGGAGAAACTGGCAGAGCTCAAGAAGGACATAGATAGTAAAATCATACTAGTGGGGGATCTAAATATTCCTCTTTCAGATCTAGATAAATCAAACCAAAAAATAAATAAGAAAGAGGTAAGAGAGATGAATGAAGTCCTAGAAAAACTAGATTTAATAGATATGTGGAGAAAAATAAATAGGGACAAAAAGGAATACACCTTCTTTTCAGCTGCACATGATACATTCACAAAGACTGACCATGTAATAGGGCATAGAAACATTGCAAACAAATGCAAAAGAGCAGAAATAATAAATGTAACCTTTCTCAGATCATAATGCAATAAAGATAATAATTAGTAAGGGCACCTGGACAGGCAAATCAAAAACGAATTAGAAATTAAATGATTCTCCAAAACCAGCTAGTCAAAGAAGAAATCATAGAAACAATCAATAATTTCATTGAAGAGAATGACAATGATGAGACATCCTACCAAACTCTGTGGGATGCAGCTAAGGCAGTACTCAGGGGGAAATATTTATATCCTTGAGTGCATATATTAACAAATTAGAGAGGGCAGAGATTAACGATTTTGGGTATGCAACTTAAAAAATTAGAAAGCGAGCAAATTAAAAATCCCCAGATGAAAACTAAACTAGAAATACTAAATATCAAGGGAGAGATTAGTAAAATCAAAAGTAAAAGAACTATTGAATTAATAAATAAGACTAGAAGCTGGCATTTTGAAAAAACAGATAAAATAGACAAAGTACTGGTCAATCTAATAAAAAAAAAAGGAAAGAAGAAAACCAAATTGACAGTATCAAAGATAAAAAGGGAGACCTCACCTCTAATGAAGGGAAATGAAGGCAATCATTAAAAACTATTTTGCCCAATTATATGGCAAAAAATATAGCAATCTAGGAGATATGGATGAACATTTACAAAAATATAAATTGCCTAGATTAACAGCAGAAGAAATAAAATACCTAAATAATTCCATATCAGAAAAAGAAATTGAACAAGCCATCAAAGAACTCCCTAAGAAAAAATCGCCAGGGCCTGATGGATTCACAAGTGAATTCTATCAGACATTCAAAGAGCAACTAATCCCAATACTATTCAAATTATTTGATATTATAAGCAAAGAAGGAGCCCTACCAAATTCCTTTCATGACACATATGGTACTGATTCCAAAGCCAGGTAGATCAAAAACAGAGAAAGAAAACTACAGACCAATCTCCCTAATGAACATAGATGCAAAAATCTTAAATAGAATACTAGCAAAGAGACTCCAGCAAGTGATCAAGAGGATCATCCACCATGATCAGGTGGGATTTATACTAGGAATGCAAGGATAGTTCAACATTAGGAAAACCATCCACATAATTGACCATATCAACAATCTAACAAACAAAAATCACATGATTATCTCAATAGATGCTGAAAAAGCCTTTGACAAAATACAGCATCCATTCCTATTGAAAACACTGGAAAGTATAGGAATAGAAGGACCTTTCCTAAAAATTATAAACAGTATATACCTAAAACCATCAACAAGCATCATATGCAATGGGGATTAATTAGAAGTCTTCCCAATAAGATCAGGAGTGAAACAAGGATGCCCATTATCACCTCTATTATTTAACATTGCACTAGAAACACTAGCAATAGCAATTAGAGAAGAAAAAGAAATTGAAGTTATCAAAATAGGCAATGAGGAGACTAAGCTATCACTCTTTGAAGATAATATGATGGTCTACTTAAAAAATCCTAGAGAATCAACTAAGAAGCTTGTAGAAATTATCAACAACTTTAGCAAAGTTGCAGGATACAAAATAAATGCACATAAATCATCAGTATTTCTATATATTTCCAACACATCACAGCAGCAAGAGGTAGAAAGAGAAACACCATTTAAAATCACCCTAGACAACACAAAATACTTAGGAATCTATCTACCAAAACAAACACAGGAATTATATGAAAAGAACTACAAAACACTTTCCAAACAATTAAAATGAGATCTAAACAATTGGAAAAACATTGATTGCTCATGGGTAGGATGAGCTAACAATAAAAATGACCATTCTACCCAAATTAATTTACCTATTTAGCACCATACCTATCAAACTACCAAAAAACTTCTTTACTGATTTAGAAAAAACTATAACAAAGTTCATTTGGAATAACAAAAGATCAGGAATATCAAGAGAAATAATGGAAAAATGTGAAGGAAGGTGGCCTAGCAGTACCAGATATTAAACTATACTATAAAGCAGCTGTCATCAAAATGGTATGGTACTAGCTAAGAGACAGAAGGGAAGATCAGTGGAATAGACTTGGGGTAAGTGATGTCAGCAACACAGTGTATGATAAACCCAAAGAGCCCAACTTTTGGGACAAGAATCCACTATTTGACAAAAACTGCTGGGAAATTTGGAAAACAATATGGGAGAAATTAGGTTTAGATCAACATCTCACACCCTACACCAAGATAAATTCAGAATGGGTGAATGACTTGAATATAAAGAGGGAAACTATAAATAAGTTAAGTGAACACAGAATAGTATACTTGTCAGATCTCTGGGAAAGGAAAGATTTTAAAACCAAGCAAGAGTTAGAGAAAACTACAAAATGTAAATTAAATCGTTTTGATTATATTAAACTAAAAAGCTTTTGTACAAACCAAAACAATGCATCCAAGATCAGAAGGGAAACAACAAATTGGGAAAAAATCTTTATAACAAAAAACTCTGACAGGGGTCTAATTACTCAAATATACAAGGAGTTAAATCAATTGTATAAAAAATCAAGCCATTCCCCAATTGATAAATGGGCAAGAGACATGAATAGGCAATTTTCAGGTAAAGAAATCAAAAGTATCAATAAGCACATGAGAAAGTGCTCTAAATCTCTAATAATTAGAGAAATGCAAATCAAAAGAACTCTGAGGTATTACCTCACACCTAGCAGATTGGTTAAAATGAAAGAAGGGGAGAGTAATGAATGCTGGAGGGGATTTGGCAAAATTGGGACATTAATGCATTGCTGGTGGAGTTGTGAACTGATCCAACCGTTCTGGCTGGCAATTTGGAACTATGCTCAAAGGGCTATAAAAGAATGCCTGACCTTTGATCCAGCCATACCATTGTTGGGTTTATACCCCAAAGAGATCATAAACAAACAGACTTGTACGAAAATATTTATAGCTGCGCTTTTTGTGGTGGCAAAAAACTGGAAAAGGAGGGAATGTCCTTCAATTGGGGAATGGCTGAACAAATTGTGGTATATGCGGGTGATGGAATACTATTGTGCTAAAAGGAATAACAAACTGGAGGAAATCCATGTGAACTGGAAAGACCTCCAGGAATTGATGCAGAGTGAAAGGAGCAGAGCCAGAAGAACATTGTACACAGAGACCAATACACTGTGGTAAAATAGAATGTAATGGACTTCTGTTCTAGCAGCAATGCAATGACCCAGAACAATTCTGAGGGACTTATGGTAAAGAACGCTACCCACATTCAGAGGAAGAACTGCAGGAGTGGAACCACAGAAGAAAAACAACTGCTTGAACCTATGGGTCGAGGCAGACATGATTAGGGATGTAGACTCGAAACCACCACACCAATGCAACTATCAACAATTTGGAAATAGGTCTTGATCAATGACACAGGTCAAAACCAGTGGAAATGCACATTGACTATGTGGGGGGGAGGGGGAGTGGGGGGTGAAGGGGAAAATAAGAGCATGAATTATGTAACCATGTTAACTTTTCTAAAAAAATAAATATTAAATGTTAAAAAAAATTTGTTTGTTTGTGGTTACATTCGAATTTCCAAGTATCTTTCTCCCTCCTGTCCCTGTGCTAAAAAAGGCATAACTTAACATATATGTATATATGTGTGTGTGTGTGTGTACATAGGTATAAATAAATTTTTAAAAATTTATTTTTTTGTGGCTACCTTTGAATTTCCAGCTATTTCTCTCCCTCCTCTCCCTGTGCTAAAAAAGGTTTAACTTGACAAATATATATATGTATGTATGCATTTATATGTACATAGGTATATATAAACTATGTTTTTCAAGTTTCCGTTTATCAGTTCTTTCTCTGTAAATGGTCATTCACAAGTTATTCTTCACACAATATTTCTGTAGTTCTATATAATGTTCTCTGGGTTCTACTTATTTTGTTTTTCATAATTTCATGTAGCTCTTTCCATGTTTTTAAAAAATTAACCTGCTTGTCATTTCTTATGGCATATCAGTATTCCATCAGTATCATGTGCTACAACTTGTTTAGCCATTCACCAAATGATGGGCATACCCTCAGTTTGCAGTTTTTTTGCCACCACAAATAGAACCACTATAAATATTTTAGAATATGTAAGTTCTCTTTCTTTCTCCCTGATCACCTTGGGAAACAAACCCAACAGTATTATTGCTGGGTCTAAGGGTATACATAATTTTATAAAATTCTTCAGGCAAAATTCCACATTGCTCTCTAAAATGGTTGGGATCTATTCACAATTCTACCAACAGCATATTAGCATCCCCAAATTTCCATATTCCCTCCGACATTTGTCATTTTCTCCAGCCATTTTAGCCAACCAAGGCATGAGATGTCTCAGAATTGTCATTTATTATTTTAGAGAAACAATTCTAAAACTTTCTATTTTAAGTAGGTCATATTTCTTCTTAGCTATCATTTTCAAAAGTAACTGATTCACTTATCTGGGTGGTGAATAACTCATAACTTTAGTTTTTATAAAGTTTGCAAAGTTCTTTTCTCATAACAATTCTGTAAAATAAGTAATCTAAGTATTATTTTCCTCTTTTACAGATAAGTCTACAGAACCTCAAAGAGATAAAGAGTTTTTCCAGAATTATATAGCAAGCAAGTATCAGAACATGAAATCAAATTCAGGTTTTTCCAGACCTAGTTAAATACTCTCAATCTTGATAAGTAAGAAGTAAAATACTGCAATTGAAATCCACAGATAATCCCAAACCCTCATTTAGCCAATTGATTGAACATCTATCCCTCCCTAAAGAGCAATAAAACCTTTAACAGAGCAAATGAGCAGTAAATTCTATCAATTTGTATTTGGCCTCCTTTAATGTCCTATATTCACAAAGGAACAATGAAAAAAATAGTAAAAGACTAGTAGTCAGAGAAAAGAGAAAGAGGTGCAGAGATCCTAGTTAATTAAACTAGAAAATCAATTCCCAAACAAATTAAGAATGTCCTATAATTCCATTAAGCATTTTCAACCTTTCTTACAATTAGGAATTCTACTTAAAATATTTTTCTTCATTAGTTTTCACAAATATACATCTAATCTAATCTTTTTCTATAATCTAAATATTTTCAGTATCATTAGCCACCCTGTAACTCTATTTCCTTACTGAAAATGGAGACACTAATACCTGCAAGTTCTTTAACACTTCTGGATGTTGGTTTCCCCATCAGTGAAATGAAGCAGTTAGGTTAAATGACCAATAAAGTGAGTTTTAATTCCAAAATTTCACATTATATCATGGCAAAAATTTTAAATATGTGAAAATACTTTGAAATTATAGCAATTTAGAACTTCATACAAATGTAAGATATAAAAGCAAATCTGTATTAGGAAATAGAGATATGTAAAATGTATACATTAGGACAGTGGTTCCCAAACTTTTTTAGCCTACCACCCCTTTCCAGAAAAAATATTACTTAGAGCCCCTGGAAATTAATTTTTTTAATTTTAATAGCAATTAATAGGAAAGATAAATGCACCTATGGCTATCACCACCTCCTGGATCGCTGCAGTACCCACCAGGGGGTGGTGGCGCCCACTTTGAGAATCACTGTATTAGGGAATGATTTTTATAAGTTCAGAGCAAGACACTTTTAAATAGTAAGTGACTACTACATTTAAAATATGCATCTTAATTATTATTATTATTATATTACATATAATTATATTAAAATATGGTCTTCATTATTTTAACAAGTGTCGTTTGGGCTTTCTGAGTAGTCTGCACCCTAGATAAGGGGAAACATCTTGAATACTACTCCTACTACTAAGTCACTGTTAACTTCCCAGATTCTAGTAGTATCATTCATTCAATGTTTGTCTTGACCACCATCTACTTGGCCATCCTCCTTCCTCTGTAATCCATTTCTTTTGCTTTGCTCAATGTCATAATTTAAACAATCGAGCCATTTACAATGGTGACATTTATAACATGTCATATAGACTATATATTATATTCAACCCCTTTACTCAGACATTGTAAAAGGTAAAAACTTCTTTATAAATGAATCTATTCCTTCTCTTCAGTATTTCAGTCACAACATGTGGAAGGTAGAGAAAACTAAAAGAGAAGTTTGGCTTCTTAAAATGGATACTACATCTGCCTTTGAAACTGGAGTCAGACTCAGGACTGGTATTTCCCCAGGTTGGAACTGCATGAGTAAATAGGAACACAGAATCACTATTCAGGGTTCTGGGGTTTTTACTCTGGTATCTATTGATACTCTGTCTTATCTTCAGTCTAGCACTGAAAAAAGCCATGGCTGATCTGCTTCAAAGTCTAATGTCAATATAATATCACCTGATTGTTTAAAATCAATAGTGACAGTTATGGGGCACACACATGCCTTGGTTGTCATTGTGTCTTTTGGTCTCTGTCTTTCACTTTCAAAGTCCATATACCATATATTTTCTGATATTAGTCCTCTTGGTCTACTGTCCATTCCAGCAAGAGATTGATGAAATTTTATTAGAGCATGAAAGGACTAGCAAAGTAACTAGTTCTCCTATAACATCATCTTCATATCTTTCTCCAGGCTTAGCACATAATAGGCATTTTAAAAAGTTTTGTTGTATCAACTTTTTTTTAAAAAATGATAAAAACAGATTTCTGCTATATCATATTATCTGCTTTCTTGGGGTGGAGGAAGGAAGGGAAGGAAGTGGAAAGAACAAGACATAGATTTTTGGACATAGCCAATGTGAGAATTTGTTTCTCTTGGATAAGCACATTTATTATAATTTATTGCATATTTATAACAAATACATATCATATTATTGTGTTACATATAAAAATCAAAATAAATAGTAACTCTCAAAAAAAGAAAATCACATTTCAAGAAGTGGAATAATAGGGTATATTATTGGCCTGAACATTTCAGTTGTTTGACAAGATAAATTGCAATCATCAGAAAGATTTCACTGGTCAGACACACAAATAAGTCAAAGTTTATTTGTATTTGTCTTCAGTTTGGCAGGAAATAAGACAAGCAACTTATAACCTTTGTAGCTGATGGACAAATATGTCTGAGAAGCTATTTTCTTAACCAGGTTATTTCCATCCCAGCAACCTTCAAGATTCCCAATAGAGTAATATTTTGCAGAAGATTGTTTCTGGAGGTAATAGTCAAAATAAAGAATATAGAACTGATTATAAAATGAGAGAGTGGCAAGAAGTTCCTTAGTTCAGAACCATTATTATCACACTATATTAGTCACTTCATGAAGACATAATTGTCTGCTACAAGTCTATGTGTTAACTGTATTCCTAATGTTGATTCATTGTGTGTGTGTGTGTGTGTGTGTGTGTGTGTGTGTGTGTGTAGGTGTGTGTGTGTGTGTGTGTGTGTGATAATAATGTGTGTGATAATTCCTTGGAAAATGGAACAGAGGCAACTTTGTTCAATGATCATCTGATAATAAATATTGAGTGAGGCACAAAATATAGGGAGAAGTGTGCTTCACAAAGGTATTTATTACTCTAGTGGAATAGATCCAACATAGAGTTCAGGTTGAAAGTAGAATTACCAAGGATGGTGAGGTTCTATTGATGCTCCTGATTTTGAGCCACAATGTGTTGATTGTGCCAAAACTTAGAATGTCACAGAGCCTCCTGGAAGAGATTTGTAATCACAAGAGTTTGGTCTGGTCATCCATACAGGAAAGACAACTACATAAAGGATATCTATAACCCAGGTGTCCACATCAATTTGTGTGGACATTCAACAGAACTTATCCAAATGTGTATATCTCTGGGACAATTAGACAGACAATGAGCCACGTTAGAGTTGAATAAGATAAAAGAGAGTCAGTTGCAATGCTTTGGAAAAACTCTTTTACTCACCCCAAGCTTTCCATGAAAACAAAAACCTAATACTAGCCTTTCAATATTATCTATCATATGGCAGTGAAATGTAGACCATTACGTCTGTAAAATTAAATATGAATATCATTCAAAGGGCAATAGAAGTTCATGATAGGTGTGGGAAGGCTCAACATAACTGAATGTAATCAAGGAATAATGTGAAAGGAAGAAAAATAATTGGTTTTGTGGGATAAGGATGATATTATAAAACAAGTATTATTTTATTAGTTTAAAGATAAGAAGTAGAGAAGCTGGCTTGAGGAAGAATCAGAGTTTCAAATAGAGCTGAGAGAGTGTGTTAATTCAACTGTTGGTAGTTATAACCATTATTTCTATGACAGTTACACTCTCTGGATGTGGCATTCCAGGAATGGGCTTCTGGCAGTTAACAGAGCCACATGCAGCAGCTTTCTCTCTCAGGGCTGGAGAAGATAACATCTTTGCCTCTCTCTTATCTCGGTCTGAGGGAAAGACTTGAAGGAGTGGAGTGTTTTCTTTTCCAACTCGGGAAACACAGTTCATTTATCTGTTACTGTCTATAGACTGGTTAAACTAAAGCAAAACCTGGTCTTTGCTTTGGACTCTGAGTCTGTTAAGGATCAGAGTCCTAACTAGATTCTCATGGAGACTCAACCATGGAGACTATAAAGTTATCTTTATAACTTAAAGGCGAAGTTAAGAGTTAGAGTAATTAGGTTTATTTAGAATAGTATAAATTTGGTTAGTTAGATCAGGGAGGATTAGCGTAGCCTGTGAACCATAGGAGAAGTGGTTCCTGGCCGGACCTGGGAGTTTATTTGGGTGGAGTTAGAATCCCTTAGAATTAGAAATCCTTTTTCTCTTATATATATTTAAATAAATTAGTTCCTTGCGCCTGGCCCTGAAGGAAAGTTCATCTTTGAGCTTCACTTCATTTACCACTGAAGATACTTTGATAATGTTTAGCAAAAGTATCAAGAAATAATTTTGAACCTTTATTTTCTAGTTCTTTGTCCTTATTTTTGTGTCTCGCCATTATTATTTTTACAGTGGCAAGAATGAGGGATGGCACCTAGACAGCCAGTGCTCCACTGATATTAATGAAATGTTAGGAGAAAGTGGGAAAGGACTCTGACCCATTGGGTGGGCACTCAAGAACTTTAAAGAAAACACGGTCAAAATGTATTCAGGATAGGAAAGCATGACCAAACAGTTCATGATATGCATGAAAGAACATCAAAATCATTGAGGTTATAGATCCATTTAAATATTCATTAATGACATTGTTCTATTATTCTCTTTCTTCATTTTAAATCTTTCTTGGTTTAACTATATACACTGCATTTGTTTTTTTAAAAAAGTGTTTGAAAGAATGTTTTTACTCAGTTTTTGAGAATAATTTGTGAATTACAAATATTGATTTTTTTCAAAGTTGGACATAATTTTCATGTAAATTCATCTAGATGTACTCCAAACACACATACCAATGCACATACACACACACACACACACACACACACACACACACATATTGGAAGTTCCTTTACAACTAGTTTAATTTCCTTTTTTGAAATTGAGTTATTTGTGATCTTTATTTGGTGTTCCATTAATCTGGGTATTTTATATTTTTGTAGGCAACTTTTTAAAATTCTATTTTTTGATAAAAATTTATATAAGAAGATGTGATGATTTTTAAAAATTTTCTCTGTCCTGATTTCATCTTGTTGGCTTAAAATTTTTATTCACTTTATTTTTATTTTTTATTACCATAGGCTAAAAGTTATTTAATTTGGCTAACCTTATCACATAACTATCTTTTTGTTTTACCATTTCTATAGGTTTTCATCTTCCAACTTATCTATTCTAATTTTAAAATTTTCATTTCTTCTGCTCATTTTGGATTTGTTTATTTTCTTATTGTCTTTGTTCTCTTTTGTAAGTACCTATTATCAAGGATCTAATTTTTCCCTCTGAGAAGCACATTCACAAATTTCAGTATCTTGTTTCATCATAATCATTGTATTTCATATAGTTATATAATCTGTTCTTTGACTCACTTATTAGCCAGGATGTTGTTATTGCATCCCCCCTTTTAGAGTTGTATTTTTTGTTTGTGGTCCATTAATTCACTAATATTTTTATAGCATTATGGTCTGTAAAGGATGTGCCTTACATTTCTGGGTTTTTTACATTTATTTATAATTGTATGTGGACTTTTATATGGCCTATTTTTGTAAAGGTTAGAGAGAGAAATCTGTATATTTTTTTGTTTGTATTCAGAAGATGACATGTCTTTGAGCACTAAATTCTCAATTCAGTATTATTCTTTTGGTGTATTAGATTTTTCCAGGTCTGAAAGAGGAAAATTAAAGTTTCCTACTGTTACTGTTATGATCTTTATCTTTATTATAATTCAGTAAAATGTTTCTTTATAAATTTATGTACTATGCCCTTTAAAGTAGTTTATTTCTATCAATACTATGTTTGCCTTATCTGATCACATGATTTCAACTCCTGATTTTTGCAATTCCCTGATACATAAGAAAATTTTTTTAGCTTCTCATTTTGATTTTGATTCTATATATGTTTTTACTTAGATGCATTTTTTAAACACAACTGATTGTTGGGTTTTATTAGTCATTTTATTGTCTTCTTTTCATTGGATTGTTTAGTACCTAACATTTTTTAAACCTTTAGCTTCTGCCTTAGTGTCAATGCTAAGACAGAAAGGCAAGGGTTAGGCAATAGGAATTAAGTGGCTTGCCCAGGGTCCCATAGCTAGGAAGTGTCTGAGATCAGATTTGAAAGCAGGTCCTCTCGATTTTAGGCCTGGAGTTCTATCCACTGTGCTACATAGCTGCCCCCACATTCACATTTAAAATTATAAGTGCTGGACTTGCATTTTCCTCCATTTGTTTCTTTAATATTGCTTAAAATTTTGTCATTGCAATTAATTTTGCTTAAACTTTGTTGTTGTCCAGTCATTCAGTCATGTCTGATTCTTAATGATCCCATGAACCAAACCATGCAAAAGTTGTCCATAGGGTTTCTTGGCAAAGATACTGCAGTGGTTTATCATTTCCTTCTCTAGTGAAATAACATAGTTTATGACTTGCCCAGTGTCACACTGCTAGGAAGTGTCTGAGACTAGATTTGAACTCAGGTCTTCCTGACTCCAGTTCTAGCACTCTATCTACCAAGCCACCTAGCTGCCTCCAACCTACTTTGATGTTAATCTATTCCCAAAGGATTTCTCCTCCTCTCATTCTTCTGTTTAATTAGTTCTTAGATTTGCTAACATTATCTTTTTTCTTTCTTTCATTTACTCATCTATTTTTCCCTTTTTTCTTTTCCTTTTAGTAGATGGTTAGTTTAAAAATCTCCCTTCCAACTTTCTAATTTTATTATTTTCTTTTGTTTTTTCCTAAATTTTTTTCTTTTTTCTTTATTATTCCTCTTGGTTTCTAGTTTATTCTGAAATTTTATTTTCTGATTCATAAAATATAACTTGATATTTTTCTTCTTTATGTTTTGTGTTCCTCATAGTGTTGGTTTTTGATACACCAGATTTGAGTTCTCCTTACCAAACAGTTTCCATGTTATTTCCTTTCTAATTCTTGCCCATTGTCCCATTTTCACCCTCTTCTTTCACTTTTTATAAATATCAATGACATTGGACAAGAAGAAAGATTATGGAATAGAAACTTATCTTCCAGGTTGGGCAACATGGTACTGTAGTACTTAAATCAAATTTCTTTCCGAAGTTCATGCTATTTTCATCTCTGGGGTTATGTCCCCACCACCAATCTTCTGTATGCCAACTGTCTCATATGAGCTCCCATATCCTTTTCCCTGAAACAGGATGCTCTTCCTGGAGGAGCAACACTATCTCAGAGAAAGTATTCTCCAAATGCACCAACTCACTTCAATTGTAAACCTACCATACAGTCCCAGTCTCCCATTACAGACATCTACCTCTTCACTCTTGAGAATGGCCTTCATTAGGATTGCTTCCCTCTGATGGGATGGGACTCTCCCTTTCAATTCCCCAGACATTCCCTATGTTGTCTTGCTTCTCCAATTCTCTTATGGCCCATCTTTTTCCTTGCCCAAGAGACTATGAACCAAAAACTATATTGTTCACTTATTGAGTTGGTAAGGGTGTATCACCCATTCTCCATTGTTCTTCAGTTCTGTCCCACAAAAAATATTGATTGATTCAACTATAGGTGAGTCCATGATGCTGCTATTCTGTTCCTCTGCCTTTACTTCTCTTTTTTCCCTCATTTCTACTTAAACAATGATTCATTAGGTCCTTTCTCCCTTAACGATTCATTTTTATCTTTTAAAAAAGTTATAGATTAATCTCTCTCTCTTCCTTCCTCTGTCTCTCTGTCTGTCTGTCTTCTGTCACTGTCTGTATATGTGTAATATGTGTGTATCTGTAAAACAACCAATTTCAGTACTTTTTTGATAGTTGTACTTAGCTTTCTCACATTCTCCCTGTTTAGAATGTTTGCTAATTGAATGTTCTGTTCATTCTATAAGGTTTTTTTCTTTTTAGGAAGCATGATTAAAATAATCACTCAATGACAAAATCTAATGCTTTTTTCTTAGTTCTCATTCTTCTTGTAATTTCTGCAGTTTTGACACTATTAATCACTTTCTCTTCATAGCTATACTCACTTCCCTGGGTTTTCCTAGTACTTCTCTCCCGAAATCCCCCCGCCCTTTTTAACTGTTCTATCTCAGTCTCTGTTGCTGGATCATCATCCATATATGCCCTCTGACTGTGACTGTATCCCAGTGCCCTGTTATAAGCTCTTTTCTCCTCTATTCTTTTTTGGGAACCCCACTGGTTCCCATGGGCTTCATTCTCTCTCTGCAGATAACTAACAAATCTTTACATCCAGCTTTGACTTTTCATCTGAGCCCCATATCATAAGCTTCTTACTGGACATTTCAAATGGAATGTTCCATAATCAATTCAAATTCAAATTGAACAAAATCATTATTTCTTTCCACAAAAAAAAGTCATTTTCTGAACTATTTTATTTCTGTTAAGAGTACTATCATGCCTCCAATTTCTCAGATTTGTAAACTCAGTGCTATTCTCAACCCCTCATGCGTATTCAATAGACATCTTATCAGTTGCCAAATTTTAATGTTTCTACCTCTACAATATCTCTTGTGTATATCCCTTGCTCATTACTCGCAAAGACATGATCTTGGTTCAGGCCTTCATTACCTCTTGCCTTCTCTTTTTTTTTTTTTTTTAAACTTCTTGCCTTCTAATTAATCTCTTCTTTTTTGTCCATCCTCCATAAAACTATCAGAGTGATTTTCCTTAAGTGCAAGTCTGGCTATGTAGTTCCCCACTCAATAAACTCCACTGGCTTCCTATTGCTTCTAGAATAAACTACAAACACTTCCATTTGGTTTTTAAAGCCAAAGGACTAGTTTCTACTTACCTTTCCAGCCTTATCATATATTTTGTTGTTGTTATTTAGTCATGTCCAATTCTTTGTGACTCCTTTTGGGGTTTTCTTGACAAATACTGGAGTGGTATGCCATTTTTTTTCTCCAGTTAATTTTATAGATGAGGAAATGAAGTAAACAGGTTTAAGTGACTTGCTCAGTATCACATAGTAAGTATTTGAGGATAGATTTGAACTCAAGTCTTCTGACTCAGCCTGGAATTCTATCCACTGTACTACCTAGCTGCCCCATCATACATTACTCCTTTTCTACCACTATATAGTTTAGCCATTTTGCTCTTCTTGATTTTACCCACACATGGGATTCCATCTCTTATCACTGCACCTTTGCATGGCTGTCACCCACACGTGAGATGCACTTCTTCCTTTTTTTTTTTTTTTTACCTTCCTGGTAAAATCCCTTACTTCCTTCATGTCTTAGTTTAAGCATTAAATTCTACATGAGATCTTATCCAACCCCAGCTCCTTCTCAAAACTATCTTGTGCTTGTTTTGCATATTTTGTATTTACATTTATATATGCTCTGAAGAAAAAATAATTAAATACATTTTCCTCTTCTCACTAGAAAGATGTCCTTCAGATATAGAATTTTTCATTCACTATAAAATACAGATATTGTATTGTCAATTTTGCTTCTCTTTCTCCTCCATATATGTATACACACACACATACATACATACATACATATATACATACATACACACATCTGTACACATTATACACATACACACACTATTGTGTCAAGGGATGATTCCATGAAGAAAGAAAAGAAATAATGGGAAATTATTATACCATAAAATAAAAAGACCAGTAAAACTTTCTGTAAAAATGATCACCTAGGGGGCTCAGTGGATTGAGATCCAGGTTTAGAGATGGGAGTCCTAGATTCAAATCTGTCCTCAGACACTTCCTAGCTGTGTGACCCTGGGCAAGTTATTTAACCCCCATTGCCTAGTCCTTACCATTCTTGTGTCTTGGAACCAATACCCAGTATTGATTCTAAGATGAAGGGTAGGTTTTAAAAAAAATCATCTAATGGCAATTTGCTCTTCCTTCTTGTATCATAAGAAGGAAGAAGTCACGAAGAGGTTTCAAGTTTTAAAACTCTTAAGTTTTATTTCATAATACAAATTCTTGCTAGATACCAATGTTTCAGATGCAATAGTGACATCTAGTGGACTTTTGCTATAAAATTCTAAAGTAAGAGCTACTCTGTATATTTTATTTCTCTAAGAGAAATAAAAAACAGAACCATGAAGAGGAAATTTTTCCCCTGGGAGGTGGGGGGACAGGGCGTGGGAGGGGTGGACAGAGATTAACAGGTTTACATTAAAATCCAACTCTGTGCCCCACTCTTCCATCCTTCTTTCCAGTGCCATGAAGACACCACTCCAGGCTACAGTTTTCTCAGGCCTTGACAGCCAGTTTGACCACAACCCTTTAGAAGTAAAAGCTTTCCAGGGACTTCAACCCAAAAGTACTAATGCTGCAAGCTCTGAATTGCCAGTACCAGGGGAAATGGTCTCAGAACTGCTGGTACCAAGCCAGAGAACTGAGGAACAGAGGAAAGTGGGACACATCTTAGAGACAGGATATTGTATTGGGAGGGGGCAAAGGGGAGGGCCTGCATTGCATTCCTTTAAACATGAGGAAAAGAGCAGAGCACCCAGTCAAGGGCAGTTCTGACCACCTAAAAGCTGGTTGGAGCAGAGACCTAGGCTGGTGTATTATGAATTGCCCCATGTGGTAGGAGGCTGAGACACTTTGAGATTCAGCCCCAAGGAAACCACAATCAGATGAGAGAGTTAGAAAGTGAATGACAAGTAAAATAAGAAGGAAAAAAGACTGAAAACATCAAAGATTTAAGGAAGAAGAAAACTCAAAGATTTTAAATATAAACAAATAAAAACAGAAATAACAGAAAGAAATAGAGTCTCCAGATCTAGTCAACAACTTCAGTCATTTATGAACAAATACTACAAAATAGAGGGAGATGGCAACGAGTTCATGTCCAGGGCACAACTTTTAATTTTGACACAGGTCAAATCCTAATATAGGCAATTTCAATTTATAATTAGGTCATATTCTAAAAGTGAGTTGTAAGTCGATTGTTTGGAAACTAAAATTTTTTTTGACAGAAATAGACATACAATTTGGAAATTGAAAATGTGAGAATTTGTTTTGTTGGATTGTACATATTTGACAGGAGAATTTTCTTTTTCTTTTTATTGTTCAGTAGAGAGGAAAGTGTGAGAGAGAAATAAATGTTTGTAATAATTATCTAATTTTTAAAAGGTAGTTGAAACTTTAAAAAATCTATGTCAACAGTTGAATTCTCTTCCCTGTTATTGCTTTTTAACTACAGAAATAAAGCCTCAGAAAATACACTTTCTAGGTCATGCTAGTCAATAGGACTTAGATTCAGTTATCTTAAGAGAATTCTCATGGTGATCTAGCCATGAGATGACTTCCCATATTACCAGAAGATATGAATGGAATTTCTCTAGAGATATCCACTTACCTGAATATACACATCTGCAATTGATTTCAGAAGGGATTACACAAAACTCAGGCAGAAGATAAAGAAGAGAATCTTATACCAGAGCAGATATGAAAGCTTCCCTGAACCTGCAGGACTCCACGATCTTCATTTCATGAAATGTCCTTGAATGATGCTGTAGTTTGTTCTGACCCTCTACATCAATATGGTTAGTTTTAAAAACTACTAGCATCAATGAAATTCTGCCATGGTATTTTATATTTTGCTAAAAATAATATCTTTTCTTCCCCTAGGGCATAATTGTAGGCTTATCATTGATAGTTGTCATTTACAGTATATCTATCCCAGTTTCTTTGTGGCTCTGTTTATGCTTCCTAATACATAATAAAATTTTTATACATGGTTGTTAAGTTTCAAGCCAACCCATAAAAGCTTATTTAACCCATAATGTAGTTGAAATGCAACAGTTTTACAATGAAAAAAATGAATAAGGTAGTTATCTTTTTTCTTTTAGACATTATGAAATACCCATAAACTTACATACATGATAATGTTCAAATATGTTGTAGTCATAGAGTTTTAGGGATGTATGAGGTGGTCAGAGAAGACTACTACTTCTGGTCTGAGGGTTTGATGAGTCCTTTTCAGAGTTGCTTTCCTCCTTAGTGTCCACCTACCACCCAGCTCTCACCTGTGTCTCCAAGAAATTGTAGGATGCACAGTGGCCGCACTCTAGTAAACCATCTCAGTAAATGAGCTAAACTAGGTTGAGAGTAATTGGCAGGTCTCAAAACTATCAGTGAGTCAGGGAAGGGTCTACTCTAGGCAAGTAAAGATTTTTCATGTCAGAATGGGTACATGAGAACAATTTATTCCAATAGATATGAAGGCTGTAGAAGTAGGCACCGTGAAACACTTAGAGCTTGGTTAGATACCACTGCATCCCCAGACATCACCAATTGTCCTGATTTCTGTCTTGCCACTGGATTCTGGTGACTCTGGAAGAGAGAATGAGGCTGATGACTTTATGAAACTCTGCCTCACTTAAATCCAATTGACTCACAAGTCAAGACATTACCCTGTGATGTCATTGATCCTCTTTGAAAATGAAGGAAAAACAACACAGAATTTTAGATCTGAAAGGTCTTTAGAGTTAACTAGTAAAATACTTTTATTTTATAAAGAAGACCCAGAGAAATGAAATAGACACAAAATTTGTATGATTCTTTACCAGTGAGAACCTGGTCTAAAAACCAGGTCACTTGACTCCCTGCTCCATTCTGTTTCATCTACACTATAGCTGAAGACTAGATGGAATGTGATCTGGCTAAGATGATTAAGTGGATTCATATAGAATGAACCTTATAAGTCTGCTGTTTATAGAAAACTATACAAGATGATATGAAGATTGAAATGGTTAGAAATAATACAGTCCCTGACTTCAAAGGTTCTACTCTATTAAGGCAATGAAATATCAATATAGACAGTTAAAATATACAATATTATGTAAAAAAAGGCTTTAGAGAGTTACAAAATAAACTATGATGTATGTATTGATGGGACATGAAGAAGGTTATTATCAACTAAGAAATCAAGGAAGATTTCACAGAAAAGGTGGCATTTGAAGTTAACCTTAAAGAATGGGCAGGAAGCAAAAGATGAAAAGAGAAAAAAGGAGACCTTCTAGGAAGAGAGAATGTCATGAACAATGACACCAAGGTGTTAAGAGTTAATATTTAGGGGCAGAGGAAGGTCATTTAGCAGGAATGGATAGCAAAGAGAAGTGAGAAATACTGAGGAAAGAAGGTATTAAGTCATAAGATGTCTGATGGCAAACAAACAGTAAGAAAAACACTGAAGTTTTTGAGCAGAGAAATAATTTGAGTAAATCTATACAGGAGAAAGATGATTTTGGCAGTGGCATGAAGGATGACTGGAGAGGGGAAAGAGTGGAGATGAGAAGATTTACAATGTAATTACTGCAATAGTTTGGGCAGGTAGAAATATAACGAGGACTTATAATGGTGACAGTGGGCATAGGAGCTTTTATCCTACTGTTAGATACAACATAATTTGAAGGAGTCTACAAGATGTCTTGGGAAAATAAGAAGAGGGCACAAATTCTAGAAAAGTGGAGATGGTATTAACAGGCATTGATAATAGATTATTACAACTGAAGAAAAGGGAAGAAGCAAAGATGACCTCAAGGTTAGAAACTCAAGAGGACAGGCAAACTGAGCTATAGAAACAGTAAAATTAGGATGATAAGCAGATCTATAGATAAAGAAAATAAACAAGATTTGGGGCATGCAGTATTTATGATGCTAATCGGACTACAAATAGTTAATCTTCTAAATGCATTTGGAGATGGAATTCTTGAGTTTCTAAACTTTCTTCTAAGAGAGATGAGGATGGAATGAAAGGTTTGCACTAATTAATTTAAGTAGTAGTTGAAGCCCTCATAATAAATGAGACTTCTAAGAGAGAAAACAGGCAAAGGACTATTCTCTACTAGTTCTCTATGTTTCTATTATAGAATGCAAACTTATCAAACTAGCCCTCCACAGTCTGATTCCATTATATTTTTCCTGATTTATTTAATTATCACTCATGTTCATATCCCATTCAGTCAGCAATCATAGCTTACTTGTTTTTTCCTGCTGTATCATTTTTTATTTTCCCAGGACCCATTGTAGTCTCCCTCAAATTATGCTGTATCCAGCATAGTAGAGTAAAAGCTCCTTTAGGGCAGAGCCTACCAATTTCAATTTCAATGTCACTGTGTATATTATTTGTTGACTATATACAAGGCTTCTTACTCAGTAGAGCAAAATCCCTGAAAGAGTCTCTTCCAACAAGGTGGCAAGGTAGATATTTGTAAATTGGGGGGGGGGGGTCTTTTCCATATGAGCCCTCCTCCTTACATTGAGGCAGAGACAGAAAAGATGCAGGATTCACTGTTGAGTGCTATATTTGGTTAAGCCACTAGATGGCATGCTAAACACTTAAACTTGTCCTTTCCTTTAATGTGTCATTTAGGTTTCTGATTCCTCTTAGGCTCGAATAGAAAATCTATTTTTCTATTCTATTTCTATTAGAATAAAATATTTCTATTCTATTAAATATGGAAATCATAATTTATTTGGCTTGTATCGACTCCATCCATTAAAGTTCCCATCTCCTTCCCCACTTCATGTGACCCCAAAAGGACCATGTCTATTTATCAAGGAGAAAAATTGGCAACCCCCACCCCCCACATGCTCTTAGTGAAGTTTCCCCAGTGAGAGACTCCTCAATTGTCCAGTGGCTACAGCAGTTTTCATTAAGATCTGGATTTTGAGCCTCATTTTTTCCAGAGAAAGAGATGTGTGCCCAAGGGCCATTTGTAGAAGAGTAACTGCCTCAATATCAAAGTGGAAAAAGGGAACAATTTCATCACATGGTTATAGGCAACCTTCCAGCATGACTTCTGCACAGATGGAATTTGCTTCCTGGCTGATGGCCAAGGTGAAACATGGAGTCCAGTGGTCACTGAGGATCCCAGATCAAATGCAGTCTTCTCTGTAGAGTTTGCACTACTCCCCCACAAACTCCTGCTGAGAGTTCATTGTCCATGTTGTTTTTTTCAATGTCAGACATTTTTCTCTCTTCCTCTGGTTTTCTTCTGGTGCTGTCCATAAGGCAAATAACTTTTTAAAAATATCTCCATTCAATGTAGAGTAGAATTCCTGGCTTTATTTAATGATGTTGTTGTGGTTGTTGTTTTTATTTACTGTTTTTTTTTAAACCCCTACCTTCTGCCTTAGAACCAATAAGGCAGAAGAATGGTAAGGGCTAGGCAATGGGGGTTAAGTGACTTGCTCAGGGTCATTCAGCTAGGCAGTGTCTTAGGCTAGATTTGATCTAGGCCTGACTCTCAATCCACTGAGCTACCCTGCTGCCCCTAATTCACTGTTTTCTTCTGGCATCCAGAAGATCTAAGAAACATCATAGGAGAGAAAACAAATTGTTTCGAATATAAATCGCATACACATTAAAGCCACACATCTTTGAAAGAGGTAACAATGTAGATAACTTTGGAGAAAAAAGAGAGAATGGATATGAAAATAAGGCCAATTTGCTGGAGAAAACTGAAGGGTATGGGATCTAGGGTACCTTTGAGGAATTTGCCTAGGCTAAGAGAAGAGCCACTTCTTCTGCAATTGGAGTGAAGGAGAGGATCAACGAAGATACCCGAATGGTATGAAATAAAGAGGAGGAAGAGGAGAGAAGAGTTAGGTGTTTTCAGAACTACTTAGTGCCTATATTTGTCTTATTGCCACAGTAAAAGGGGTATTTGATCACTGGATGAAATGTTGGCAGAAGTGGGATGATGCTTACGTGACTTTTCAGGAAAAAACGTGAAGCTGAAGCAAAAAATGATGCTTTCCCACAAACCAGATAAAATGCAGCAGGCTAAAAATTAAATCAGAGAGCGGGAAGCCAAAGTTCAGCGAGGAAAGAGAAAGACTTTGAACAAACCTCCAAAATAATTAGAAAGGAAGTTGGAAGATTTGAGAAGGAACAAGTGAAAGATTTTAAAACTGTATTTATCAAGTACTTGGAATCATTAGTACAAACACAACAGCTGATAAAATTCTAGGATGCATTCCTACCTGAAGCCAAAGCCATTGCCTGGCAAGGTAACTTCAAATCAGAAGATTATCTGGATTTTTTTCTCAATTATGCTAATTTCCACAATGAAATCACTTTTTATTTATTATTATTATTTTAAACCCTTACCTTCCATCTTAGAATCAATACTGTGTATTGAGTCCAAGACAGAAGAGTGGGAAGGGCTAGGCAATGAGGGTAAAGTGACTTGCCCAGGGTCACACATCTAGGAAGTGTCTAAGGCTAGATTTAAACCTAGGACTTCCCATCTCTAATGAAATCACTTTTTAAACCATCTAAATAAGCCACTATATACTCTGACATTGATTAACAAGCTACATGTCCTGACCCTCTTTGAATCAAGTGGACTGTGGTATGACATTCTGCAGTACTTTCCTGAACTGAGCACTACTGTGTTTTGCACTACAGTGCATTACGAAGCCAGAAAGTTTTACAATATTTTTCTTTATGATGTGTTGTTATTACTACTACTATTATCTGACCTCTTTAAATCAAAGTATAATTGCACTGATTAATGCTCATTTATACATTCCTGTACAGAATCATGATTTGTGATTATAATAATAAAATGTTGTCCCACATGGAGAAAAAAACTGAGCAAATGGGCTCAGCTGCGAGAGCATGGGGAGGTGTGGGAAGAGATGAGAAAGTTTAGAACAGCTGCTGTGGAAAGTGGTATAGCCAGTTAATTAGAGATGAATCAATTAGGCAGGTGATCAGTGAAAAATAGATCATAACAGAGTTTTTGAAACAATCTCAGATGTCTAATGAATCCTTTAACATTCATTTCACATATCTAAACAGGATTTTCTAATTCAAAATAATAAATGAATTCATGAAGAAAAAAAAACTTGTTAGAAAATATTGATAAGGAACTGTCTCAGGTTACTAGGATCATTGTTGATACTACACCTGCTAGCAGTCACCGAACCCTTGCACAGGTCATTGTCCCTATCCAAACATCAATTTTTTATGGCCTCCCCACAACACGTGATGAGCTGTTCCCTAACCATAGTAGCAACATGAAGATTGTGAATGACATAATAATTACTACTAGTATTTACATAAGACTCTAAAGTTCGCAAAGCACTTTACCAGTATTGCAACACTAATAAGCTTGAAAATATATGGCCATCACCAGAATTACAGTATCTTTTTTTTTCCTGAAAATATCTTTTGGCAGAATAAAAGGAACTTCATCTTCACACCAAATACATGGCTCTTAAAAAAAAAAAAAGACAAGTTAAAAATCATCATGCACTGACTTAACAAATATACCCTGATCTAGTCATGTTTCTTTCCAAAATGCCACAAAGAAGCACTATGAATATTTATTGATGTATTTAATTTATCCTTAACAATTTATTCACAAGACCTTATGGTATTCTCAAGCTATCATCCTATATCTCTACAGCCTATAAAATTATCACTCTTCTCTTAATTGCCAAACCTGACAATGTGTTCTCATTCTTCATCCTTCTTGATCTATCTGCTGCATTTAAAACTATTAACCATCCTCTCCTAAATACTTTCCTCTGGGTATTACTGATACTACTTTCTCCTGCTTCTGCTCTTAAACTTTATGGTGCTTCTCATTCCATTTTGCTGGTTCCTCAATTATATAGTTTCCCCTAACTGGGCATTCATAAAGCTCTTATCTTATCCCCCTCATTCGTACACTATCTCTCTTAGAAAACTAATTAGGTTCTATGGGATTAATTTTCATCTATATGCAAATAACCATCAGATCTAGCTATCAAATCCCAGTATCCTTCTAAGCTACAGATTTTCATCGCCAGTTGTCCATTGGACATCTCAGAGACATCTCAAATTCAACATATTCTATTCCTCTTTCAAACCTCCCAATTTCTTATGTTTTACATGATAATACATGTATAACCCAGNGAAGGAAGGAAGGAAGGAAGGAAGGAAGGAAAGAGAAAAAAGAAAAGAAAGAAATCTCATTCTTAAACCCTCCACCTCCAAAAAAACTTCTCTGTTTCTGTCAAAGGCACCACCTTTCTTCTAGTATCCCAGGTTCATAGCCTTATTTTTTGACTCCTCCCATCTCCTTAAACCATATATCCAAACAGTTCTCAAACTTTGTCATTTCTACCTTTGAAACATCTTTTAAATCCTGCCCCTTCTCTTTAATGGAGGTTAATGCCTTAGTCAAAGCCCTCATCCCTTCTCACTGAGATTATTGCAAGATTCTACACTGTGAGGCCCACTGAGGAAAGCAGCCATGCTTGCCTGAGATTGCTGGCAAGGCCCCAATCTCTCACACAAAGGCACTGCTGCTTTGAGCCAAAGGTCATCACTAAACCCTGAGTCCTCCTTCACTCTGAAGAGCAAAGAAGTCCTTGTAGCATCATGACCAAAAGTACCAAACCAGGCTTTCCCTAAGAAAAGATTAGCAATCACAGTTTCTCAACTTGCTTACGACTGTAATAACAACCCTGATAACATTCATGTGTGAAGTCATTTTCATCATTCTGTGGGAAAGTAACACCCCCCAGGAATGTTGTAATGCTTAATATTTTACTCTGCATAAAAGTCTTTCTCTTTGTCGTAATAAACGAAGATCATAGACACCAATTATGATGCCGTGATTCTTCCACTCAGTCCTTCTCAGGCATGCTGGCCTCGACTTTTCCTGTCCTTCTTCTTATCTCACTCTTTCTCTCTAGCCATTAGTCTCCCTAGCAGCCTATCTCTCTCCACAGCTGCAACGGCTCTCAGATCCAAACACTCATCATAATGCCTCCCACACATGTCCTCCATCACTACACTAATTGTTCTCCCACTTCAGTCCATGTTATATTGTTTGTCCTTTGTTTCAAAGTGGATGAGTGACATCAATGAACCTGGGTCCAAGCCAACATCCAGACTCTGAGACCCTTCCTAGGCCAATAGCAGTCCAACCTTATGGACATCCCTTAAATTTCCAAGCAAACCTGTGGTGAAGTCCGGAATTCCAGACCAGGGAAGTCTCTGATGGCCAACCTGATCGGTGTGGGCCCAGAGGGAGCATCCAGGAGCCCCAGCCCTGGCTTGTGGTAAGGTCACAGATCCCAGTTGGGGGGCAGTCAGTAGACTTAAAGTTGTCCCTCCCCTTCCCTGGGAGAAGCAAATCCCAGGGTGCTGACTTGAGGGACACTGGCTGACCCTTGCCAAAGCTGAACAGAGTCCCAGGGCAGGGCATGATTTATGTGCCTGACCTGATCAAATCTAGAGTGAGATCAAAAGCCTACAGCCAAGCCTGAGGCCACAATTTGAGTTATCAGCAATCTCAGAAGATAATTGAATCAGCAGTGGGAAGTGGTTCTCAAAGCTCCCAGCTCACAGGCCATCATACCATCTTAGAAGAACTGAAACTTGCAGAAACCCAGAAATGAGGTTATGGTTATGAACAAGAAAGGACTGACATTTAAGAGGGTGCCCTAACCTCTCAGAGAACAGAGCTGGGGAAAATGAGCAAACACAAAAACAATAAAAAAAAAAAAATAGAGAATTTTTATGGTGACAAATGTAAGATATGGTCGCCAGGAATTGGATCAACACGATTCCAAATTAATAGACCCAAGTCAGGATGGCTTTTATGGAAGTTTATTTACAATTAGGAAGGTTGAAGGTAGGGAAATAGAGAGAAACTCTGGCCTGGATCAGAGGTCCACACCGGATGAGGATTTAGAGGCCCTAGCAGAGGAGCACAGAGGTTAATCAAACAAAGCTATTAGCCACAAGGCCTTTTACAATTAGAGAAGCAAGAGAGGCCTCCCTGAGGGTAGAGCCTCCAGAAACTCTAAGGGAGGAGAAAAGAAGTCAGCCTAACTTACTCAAGGTAACAATTCAGAGGTTAGCCATCTGAGGTCTCAGCAGAGATCCTTCAACACCAAGTTCAAAGTGCCTCCATAGGAAGTTACCATTATATTTAAAAAGATAGCAGCTTTCATCACTTCCTGCATCCACCTTTAATTTCCAGTGGACAAATGGCAGCCACAACACCGTTTTTGGACTGCCTAAAGGGCAGTCCCTTGTTCTTGATTTGTTACTTATTGTCACATGTGGGTAACTAATCTCCCCTCCCCACTAAGTTGGGTGAGGTGACATTATTTCTGATGGCTAGAGTCTAACAATGAATGAGGATGAGTTAATTCTATTTACACACAAAGAAGGGGACAGTGAAAGCAAAGCCAACATACACAAAGTCCAAAATAAAAATATGAATTGAACTCAGATTCTGGAAGAGCTCAAAAAGGATTTCAAAAATCAATTAAGAGGAGGGAAGCTGGATATCTCAGTGGATTGAGAGCCATGCCTAAAGTTGGGAGATCCTAGGTTCAAATCTGGCCTCATACACTTCCTAGCTGTATGACCCTGGGCAAGTCTCATTGCCTAACCCTTACCACTCTTCTGCCTTGGAACCAATACCCAGTATTAATTGCAAGATGGAAGGTAAGGGTTTAAAAAAAATCAATTAAGACAGACAAAGGAAAAATGAGGAACAGAAATGAAAGCAATGTAAGCAGAAATGAACCAAATGAAAAAAGGAGACTCAAAAGCTGATGGAAGGAAATAATTCTTTAAAAATTAGAATTGGCTTACTTCCCCATCCTCTGACTCTACTATTAATAAGAATTTTTAAGAATCACAAATATCTCTTTCCATGTAGGAATACATACAGTTTGACCTTATTTTTAAAATTTATTTATTTAGAATATTTTTACATGGTTACATGATTCATGTTCTTTCCCTCCCTTCTTCCCTCCCCTCTCCCTGAGCTGACTAGCAATTCCACTGGGTTATACATGTATTGTTCAAAGCCAATTTTCATATTATTAATATTTGCAATAGAATGATCATTTAAAGCCAAAATTCCCCAATCATATACCCATTGAACCATGTAATTGATCATATTTTTCTTCAGTTTGACCTTATTGACCTTAAAATTTCTCTTTCTCATTTACCATTTTAGGTTTCTATTGAGTCTTATGTTTGGACTTCAGATTTTCTGTTTAGGTCTGGTCTTTTCCTCGGGAAGGATTGGAAATATTCTATTTTATTGAATAATGATTTTTTTTTCCTGAAAGAATATACTCAGTTTTTCTGAATAGGCAACTCTGGGTTGTAAACTGATTAGGATGATCTGATATGCAAAAAAAAAAAAAAAAATCAAGAGGGTGAAAAAGTGGATGGTGCTGAGAAAAAAGGGAAGAGAGGGAT
Organism: Gracilinanus agilis; assembly: GCF_016433145.1. NCBI lineage: Eukaryota > Metazoa > Chordata > Mammalia > Didelphimorphia > Didelphidae > Gracilinanus > Gracilinanus agilis. Next base: position 463,613,587 of record NC_058131.1, read on the forward strand.
AGAATAGAGGTGTGATAAAAATCAAAACACTGATGAGGAGGAATGGAGGGAAAGGGAATAGAGCAGGATCAAAAGGGGAAAATAAAATGGAGGGTAATACACAGCTAGTAATAATAATTGAGAATATGAATGGGATGAACTCACCCATAAAATGGAAGCAGATAGCAGAGTGGATTAAAAACCAGAATCTTACTATATGTTTATAAGAAACACACTTTAAGCAGGGTAACACAACAGAGTAAAAGTAAGGGGCTGGAGCAGAATTTATTGTGCATCATCTAAAGTTTAAAAAGTAGGAGTACTAATCATGCTCTCATACAAAGCTAAAGCAAAAATAGATCTGATTAAAAGAGATAAGGCACGAAATTACATCTTGCTAAAAGGTACTATAAACAATGAAGTAATATCAATACTAAACATATATGCACTAAATGGTATATCCTCTAAATTTTTAAATGAGAAATTAAATTAACTTCAAGAAGAAATGAACAGTAAAACTATACTAATGGGGGACCTTAACTTCTCTCTTTCAGATCTAGATAAATCAAACCAAAAAATAAACAAGAAAGTAAAGGAAGTGTATGAAATCTTAGAAGTTAGAACCAATAGATCTTTAGGGAGAATTGAATAGAAAGGAATATACTTTCCTTTCAACAGTACATTGCAACTACACAAAAACTGACCATATATTAGGGCATAAAAACTTCAAAGCCAAATGCAGATAAGCAGAAATAATAAATACATTATTTTCATATCATAACACAACAAAAATTATTATCAATAATGCTCCGTGGAGGGATAAATAAAATAATTAATTGGAGACTAATAATCTATTGCTAAAAAAGGGTGGGTCAAAGAACAAAATATAGAAACAATCAATAATTTTATTAATGAGAATGACAATGAGGAAACAACATATCAAAATTTATAGGATATAGCCAAAGCAACCCTTAGGAGAAAATTTATATCTCTAAATATGTACATCAATAAAATAGAGAAAATTCAGGTCAATGAATTGGGCACGTAACTAAAAAAACTAGAAAAAGAACAAATTAAAAATTTTCATTTAAGGACTAAATTGGAAATCCTAAAAGTTAGAGGAAAAATTAATAAAATTAAAAGTAAGAGAAACATTGAACTAATAAATAAGACTAGGTAGGGGGGAGATGAATGGCTCAGTAGATTAAGAGCCAGGTCTAGAAACAGGAGATCCCAGGTTCAAATCCAGACTCAGACACTTCCTACCTATTGGATTCTAGGCAAGCCACTTGACCCCCGTTGCCTAGTCCTTACCACTCTTCTACCTTGAAACCAGTAAAGTGTATTGATTCTAAGACAGAAGGTAAGGGTTAATAATCAGTATAAAAAATAAAAAGGGTGAACTCACCCTCAATGAAGAGGAAATTAAAGCAATCATTAGATGCTATTTTGCCCAATTATATGCCAATTAATCTGAAAATCTAAGTGAAGTGAATGAATATTTACAAAAATACAAACTGCCCAGATTAACAAAAGGGGAAATAAAATCCTTAAATAATTCAATATCAGAAAAAGAAATTGAACAAGCCATCAATGAACTCCCTATAAAAAAATCCCCAGGGCCAAATGGATTCACAAGATATCAAACATTTAAAGAACAATTAATCCCAATACTACTTAAACTATTGGGGAAACTCCATAGAGAATGAATCCTACCAAATTCTTCTTATGAAACAAATATGATACTGTTACCTAAGCCAGGAAGACCAAAAACAGAGAAAGAAAAGTGTAGGCTAATTTCATTAACAAATATAGATGCAAAAGTTTTAAATAAGATACTAGCAAGAACAGAGAAATATATTACAAGGATCATTCACTATGACTAGGTGGGATTTACACAGGGAATGCAGGACTGGTTTAATATTAGGAAAATTATCAGCATGATTGACCATAATAATAATGAAACTAACAAAAATCACATGATTATCTCAACAGATGCAGAAAAAGCCTTTGACAAAATGCAACACCCATTCCTATTAAAAACACTAGAAAGCATAGGAATGAATGGGTCATTCCTTAAAATGATAAGTAGTATTGACCTAACCTTCAGCAAGTTATCATCTACAATATGGATAAGTTAGAAGCCTTCCCAAAAAGATCAGGGGTGAAGCAAGGATATCCATTATCACCAGTATTATTTAATATTGTGTTAGAAATGCTAGCTTAACAATCAAGAAATAAAAAGAAATTGAAGGAATTAAAGTAGGCTATGAGAAAACTAAACTATCACTTCTCCAATAATATGATGGTATACTTAGAGAATCCTAGAGAATAAACTAAAAAGCTAGTTGAAATAATTAATAACTTGGTAAAGTTGCAGGATATAAAATAAATCCACATAAATCATCAGCATTTTTAAATATCACCAACAAAATCCAGCAGCAAGAGTTAGAAAGAGAAATTCCATTTAAAGTCACTCTAAATAACAGAAAATACCTGGGAATCTACTTGTCAAGGCAGACACAAGAACTGTATGAACACAATTACAAAACACTTTTCACATAAATAAAGTTAGCTCTAAACAATTGGGAAAATATTAATTGCTTGTAGATAGATTGAGCTAATATAAGAAAAACAATGATTCTACCTAAATTAATTTATTTAGTCAGTGACATACCATTTTTATCCCTATTCATTTTTCTCCACATATCTATTAACTCTGATTTTTCTAACATTTCATTCACTTCCCTTATTTGTTTCTTACTTATTTTTTGGTTCGATTTATCTAGTTCTGATAGGGGAAGGTTGAGGTCCCCCACTAGTATGATTTTACTATCTATTTCCTCCTTTATCTCCTTTTGTATAAATGTTTATTATTGATATTACTTCATTGTTTATTGTACCTTTCAGCAAGATACAATTTCCTTCCTTATCTCTTTTAATCAGATCAATTTTTACTTTAGCTTTGTCTGATATAATGATTGCTACTCCTACTTTTTTTTACTTTAAATGATGCATAATAAATTCTGCTCCAGCCTTTAATCTGTGTCACCCTGCCTCAAATGTTTTTGATTCTGGTTTTTAATCCACTCTGCTATCTGCTTCCATTTTATGGGTGAGTTCATACCATTCACATTCATAATTATAATTACTACTTGTGTAATTATAATTACCTTCCATCTTATTTTCCCCTTTTGATTCTGCTCTATTCCCTTTTACTCCATTCCTCCTCACCAGTGTTTTGCTTTTTATCACACCCCCCAACTTTCCTCTCCCTCCAATTACCTCCCCTTCCCTTGTCTTATTTTGCTTCTACTTCTCTGTAGGCTAAGATAGAATTCTATACCCCAATGAGTATGTTTGGTTTTTTCTCTGTGAGCCAATTATGATGAGAGCAAAGTTTAAGCATTGCCCATCACCACTCTTATCTACTCCTATTCACAATGACTTTTCATGCTTCTTTATGTTATATAATTTGCTCCATTCTAACTCTCTCCTCTCTTTTCTCTCAGTGCAATCCTCTTTTTCACCCCTTGATCTTTTTTTTACATATCATATCATCATAATCAGCTTATTTCCCCACCCTCTAAGTATATTCCTTCTATCTGTTCTATTATTCAGAGTAATTTTTGAGAATTACAGATATCATCATTCCATGTAGAAATATAAATATTTTGACCTTAATGAGTCCCTTAAAGTTTCTCTTTCTTATTTAACTGTTTAGATTTCTCTGGGATTTATGTTTTGACTTCAGATTTTTTTGTTTAGGTCTGGCTTATTCCTCAGGAATGCTTTTATCTTATTGAATATCCATTTTTTCCCCTGAAAGAATATACTCAGTTTTTCTGGATAAGTGACTCTGGGTTGTAAACACAAATCTTTTGCCTTCCTGAATATCATATTCCATGCCTTTCAGTCATTTAATATAGAACCCCTTGGTTCCTGTGTGATACTGATTATAGCTTCATGGTATTTGAATTGTTTCTTTCTGGCTGTTTGCAGTATTTTCTCCTTGACCTGGGGGCTTTTGAATTTAGCTATTATATTCCTAGAAGTTGTCATTTGAGGATTTCTTTCTGGAGGTGATCTGTGGATTCTTTCAATTTCTATTTTATTTTCTTGTTTGAGAATATCTGGGCAGTTTTCTTTGATAATTTCTTATATTATGATGTCCAAGCTTTTTTTTAACCATGGTTTTCAGTAGTCCAATAATACTTAAATTGTCTCTCCTGGATCTGTTTTCTAGGTCAGTTGTTTTTTACAATGAGATATTTCATGTTTTCTTCTTTTGATTTTGTTTTATTGTTTCTTGATGTCTTATGAATTCATTAGTTTCTAGTTGCTCAATTCTGATTTTAAGGCCTGATGTTCTTTTGTCAGCTTTTAGGTCTCCTTTTTCATTTGACCCATTTCTTCTTGCATTGCTTTCATTTCTCTTCCCCACTTTTCCTCTGCCTCACTTAATTTGTTTTTGAAGTCCTTTTTGACTCTTCCAGAATCCATGTCCAATCTATATTTTTCTTTTGACTTTACATGTGTTTTGCTTTGCTTTCACTGTCCCCTTCCATCTCTGTATCTTGCTCTTTGTTTCCATAAAAATTCTTTATAGTTAGGTTCTTTTTGTTGTTGTTGTCTGCTCATTTTTCCTACCGTTTTATAGGTAGGTTCTGTTCTCTGGGAGGTTAGGATACTCTTTTAAACTTCACTCCATCCTTGATACTACCTCTAGCTTTATTTCTGGGTTTCTGCCAGTTTCAGTCTTCCAAGATGGTATCTGTGGGCTAGGAGCTTTGAGGGTCACCTCCCACTACTGATTCAATTAGCCCTTGAGATGCTGAAAGCTTAAAGTCTTGCCTCAAGCTTGGACATAAGTTTTTGGTCTCACTCTATGCTTGATCAATTCAGGGGCTGCTCAAATTCTAGACTCAGGCTTAGATGTAAGTTTTTGACTCACTGTGTACTTGATCTTATCAGGCACACAGTTGATTGTCCAGTCCTGGGGCTCCACTTTTAGCTTTTGGCAAACCAATCAGGACCCCCTTTGGGTCTACCAACTACTCTAAACTTGGATCTATGTCCTTGCTACAGGTCCAGAACAGGGCCCCTGCCTTCACTCTGGGCCCACACATATCCACCCACTTCAGCACAGACTGCCCTTGACTGGGATTCTGGACTTCACCACAGGTATGGATTTTCAAGGGTTGTGAAATGGTTGAGACCAGGCAGGGTCTCAGAGTCTGGATATTGGCTTGGTCTTAGGTTCTGAACCTGGAACAATAGGCATAGGGTGGGGTTATGTGGCTTGCTCTTGACTTGCTCTTCACTCCTTGCTGTAGCCTCCTGCTAACTGTGTTCCCCTCTCACCCTAGTGCCCCAGATTTCTCTGCCTACCTTTTAGGTTTTCCTTTTCTTGAAAGTTGTTTTCTCTGTCTCCTTGTTGGTTCTTTCACTCATGTATTTGTTTTGTGGCGTTATTTTAATATTGGTTGGAGAGGATTCTCATGGTGACTTTGAGCTTCTCTACTCTACTCTGCCATCTCTGCCCCAGAAGTCCCTGTTTTCTTCAGTGTCATACCAATCAAACTACCAAATAGCTATTTTGTAGAACTAGAAAAAATAATAAAATTAATCTGGAAGAACAAAAAGTCAAGATTATCAAATGAACCAGTGGAAAAAAAATGTGAATGAAGGAGACCTAGCAGTATCAGATCTCAAACTGTTCTATAAAACAGCAATCATCAAAACAATCTGGTACTGGCTAACGAATAAAATGATAGATCAATCAAGTGAATTAGGTACACAATATGCAGGGGTAAATGACCTTAGCTACATAGTATTTGATAAACCCAAACATCCAAGCTTTTGGAATAAGAACTCACTGTTTTAAAAAATCTGCTGGGAAAATTGGAAAACAGTATAGCAGAAGCTAGGTATAGACCAATATCTCATTCCCTATACCAAGATAAGGTCAAAATGGATATAGGATTTATAAAGAATGATATCATAACTAAATTAGGGGAACACAAAATAGTTTACCTGGCAGATCTTTGGAGAAGGGAAGAATTTATGACCAAACAAGAGATAGCACTATAAGATGTAAATTAATAATTTTGATTATATAAAATTAAAAAGCTGTTGTACAAACAAAACTAATCTAACCAAGATTATAAGAGAAATAACAATGAGGGAAGAAAAATTTATAACAAATGTTTCTGATAAAGGTCTAATTTCTCAAATTTATAATACAAGCCATTCCCCAACTGATAAAGGTCAGAGGATATAAACAAGCAATTTTTAGATGAAGAAACAAAAGCCATCATAATAATATGAAAAAATATTCTAAATCATTCTTGACTAGAGAAATGCAAATTATAAAAACTCTGAGGTACCACCTCACACCTATCAGATTGACCAATATGGTAGTAAAGGAAAGTGGTAAATTCAAAGGGCATGTGGCAAAATTGGGACACTAATGCATTGTTGGTGGTATTGTAAACTGATAAAACCATTCTAGAGGGGAATTTGGAACTATTCCCCAAGGGCTATAAAACTGTGCATACTCTTTGATTCGATAATGCCACTAATGGGTCTATATTCCAAAGACATAATAAAAAAAGAAGAAGAGGCCCATTTGTACAAAAAATATTTATAGCTGCTGCTTTTTTCGTGGTGGCAAAGAACTGGAAAGTGAAGGAAGGTCCATCAATTGTGGAATGGTTAAACAAATTGTTGTACATGTTGCTAATAAAATACTATTATGCTATAAGAAATGATAAGCAAGATTATTTCAGAAAAAACTGGTAAGATCTGTAGGAACTGATGCAGAGTAAAATAAGTAGAACTGGGAGAACATTGTACACAATAACAGCAATATTGGACAATGATTACCTGTGAAAACTTGGCTACTCTCAGCAATGAAATGATCTGGGACAATCCTAAAAGACTTATGCAGAGAATGCTATCCACCTCCAGAGAAAGAACTATTGGAATTGTCTTTCACATTAGCGTGTTTTTGTTTTTATTTTAGGGGTTTGGTTATGTATGAGTTTGCTCTTACCAATATGGAAGTGTGCTTTGCAAGACAGTAAAAAAGGTGGGGGGAAAAGAAGCAAAATTGATAGAGAAAATGTTAATAATTCATGGTTAGACTTAAAGTATAGTGTGTATGTATATAACAATTTCTTTTTTTTTTCCTTTAAAACCCTTACCTTCAATCTTAGAATCAACACTAAGTAATGATTCCAAGGCAGAAAAATGGTAAGGACTAAGCATTTGGGGTTAAATGACTTCTCACCCGGTTAAGAAGTCTCTGAAGCCAAATTTGAATCCAGGACCTCCCATCTCCAGACTTGGTTCTCTATCCACTGAACTTCATGTCAGTTTCTTGAATAAGGGAATGACATGGTCAAAATTGTGCTTTGGCACTGTGGCAGATCACTTTGGCAGATGTATAGAAGATGGGCTTAAGAGGGGAGAGAGAATTCAGGTGGGAAGACTAATTAAAAGGCTCTAACAAGAGCCTAAGTGAAAGATAGGATCTGAACAATATTAGTGGCTTTGCTGAATCATTGATGACCTAGAGATAACTGATCCTTTCTTGAAAAGTTTTCCTTTTATATAGAGATATGATTTAAAATTGAATGATACCATAGAGATGATCTGGTCTAAATCCTTCACTTCAGGGGATACAAAAAATTTCCATTTAGCCTTGTGTCTTTGCCACAATCTTAGGAAACAGCTGCATTGTAGAATGAAGCCATAGAATGAATGAATAATGAATCACTAGTGTAAATAAATTTATATGTCTTTGCCTATCTCGTGTGTACATGTGTATGTTTTTCTGAAGACAGAATGAGGATAAAATCAGTTTGAAGCAACTTAAAATTTGCATTCAAAATATGAACATTTTTATATTATACTATTTTTATAAACATTTTCTATTTTCCAGTACACAATTTTATTTTTTAACATGAAATGTTTTTGGTCCCTGAGAGAACTTCTAAAATAATAACAATCAAAAAAGAAAACTACAACAGAAATCCCTACACAGAACTTATACCACCTGTACAAGTCTCAAGTGACTTGGAACAGAGCAGAGAGCTTGATCTATTTCAAATCTCTTTGGGACTGAACTTTGGATAAATGGAGCAAACTAACATATGGCATCAGAGTCTGTGCATCTTCCAAAAAGCAGAGTGAAAAAAACACAGCTGCCGATTCCATAGAAACCATCTAGCTGTATTCCTGTTTTCCCTTCTTTAATCTCCAATGCCTGACATCTATGAGGTTTTGGGCTATCTTTCTATAAAAAGTGAAATGAAAGGAATTCTTTGTATTCCTAAAATGAACAAAATAGCTTTGGGAAGACTTCTGGTCAAGATGGTAATGTGAAAAATCAGAGAGAAGTTGAAATATGACACATATTCATTCCAGCAAAAAATCTATAGAGGGTGCCATATTGAACAAAAAGATAAAGAAATTCAAAAAGAATCAACAATACATTCCTTCATCCATGCCAAGACTTCACTCAAAAAAATAACCAATCGCATATAGATACTGGAAGAAGGGTCCTACCAGCATGACTACATGTAAATAGGAGAGAAGTCTGCCAGCACTCTGCTGGATTGAACTCTGCAAGATTCTGTCAATGGATACTCTAGCCCAGTGGTTCCCAAACTTTTTTGGCCTACCGCCCCCTTTCCAGAAAAAATATTACTTAGTGCCCTGGAAATTAATTTTTTTAATTTTAATAGCAATTAATGGGAAAGATAAATATACTTGTGGCCATCACCGCCCTCCTAGATTGCTGCAGCATCCACCAGGGGGCGGTGGCACCCACTTTGGGAATCACTGCTCTAACCAGAGAGACTCTGGGAGGGAAATTTAAGCCTGCAAAGGTCAGAAAGTTCAGGGAAAGGGAGGAAGGCAGAAATCAGCAGTTTTCAGATGAGAGATTGTTTAAGGGGGCTCAAAGACTACTGCAATCTGGCCTGAGATGAATAAGGGAAGTTGGAAACTTGTCAATGATCTAAGTGCAAACATTTTAGGAGGGTGGAATTCAGGAACAAAAGTCCAACACATCAAGATAAGGACCAGAGAGGATCTCATCAATCTATTGAAGAGTAACAGGATGGAGTAGAGCTTGGCTTTGGCACAAAGTCCAAAACCAGGAACTAAAGCTGAAAATATGAGTAAACAGAGGAAGGTACAGCTGACAATGAGGAAATATTTTAGGCCTAGCGATCCCTAAGAGTTAAAATATGAAGAAAAGTGGAACTCCACAAATACAAATTGACCCCCTATTTAGGAAGGAGTGGGGAAGACTGTGGCTGGAAAAGATATGAACGGTTTCTTTGTTGTTGTTGTTTTAATTGTAAGTAAAATAGGAATTCTATAAGAATGAATTGTACAGAAAATAAATTGTTTGAAAGAGAAGGTAGGAAATCTTACCCAAGTAGCAGATTCCCTGAAAAGGAGAACAAACAGGACTCAGCGACTCCATGCAACAATAATATTAAAAGAAAACCAATGGAATGGAGAAAAAAATAGGAGAATATATAATAATATAATTGCTATTTTTAAAAAAAACCTGACCTGGATAATAGGTTAAATAAAGATCATTTAAGTCTTATAGGTAGAGCAGTGGATACAGCAACAAGCCTGGAGTCAGAAAGACCTGGGTTCAAATCTGGCCTCAGATAATTCTTAGCTATCTGACTTTGGGCAAGTCATTTAACCCACATTGACTAGCCCTTACCACTCTTCTGCCTTAAAATAGTATTGATTCTAAGATAGAAAGTAAGATGTAAGGTTTTGGGTTTTTTTTTAAGACTTATAGGACTCCCTGAAAACCATGACCAAAAACAAACAAACAAAAAAACCTCACATGCCATATTTCAGTAATGGTGAACCTTTTATTTTTCCTTTTTTTTTAGTTTATTATTTATTTATTTGATTTAGAATATTTTTCCATGGTTACATGATTCATGTTCTTTCCTTCCCCTCCTTCCATCCCTTCCCATAGCCAATGAGCAATTCCACTGAGTTTTACATGTGTCATTGATAAAAACCTATTTCCATATTATTGATAATTTCACTAGGGTGATCATCTAGAGTCTACATCCCCAATCATATCCCCATCAAACCATGTGATCAAGCAATTGTTTTTCTTCTGTATTTCTACTCCCACAGTTCTTTCTCTGGATGTGGATAGCGTTCTTTCTCATAAGTCCCTCAGAATTGTCCTGGATCATTGCATTGCTGCTAGTGGAGAAGTCCATTACATTCAATTGTGCCATACTGTGTCTGTCTCTGTGTATAAAGTTCTCCTGGAGGTCATTCCAGTTCACATGGAATTCCTCCAGTTCATTATTCCTTTTAGCAAAATAGTATTCCATCACCAACAGATACCACAATTTGTTCAGCCATTCCCCAAAGGGCATTCCCTCATTTTCCAATTTTTTTTGCCACCACAGAGAGAGTGGCTATAAATATTACAAGTCTTTTTCCTTATTATATCTTTGGAGTACAAACCCAACAGTGGTATGGCTGGATCAAAGGGAAGGCAGTCTTTTAAAGCCCTTTGGCCATAGTTCTAAATTGAATGGTGAACCTTTTAGAGACCAATTGCCCAAACTCTGACCCTCAATTGCATGTCAACCAATTCCTTACCCCAGATAAGAGAAGGAGGAAGAGTTCCTATTGGGCTGCTGGGCAGAAGGGTGGGTGGTGTGAGAAATGTCCTCAGGCATTGGGGAGAGGGGAAGGAGAGCAGTTCCCTCCTGCATGTGTTTCCATGGGTTCACCAACACATCATATTTCAATAAATTATAAATAAACACTTCAGAGCCTATTAGAACCAGTTGACAAACTAAAAAGAAGCTACCAATCATCTCTAGAATGAGACCCAAGATTGTTGATAGCCAGGAATGTCAAAGCCAGAACCCAAAGTTGCCAGATCAAAGAAAAATTGCTGCAAGTGGAAAAAAAAATTAAACATCAAAGAACCACAGTCAGGATCAGCTAAGACTATGGTACAACCAAAACAAAGGAATGTAAATATTGAAATAAGATATTCCAAAAAGCAAAAGCCAAACACCACCAATAACTTTACTTCCTATCAAGGGGAGCAAATAGGGAATAGGGAGAGAAAATAATTTTTAGTAAAATAAATGACTTTTAGGTATTTCTAACAAAAAGTCCAGAGACTGAGTAAAAACTAAAATGCAATGGGAAACAAATACATTTGAGCAATTGGAAAGGAGTAAACGATAATGATGTGCTTAATCAAATATCTCTTTGGAATTTTACTGTCTTCAAGAGTCACAGAGGGAGTTAAATAAGATAAATAAAGGACCTACTTCTGATTTTGTCCTATTATGTTGTTTTTATGGGAAGAAAGAAAAGGGAAAAAGAAAGAAATATGGTAGGAGAAAATAAAAAAGGAGGAATTTGGATCTCATCATTGAGGCATACAAGAAGAAGAGTATTAAAAAAAAACATGAAAGAAGAAAAGGGAAAAGCAAACATCTTACAAACTCCACTATTATCTGAACCAGATAAAGGAGGGATGAATACACATGTAGGACTACATTAAACTCGACTGGGAAAAATGCAAGGGCAAGGAAAAGGGAAATAGTGATTTAAGAAAGACAGTAGTGGCAGAAATAGTGGCAAAAATTTTTTTAAATTCAAAGGTAGATTGTAAAGCAGTAAATATGGAAAGTGTAAGAATCAGTTATGAAGATACGTATACATGAAAAGATAAGAAGAAGTTGAGCAGATTACTTCAATTATAGAGTATACTTAGTGTTTGTCATATTCTTCTTTTTAACTCCCCTCTTCTTTGTAAAAAGGAAAGTGGAGGAAAAATAAAGGAATATGTTTGGAGATATGATGGAGGGAAATAAACAACATAGCAAGGAATGTAACTTAGTCATAAAACAGGAAAAGAAAGTAAAAGCCAATAACATGCTGTTCACAAGAATTATACATGAAACAAAGATTCAGAGAGTGAGAGGATAGAAGACTTTATATGTGAATATAATCAAATATTGTTGTGCCATTATGACATTACGAAAGGGGGAAATTCAGAGAAACTTGGTAATTCTTGTATGAAATGTCACAAAGGGAAACAGTTTATACAATGATGGCAATATTGCAAAGGAAAACAACTGAGAAAGAAATAAGAATTCTGATAAATGCAATAAACAACCATGAAGCTACATAACATAGTGGATAGGTCCATGGATTTGGAGTCAGGAAGATCTGGGTTCAAATTCTTTTCAGGACTTGTATTAGTTATGTGACCTTAGATAAGTCACTTAACTTTTTGGCACCTCAGTTTTTCCTCTTTAAAAATGAAGTGATTGAATTTTCTGGCACCTTTACTCTTTACTATTCTCTTTACTCCAAAAAACCATGATAGATATATTCAAGGAAAGCATGTTGTTGGAGGAGTCAAGTCCAGGAAAGGGAGAATAAGAAGAAATCTGAAAGGGATATTGAGCTGGGAATGAATGATCTAAATCTATGGTCCTCTTTACTCCAAAAAGACCAATGATAGATGAATTATGCTCCCCACCTCTTGACAAAGATGTAATGGACTATAGCTTCTGAATTAGACATATGTTTATGGCCAATGTATGCATTTGTTTTATGTGACTATGCTTATTTGTTACAAAAGAAAAGTTTTTGTTGCTGGGTTTGGGTTTTTTTTTTCTTTTTTTGCAAGGGTAAGGGAGAGTTAGTTGCAGAGATAATAACAATGATACCCAAAAATGGAAAGAAAAGAAAAAAAGAACATCAATAAAACTTTTTTTCCCATTGTTTTTCAGAAAGAGACGAGCAAGCAGGACAGTTTTAGGACTATAGTGCTAAATTTGTTACATGCTGTGAAAAGAAAAGCAAGCTGTACTCTAGCAGAAAATTCATGGTTTTATGTATAATCTTTTTCTGCTCTTCTTTGAATATGGAAATAATTCCGATTGTTTATGCTTGTCAAATTCAAAGCAATAAAAAATGTTTTTAATGTAAGTTCCTCAAGAACTTAAACTATCTTTGGATACCCAGTGTTTGGCATAGTACATGGTGCATACAAGCACTTAAGCATTTTCATTTTTTTAAAAAACAATCTTGGGAAGAAAAGGAGAATGAATTTCTCTGTTTTGGCTTCAATAAAATGGAGTTGGACTTCAACAAAATAATGGATGCCAACGAAATTAAAGATGCTAGCATTCTTATTTGGGCCTGAAGCCATACCACACCTTGTGATAATCTATTTGTCTTTACAAGTTGAGGAGTTTTAGGTCCTTGTCTTTCTTTTTATACACCTCTCCAATGTTTCAAGCACCTTTTTCACTCTCCTTGCCCTCTTCTCTTGTACCATTGGCAAATTGGAAAGAGGGCGGAGGGTGGGAAGAGAAGTACATATGAATATTGCCCTCCATAGGTAGCCCAAAAGGCATGGAAGAAAAGCTTTACATCCATGCTTCTGCCCTCCTGTCAATCTCCTCTGCTCCTTAGCTGTCCTCTTGGTAGCTGGGTAGGGTCTAGTAGGGTCAGGATGAAGATGTGGCAATTAGTCTTAGAAAACAGTCAGATTAGGTAATTATAAGATCTTCCAGGAAGAGAGTATTCCCCTGTTCAAGCCCCCACTCCTTCTTAAAGGGCTCACCCCACTCTCATCTTTACATAAATTCACAGTTATTGATGCTATACCCATAGATATCAACCATTCATTCACTCCCAGCTCATTATCCCTTTCAGATTTCTTCTCATTCTCCCTTTCCTGGACCTGACTCCTCCAACAATATACTTTCCTTGAATATATCTATATTCTTATGGTCTATAGTTCACATCATATCTCTAAACCAAAGGACTTGAAACAATTATAGTCAATGAATAGTGTGGTATGATGCAAAAAAAAAACCCCAAAAAAAACAAAAACAAAAAAAACCTGTGAATTTGGAGGCCTTACCAGTTTCTCCCACTGACAAGCTAGCTATGTGATCTTTAGCAAGCCACTAAATTGTTTTAGGCCTCAGTTTCCTATTCTGAAAAAAAAAACAAAACAAATAAAATTGAGCAAGGTCCCTTCCAACTTTTAGATTTTATTTTTTTATATTCTAATTTGTTCTGATGAGGGTAGGTAGAGAGAGGAAAGGATAGATGGTCACAGACACATAGACACAACATTAAATATCTAATTTTAGTCAATATTCTCACCTTACTCTTACTGAGATTTTCCTTCCTTGAAATAAGGGAAGCTAGAGCTGCTGTGAACCCATGTATCCTTAAGAGCATTGTACCAGCTTCTTTTGTGATTATTCTTTCCTGATTCTAGATGAAGGTGAATTCTGAGGTCAGAGAACCCAGATGACCAGGAATGTCCAAAGCTATTGCAATAATAAACTCCTCCCCTCAGCAAAGAGTGCTCTGCTTTTTCCCTTTTTATAACTATTTCAAGTTTCTAGAATAGAAAATAGAGTTGTATTTTGTTATCAATAACTTTATTATGACTATTCTTCACTAGATGTTTTTCTAATACTGGCATATTTCAGGTACGAAGAAGAGGGCATAGTGGACAAAGGGCACTTCTTGAAGCCAGGAAGACCTAGGTTAAACTACTGCCTATGCTACATATTGGCTCCATAGAAAAGTCATTGAACCTCTCATTGCCTCAGACAAATTTCTCAGGCTAATAGCTGCAGAAGGAGTTGCCAATATGCACTGGTAAAGGAAATTTCCTTTCTGGGAACTCCTTGCACTAATAAAATCACAGGTGCAGCATTGAGAAAAAGAGACAGACAGAAAAAAAGGCAAAGACACATAAAGACAGAGAGATTTCAAAAGCAAGGGAAATCCATCCTAGAATTTCTTTTTTTTACTAGGAACTGACTTGAATTTATATATTTTTTAAATATTTCATTTTTTCCAATGACAAAAATAAATTTTTTAAACCCTTAACTCTGTGTATTGGCTCCTTGGTGGAAGAGTGGTAAGGGTGGGCAATGGGGGTCAAGTGACTTGCCCAGGGGCACACAGCTGGGAAGTGTCTGAGGCCGGATTTGAACCTAGGACCTCCCGTCCCTAGGCCTGACTCTCAATCTACTGAGCTACCCAGTTGCTCCCCATAAAATAATTTTAACATTTATTTTTTAAATTTTTGTGTTCCAAATTCTCTTCTTCCTTCTCCTCTCCCCTCATTGAGAAGGCAAGCAATTTGATATAGATTATAGATGTACAGTCATGAAAAAATAGATTTCTATATTAATCATGATGTAAAAGAAAACACAGGCAAAAAAAAAGAAGAAAAATAAAGTTTTTTAAAAGTATGCTTTGATCTACATTCAGTTCTTTCTCTTGTCCTAGAATTTCTGAGTCAGACTTGCATAGGTGAACTGGAATATATTATTGCTACATGTTGGACAAAGGCTGTCATTTAATAAGTTCAGAGATTCCCACCTACTAGCTATCATCAGATACATCCTTAAAAGGTTATAGCTACCTCAGCAAACATTTCTATGAATAGATTTTGCATTGCAAGAGGCTAAAGGCTATCAGGACCTAACATCAAAAAGAAAATGTGCCCTGTCAAGGACCTGGCAATTTTTTATTTAATTATAGTTTACAATCTGGGTTAAATTTCAGATTGCAACATTGAACTCATTAATTATATGTTATCCTTTCTGATCAGTTACTAGGTCCTCTTCCCACTGTGGTCACTGAGAACAAAATTTCCTTATCATTATTCTATTTACTAATTTTCCCCCTTAAAAATGTCATATCAGATATGAGATACTAATACGTTCTTCCCTCTTACCTATTAATAGTATTGTAAGTTCCTGAAGGCCAAAGACCTCTTACCCAACAAGAGTATTCTAAGTTCCTGGATGCCAAAGGTCATACCATTCATCTTTTATCTCCTTCAGCGCCTTGTACAAAGTTTCATATTCAGTAGGCTATTGGTGAATATTTGTTGAGTGAATGAATCTAAGAAATAAAATAATGAATTTAATAAAGATGTCCATAAGGAATTTTTTTTTAACCCTTGTACTTCGGTGTATTGTCTCATAGGTGGAAGATTGGTAAGGGTGGGCAATGGGGGTCAAGTGACTTGCCCAGGGTCACACAGCTGGGAAGTGGCTGAGGCCGGGTTTGAACCTAGGACCTCCTGTCTCTAGGCCTGACTCTCACTCCACTGAGCTACCCAGCTGCCCCCTCCATAAGGAATTTTTGAGCGATCTCCATAATTAGAGCCTTACAAATTGTGGACAAATAAGGCATTATCATTGATATTGTTATGCTGTTATTATTATTTATCAAATTATTTTTTCAAAATTACTTTTTTTTAAAATATTCATGCCAGTAGTCACCATCTCTTACTCTGTGTTCATGCTTTAAATTTAATCAAGTATGACTGAGTTAAAATAAAACAAATTTTTTGTGTGTGATGCTGTGGATAGAGTGCTGGGCCTAGAGATAGGAAGACCTGAATTTAAATCCAGCTATAGACATTTAGTAACTATGTGACCCTGGGTAAGTCACTTAACCCTGTTTGTTTGAGTTTCTTCATCTATAAAATGAACTAGAGAAAGAAATGGCAAATAACTCTAGTCTCTTTGCCAAGAAAATCCCCAATAGGGTCATAAAGAGCCAGACACAACTGAAATAACTTAAAAAACAACAAAAGTAACACATCTTTCTGTCAGAAAGGTAGAATTAGCACTAC
Source organism: Gracilinanus agilis (assembly GCF_016433145.1). Lineage (NCBI taxonomy): Eukaryota > Metazoa > Chordata > Mammalia > Didelphimorphia > Didelphidae > Gracilinanus > Gracilinanus agilis. The sequence continues at coordinate 463,630,298 of NC_058131.1, forward strand.
ATAGTCAACACTCCCTAAAAGAAGCATTTGCAACTGTCTAGTTGCAATGGGCAGGATTATATTGATCTTTTCATCCACATTCAAACTCAAGGAATTTTTCTCTCATGTACAAAATTACTATTGCTAGTAGGAGATATCTACAGTATTCTTTCTCCAATGTGTAGTGGAAAGAGTCTTGATTTAGAGCCAGGGGACCTAATTCTGATTCTGTTGAAGGTTCTGTTGCAACCAAAACTTAGTAGTTAAATCTTGGAGAATTTTCTGAGGCTTTTTGAGAGCTTTGGTGATTTGTCCATGGTCAGATACTTAAGTTTCAGAGGCAGGCTTTGAACCAAGATCTTCTTGGACCCATATTCAGCACTCTACCCTTCCTTTATGCCCCACTTCTTGTCATGGGTTTTGCTTATCAAGGAATTATTTATAGTAATAAAACACAATATATTTATTTGTTTCATAGTATGATTTTGCTGTCTATGTTTCTGCTCTCTCCTCTTGCAGTTTTCTTCTACTATTGGTGAGTTCTTTCAAGAACTTTTATTCATGAGGTCCTGGATTCAAATGTGATCTCAGACACTTCCTAGCTGTGAAAGCCTGGATAAGCCACTTAACCCCCATTGCCTAGCCTTTACCACTCTTCTGCCTTGGAACCAATATATAGTATTGATTCTAAGACAGAAGGTGAGGGTTTAAAAAAAAAAAGAGCTTCTATTCTGAAGAAGGAATTCAACCAATTATGTTTCATTCTCTGAATGTCACTACTATTTTCCCTTTTCTCCCGTGATGGAGCCTTCTTCCTTTAGACCTCCTCTTCTGCTTCTACATTCTATTTTATGTGTTGTCTTCACCCATTAGAATGTAAGCTCCTTCAGGGAAGGGACTGTTTGGTTTTGGGGGTTTTGTTGTTTTGTTTTTGTGGTTGCTTTGTTTTCAAACCTTTACCTCCTGTCTTGGTATCCAGCAGCAAGGACTAGGCAATCTGTGATTTGCCCAGGGTCAAACAGCTTGGAAGTGTCTGAGGCCAGATTTGAACCCTGGACCTCCAGTCTCCAGGCCACTCACTGGGCTACCTAGCTGCCTCTTGGTGATTAGCCCAGTACCTGGCACATAGCAATGACTTAATAAGTGTTCATCAACTTGTTGACTAACATATTTTAGTAGTCGTTTCTTTAATCTGGGTCAGGAATACTGTGAAAGTGGGATGAAAAGAGGTTCCTGTGGGAAATGAACCAGAGATGATCTAAAAATTGTCAAATGTATTGGAAAGTAAAGTACCCTTTATAGTTGCTGGCAGATCATAGAGTCATTTTCCTAGCCCACATTTAGCTCTTCTATAGAGCTAAAATGACCACTCAATTTCCCATTAGGATTCAGATCTCTAAGTTTAAAGGGATTAAATGAGATCCTAGTTCCTATTTATTGTGCCAGATCTTAAAATTCATAATAATACCTCCATTGAATAAAAAAATAAATTATTTAGGGTAGCTAAATGTCTCAGTAGATAGCCAGATCTGAAGAAAGGACATTCTAGGTTCAAACACTTCCTAGTTGTGTGACCCTGGGCAAGTCACTTAACCCCAATTGCCTAGTCCTTATTACTCTTGCGCCTGGGTATCAATACATAGTACCTATTCTAAGACAAAAGGTAAGGGTTTTTAAAAAATCAGTTATTTCACTAAAAGCATGATAACTAACATGGGTTCATAAGCTAACGAATTGACAAAAAAGAAGTTTCATTCTAAATAAAGTCAGACAATAAACAAGAAAGAATAACTGTTTCCATCTATTTCCAATCACTTCTATCTCCAAAGCTTCTAAAATAAACATCTGAAGCTTCAGGTGGGACCATAAGACTCTCTTGCTCAAAACCTTTCTGTATGTTTCCCTACAAATGTATGTCATCTGTAGGGAGCTACAAATTCCTCAGTCAGGCAGCCTGTTAAGCACTCCACTTTCTTCTCCCAATTCCCAAATTTGGCTCCAGACTGCTTTTCTTTCGCATGGCTTCCCTTTCAGTCAAACTAAACTACTAGCTGTTCCCTCAAATTAAATAGCCTATTTCCTGGTTCTGTACATTAGCACAGACTGTGCCCTCAAGCCTATAATTGCATTCTTTCCTCATCTCCACTTCTGAGTCCTTATCTTCCTTCAAGGCTTTACTCATATACCAACTCCAGCTTGAAGCCCTTTCTGATTTCTTCCAGTTGCTAATGTTCTCTCTCACCTTAAATCACCCTGTATTTATTTCTCTGTGGCCATGTTATATGTTTTTTTGCCCTTTTAAGCTCCTTGAAGGAAAGGACTTTTTTTCCTTTCCTGTCAACATATTGCCTTGAAAAAAAATAAAGAAACGATTAATGTTTGCTTATTTTTTTGCTTTGAAAAAGCAAAAGTATATTATTAACTATGGAACTTGACTATAACACTTCAGGCAGCTTATATCTACTTGGCCTAGGACAGGAATCAATTATTAATCCATTGTCATCTTCTTTCTGGGAAAAAAAAATGTGCCATAGGTATTCAGGATTTTTGCTAAGGATTCTATTTTCTCTGTACAGGAACCATTTGGATAGATTAGTATTATACTGAGCTATGAATTTGCTGATATGTTTTATGGGTCCTAGTTTATACTAAATTTGGAATGTTCATTATAGAGCTAACCATTTTCCCTTTAGTCTATATTCCTAATAATTCTCATTAAATTAAATTAAAAATCATTCTCCAGCGATACCATGTCTTAAGTGGGACTTTGCTTCTAGGCGCTTGATTGGTCTATGCCTACAGGGTCTTGACAAAAAAAACAGAATCACAGAATTCTATCCCTGAGAGCTGATGAGAACCCCAAAAGAAAGCATAAAGAAAGACAAACACTTATCACATTTTGGGTTAAGAACTAAACTAGGTGAATCATCTTGGTATTGCTGGTATTACAACTATATAGCCTTAGTACTATGATTTTTGAGGAGTGAAGGATTACTGCAGGCTAGTGTGGTCTGAGGAGCAACTAGGAAGAGGTTGAACAGGGTGGAATTTGACTAAAAAAGCCTAGAGATCAGAATTCTCAGTCTGTTTAAAGGACAGTGAGTAGGTGAGTCTGGTTGGAACAGAATGCTTCTACAGGTGAATGATGAGAGATAAGGCAAGAAACATGGCTTGGGGCCAGTCTTGAATTCCAGCCTAAAGAATTCTGACTTTTTCCTACAGTCAATGGAGAACCTTACAAGGTTTTTGTTTTTGGAGAGATAACAAAATAGAAAGCTATGTTCTAAAAATTAGAAACAAGGTGAGGAGCTTCCAAACTGTGAATATGGTTTGTTGGGGGTATTATTTCATTTATTGGGGGAGGCAGAATTTAGATCTAGAGCTATGGTTTCCACAGTGTAGGAGATTCCTGGTACTGGAACTCCTACTGGCATTATAGAATGGTAACTCCACTGGCAGCAGTCATTTGAGACTTCTTTGGATTCTCCACCATGCCCCTTGTAAACTCATCATGGGGAAATCTCAGCATCTTGCAAGATCCAATCAGCCTTTACACTCACACCTCATCGGCACCTTCTGCCCCTCTGATTGAAGAGAGGAGCCATAAACACCTCCATTTAAGTAGAGGGAAGAGGACTGAGTTCTTTTTGTTGTTGTTGTTTCAGATTTATTTCCATTTTTTAAAATAATCAATTTAAATAATGAGTTTTCCAAAATTATATAATCCAAATTGTCTCTTTCTCCCCCCACTCCCAGAGCTGGCAAGCAATTTGATTTGGGTTATACATGTATTATCATGCAAAACATATTTCCATATTGATCATTTTTGTGAGTGAATAAATAATCTTATAAAATCAAACCCCTAAAACATATACCCAAAGGAACAAGTGATAAATCATATGCTTCTATCTGCCTTCTGACTCTGACAATTCTTTCTCTGAAGGTGGACAACATTCTTTTTCATAAGTTCAAGAGAATTGAGATCTTAAATACTTTTTTCATTTTGTACCTACTAGCACACATTTTGAACTTCTTTGAGGCTACAAGAGTCTTGAAGGTAGGGATTGTCTTCCTTTTTTGAATGTGTTTCCCTAGCACTTAGCACAATGCTTGGCATATAGTGGGAACTTAATAAATGTTATTAATTTATCTGTGGGGCCACTAGATTACACAATGGCTAGAACACAGGCTTGAAGTCAGGAAGCCCTGAGTACAAATCTGACCTCAGACACTTAATAGTTGTGTAATCCCGGGTAAATCGTTTAGCTCTATTAGCCTCGGTTTCCATATCTATAAAACAACCTGGAGAAGGAAATGCCAAACCATTCCAGCATATTTACCAAGAAAACCTCAAATGGGATCTTGAAGTGTTGGACACATCTAAAATGACTAAAAAACAAAAAATTCATCTTTGATTTATATATCTTTTTCAGATGATGCCTTCTCCAGTGCAGGGATGGGAGGGAGGAAAACACCTCTGAACTTTAATGTAACAAACAAATAAATGCATTTTTTAAAGAAAGTTTTATAAAAAGAAAAAAAAAGATCATTAAACTGTATGTATAGTTGTGATGGGAGTATGAATAGTCATCATGAACTCATTCCTGAATACTTTATCCAATGTGTGATGGACTCTGAGGATCTACTCCTGATCATTTCAAGAGAGATGCTGCAGCAGAGTAAGATCCTGAAAATCATCTATAAGAATATTGTCAAGAAATGCCTTGAGTGGGGCATCTAGGTGGCTCACCAAATAAAGAACCAGGCCTACAGATGGAAGGCCATGGGTTCAAATCTAGCTGTGTGACCTTGGGTAAGTCACTTAACCCTAATGGCCTATCCCTTAGTTCTCTTCTACCTTGAAATCAATACATAGTATTAGTTCTAAGTTAAAACATAGGGGTTTAAGAAATAAAAAGGACATGTCTAGAGCTTGTTCATGGGTAAAGTTGAACCAATATAATAAAAATGGCAATTCTACCTAAATTAGTTTACCTATTCAGTGCCATACCAATCAAATTATCCAAAAATTATTTCATAGTGCTAGGAAAAGATAAAAACAAAATTCATCTGGAAGAATAAAAGGCCAAGATTATCAAGGGAATTAATGGGAAAAAATATGAAGGAAAGTGGCTTAACTGTACCAGATCTCAAACTGTATTATAAAACAGCAACTATCAAAAAAATCTGGTACTGGCTGAGAAATAGAGTAGAAGACCAATGAAATAGATTAGGCGCCCAATGCACAGTAATAAATGACCAGAGTAACTTAGTGTTTAACAACCCCAAAGATCTAAGTTATTCGAAAAAGAAGTCATTATTTAACAAAAACTGCTGGGAAGGGGGAAGCTGGGTAGCTCAGTGGATTGAGAGTCAGGCCTAGAGACAGGAGGTCCTAGGTTCAAATCCGGCCTCAGCCACTTCCCAGCTGTGTGACCCTGGGCAAGTCACTTGACCCCCATTGCCCACCCTTACCACTCTTCCACCTATGAGACAATACACCGAAGTCAAGGGTTTAAAAAAAAACTGCTGGGAAAACTAGAAAACAGTTATGGCAGAAATTAGGCATAGACAAATATCTCATGACATATATCAAGATAAAGTTAAAATGGTTACATGATTTAGAAATAAACAAATTAGAGAAATACAAAAATAGTTTATCTGCCAGATCTATGGATAAGGAAAGAATTATGACCAAACAAGACATAGAAAATGTTAAGAGTTGTAAAATAGATAACTTCGACTAAATAAAATCAATGAGGTTTGCACAAACAAAACTAATGCAGCCAAGTTTCGAAGGGAAACAAAAAACTGGGAAAAAGAAATGTATAGTAAGTGTCTCTGACAAAGGTCTCATTTCTTAAATATATAGAGAATTTGAGTCAAACTTATAAGAATACAAGTCATTCCCCAATTAATACATGTTCAAAAGATATAGACAGGAAGTACTCAGATAAAGAAATTAAAAATATCTTTAGTCATATGAAAAAATGCTCCAAATTACTACTGACTAGAGAAATGCATATTAAAACAACTTTGAGGCACCGTCTCATACCTATCTAATTGGTTAATATGGCAAAAAAGGGGTATGATAAATATTGTGAGGGGTATAGGAAAATTGAGACACTAATACTCTGTTGAGTGTGAACTGATACAGCCATTCTGAAGAGCAATTTGGAACCATGCCCAAAGGCCCATAAAACTGTGCATATCCTTTGATCCAGCAATATTACCACTATGTATGTATCCCAAAGAGATCAAAGATAGGGGAAAAGGACCTACTCGTATAGGAAACTAAAGGGATGTTCATCAATTATGGAATGGGAATGGATTAACAAAGTGTGGTAGATGATTGTAATGGAATACTATAAGTGTTATAAGAAATGATGAACAAGATAATCATAAAAAAAAAGCCTGGAAATACTTTTATGAAGTGATGCATAGTAAAGTGATCAGAACCAGGCGAACATTTTATATACAGCAACAGGAATAATGTGCAATAATCAATGGTGAATAACTTAACTATTATCAGCAATACAAGGATTCAAGACAACTCCAAGAGACTGATGACCAAAAAAAAAAAAAGCTATTCACCTCTATAAAAGGAACTGATGGAATCCAAATGCAGATTGAAACATACCATTTTTTTAAACTTTATCTCTTTCATGAGTTTTGGGGTTTTTTAACCCTTACCTTCCATCTTAGAATCAATACTGGGGTATTGGTTACAAGGCAGAAAAGTGGTATGGGCTAGGTAATGGGGATTAAGTGACTTGCCCAGGGTCACACAGCTAGGAAGCATCTGAGATCACCTTTGAACCCAGGACCTCCCATCTCTGGGCCTGACTCTCAAACCACTGAGCCACCCAGTTGCCCCCAAGTTTTTTTCTCATATAAGTGATATGAGTCTTCTTTTTCAACATGATGAACATGGAAATATGTATTGCATGACAGCACATGTATAACCTATATCATATTACCTTCCATCTTGGGAAGGGAGGAGGAAAGAGGAATGATGGACAGAACATTATTTAAAATTATATAAAAATTATATAAAATTATATTTATATAAAATATAAAAATATTTTATATGAAATTGTATTTATATAAAATTATATAAAAATTATATAAAAAATAAAATAAAAGTATCTAGAGCTCTTCTCTGAACTAGCAGAACACAAAAAGAACTCTAAAAAAAATCTATGAGAACTTTAACTTGGAATCCATGAGGATTCAACCAATAGGTGTCATCTCTCTGAATTGTTAGATTATCACACATTTCAGTCAGATGAGATGAATTCCTAGTTGGTATAATATCTAGAATAATATCTAAAAACCCAGAAATATATCTACTATATCACTGGTGAGAGCAAAGAACAGGTGACCAATGCTTCTTTTATAGAGTGTGTATGGAAATGTGGTTTTGAACTAGTATATGTGATCAGTACTGGGTGCAGCACCTAAAGGAATTTGAAGAGAAGACCTTATCTATGTTATTAAGGAAGGATTAGAATTTCCAGATGATGAAGAAAAAAAAAATTGAGGAGAGCAAGGCAAAATTTGAGAACTTGTGCAAACTAATTAAGGAAACTCTGGGTAAAAAGGTTAGAAAGTCATGATCTCCAAATGCCTGGTGTCTTCACTTTGTTGTATGGTGACTAGCACATAAGGATCAAGAGTCAACATGGAATGCATCATGAAGGCTCAGGCATTGAGAGACTACTCCACAATAGGTTATGTGATGGCCAAGAAGTGTCTGTAGAGATTCTCAGCCAGGAGGCTGAGGCTGACAAGATAACAAAACTGTGAAAGATCTAGTGTTGCTGCTTTTGAGACAGCTCTGCTCTATTCCAGCTTCTCCCTTGAAGATCCCCAGATTCACTGAAATAAAATTTGCTGCATGGTTAAGCTTTCAGTCTTTTTAAAGTCATGTCTGACTCTTAGTTAGCCAAATATGGGAGTGGTTTCCCATTTGCTTCTCCAACTCATTTGAGATATGAGAAAACTGAGGCAAATAGAGTGAAGTGACTTACAAGCTATTGTCTCAAGACAGATTTGAACTGAAGAAGAATCATTCTGACTCCAGATCTGGCAATTAACACCTACCTGCCCTATGGTTAAACTAGATCTTGGCACCCATGAAGATGAAGTGGCAGCAGAAGATCCCAG
>NC_058131.1:463647342-463669840 GCF_016433145.1 Gracilinanus agilis
TCTGCCTTTTAAACTGTTATTTTCTTGCCAGATTTCTTCCATCTTCCTCAGCATTTCATTTTTAAACTCTTCCATAGCTTGTGACCAGCTTTCATTTTTTGGGGGAGGTTTGGATTTTTGTTTTCCCTCCTCTGTTGTCTGGATTTTCTCTGTGTAGAAGTTGTCCAGTGTTCCAGAGTTTCTCTTGATAGTCTTTTTCTTCTGGGCTTCCTTATTGCTGGCCATTTTAGCCCCGCCCCTTTTCAGCTTTGTCTTTGCACTCCGGGTCTTCCTGGGCCTTACAAGCTCTCAGGGGGCTCCGGTCTCCTTGCCCTCGGGGTCAGGCCTCCTGGTAGACCTTGGTCTGCCCCTCTGCCTGAGGTTCCTTCAGCAGTCTTTGGGGCTGCTTCCACTGCTGTGCTCTGGTCCGCACCGGGTCCTCACTGGAGGTCCAACCCTGGGCTGGAGATAGTTATTCAAGCCTAGGGCACTGCCTTTGCCAGTGCAGATGCTCTTAGGGCACTGCCTTCACCCTCCCCCCCCCCCAGAAGGTAGTGAAAGTCCGTGGGCTGGAGATCTTTATTTGCACCTGAGGCGATGCCTTCAGGTGCTTGGGAAAGTCCGTGTGTTAGAGATCTTTGTCCCCACCCGAGGCTGTGCCTTCACCCACGTGGACACTTGGAGAAAGACCGTTTGCGCCCCCCAGCCACTTGGGGTCCCTCATCTTGCAGCACACAGGTAGAAGCCCCAGGGCTGCCAGTGATTATCTGGTTGCCCCAGTCCTGTTTTCAGGTGTGTGGTGTGGGGGGTGGGGAAGGGGCTTCTTCCTCTCTCGTTTTAGTGAGAGCTGTTTCACCCCTTTATAGCATGGAAATGCCCCGATTCTGCGTACCTTCAATGCTGTGCCCTGTTGTGGGGTTCCTTCGTTCTTCTGGACTCGTTTTTATTTTCCCCTTGAGGAGTTCTGTATGCTTCTGTCAGGAGAGATCGAGCAGCTGCTCCTTACTCTGCTGCCATCTTAACCGGAAGTCTACCACAGAACTTCTTAACCCAGTTCCATGAACTTATTATTTTAATATTTTGACAATTTTTTCAATACAATTGGTTTCTTCTGTGATATTATGTATTTTATTCTATTTATGTAAAAGCATTATTTGGGGAGGGTAGTTAGGTGGTTCAGTAGATTGAGAGTCAGGAGGTTCTGGGTTCAAATCTGACCTCAGACATGTCCTAGCCATATGACCCTGGCCAAGTCACTTAACCCCCATTGCCTAGCCTTTACCACTTTTCTGCCTTGGAAACAGTATGCAGTATTGATTCTAACATGGAAGGTTATGGATATTTTATAAAAACACATTATTCTGAAAAAGAGCTTCTACCAAAGAAGTCCATCTATGAAATGGTTAAGAACCTCTGGTCTAGAAAATAAATCTGAACTCAGAACACACAGTCAGGTAATAGGTCAAAATCAGGGAGACAGCAATAAATCAAGAGTCACACAAATACCACAAAGGAAGGAAAGGCAGACAGAGAGATAAGACCCAAGAAATGATAATGGATTATTACTGAGCAAGGGATAAAGGTCAGTACCCAAGTCAATAGTTTGAACCATAGGAATGTCAAGAATACACAATGTCTGGGTGACAAAGGGCTCTAGGTCCCTCAAAGAATACTTCAGAAAAGAGACTGAGCTATAATTAGAAAGACATTTTGATTATGAGTATGACCTGATCAGAGACCACAAGAAAATTCTTCTGGTCCCAGTGAAGAGTGTGAAGTAGGAATGAAGACAAAGACTTCCAAAAACAGTGGATTCCGTAGTTTTCCTTATCTCTTAAGGTTCATAAGAAATAATGGGAGTATTGACGTAACATGTCAAAACTGTTTCTATCAGTTTGCCTAAAACTGCATTTCTCACATTGTGATTCATGGATCACTAGCAGGGTGCAAGAGTCTCTCAGATGTTTGAGGGGTTGGACCAAAATGAAAGAATGGCATGTATTGGTGCTTTGTGGGATGAGGAGAAAAGAACTATTTTCTTAGAATGACTCTACAGTTAGAAATTCACCAAATGGAATATGAAAACATTTTCTAGGCAGCCTCTACTCCTGTTCTCTCTGACAGTCACTACCACACATCTTGCCAAAGACCTATCACCCTTTCACCATTTGGGCCACGTTATAAAATAACACTTAAGTAGCCAAGAATGAAAGTGAAGTAAGACAAAGAGATCTGACCTGAAATACTAGCCCATCCTATCGCCCTTGGTTTGTGGGGTTTTGTTTTTTTTTTTAACTATGGTAAATAGGAACAAATGGATGGTAGAGCCCATATCCTCACCATGTTCCCCAGACTGAAAAAAATTTGAAAAATATTGCTCTAGTGTTTCTCTCCTAAGTAGAAAAGGAAAGAAGACCCTTGTACCCATTTCTTTGAGGCTTGGATGGACCTTAGCCAATTGCCTTAAAGGGTAAGATTTTGATTTTGATTTCAATACCTGTATATTCTTCAAAGTTGATTCTTTGACAACATTTGTCAGTAATGAAGAAAGCATTTGGCTTTAAAATAAAAGAATACTATATATATCTTGATTTGTGATTTTATATGTATAATTTTATATATAATATTTGTAGAAAATCTCCCTTATTTCAATTTTTTTCTAACTCAAAAAAAAAAAGACAAACACTGAAAATATTCAAATCCTATGTTTTCCCAGAAGATATGTCTATATAAATTTTTAAAGGAAATCATTATATTGTTGCATCTAATTTGAGTAATAAGGCCAGCTAGATAGCTCAGAGGATAGAACTCTGGACTTGAAGTCAGGAAGTCCTCAGTTCATATCCGGCTTCAGACACTTAGTAACTGTGTGACCCTGAGCAAATCAATTAACCTCTGTTTGCCTTAATTTACTAGGAAAGGAAATGATAAACTCTTCTAGTACCTAACTGAGTGAACAACTTGAGAAATAAAATACATTTTTTGAAAAAAAAGTTTCTGAAAAAGGGCAGTTTATGTCTTTTTCACTCAATTTCTAATGCAAAAGCAAATGCTTTTTTCAAAGACAATCCTCAAATGACACAAAAGATCTGGGTATAATTTGTGGATATTACTCATTTCTCTAGGCTTGAGAACACCGCAAGGGAGATTTCTCACTTCTCTGGCTCATTGCTTCCATCCCAAATAACCAGATCATTTTACAATCTAATACTACCAAGGGTACAGTCACTAATTCCTCTTCAAGTACATCGTTTGCAAGCCACAAAGAATGAACAGATTTATTTACATGTCAGTGAAAGGAAAAAGAATTCATATTAGGGCTAAAGACATCTGCCCAAGAATAATTATATCCCAGAGACCTTTATTTCCTCAATTACTTATTTAGTCATTTCCCTAGTTAGGGTGTTGTGTCTAATATAACACCTTAATACTGTTGCCAATTTTTCTTTAAAATTGTCTTTCATTTTCAATTGGATTTAGAACTCCTCTTACCTAACAGGAAAGTAGGAAGGGAAAAGGATAAGAGAAAGTCAGAGAGTAGGGGAAATTAGCAATGGTGATAGTAAGGGCATAGTCATAAGCAAAATAGACTTTCGAGGAGTATCCCTTTTTTCACTTACACTGTTTTTCTTGTTTTCTCTTTTTTTTGTAACATGGTTAATAGGTAAATGAGTTTTGCATGACTTCATATGTATAAGCGCTATCATATTATTTGCCTTCTCAAGGGGTTAGGAAGGGGCAGGAGGAAAGGAGAGAAATGAGAACTCAAAGAAATTTTAAAGAGAAAGTATGTTTAAAAATCTTTTGCTTTTATAATCCAGGACAATTCTGAGAGACTTATGAGAAAGAATGCTATCCACACCAGAGAAAGAACTGTGGAAGTAGAAACACAGAAGAAAAACATATGATTGGTCACATGGCTTGATGGGAGATGTTGACTTTAAATGATCACTTTAATGAAAATATTAATAATATGGAAATAGGTTTTGATACATGTAAAACGCAGTGGAACTGCTCATTAGCTCCAGGAGTGGGGAGGGAGGAGGAGAGGGAAAGAACATGAATTATGTAACCATGGAAAAATATTCTTAATTAATTAATTAATTTTTTGAAAAAAAAAAAGTTTACTTTTATAGCACCTTTTTGTTGTTCAATGGTTTGTCAGTTGTATCTGATGCTTTATGACCCTATTTGAGGTTTTCTTGACAAACATACTGTAGTGGTTTGCCATTTCCCGCTCTCTCTCATTTTACAGATGAGGAAACTGAAGCAAATAGGGTTAAATGATTTGCTCAGAGTCACAGAGCTATTAAATGTTTGAGAATGGATTTGAACTCAGGAAGATGAGCCTTCTTGACTCAGGTCCAGCACTCTATCCACTGTGCCACTTAGCTGCCCCTTTTACATCACCTACCTTTGTCAATAAAATTCTACCCCTTTTTATTCTGAGGAAGTCATCTCTCATAACAAAGAACAAAAAAGGGTGGGTTGGGGGTGGGAAGAGTTCAAAAAACTATCCAACATATCAAAAAAGAGTGATATTGTATGCAATATTCCATACCTATATTCCCCTACCTCTGCGAAGGAAGTGAAGCAGTGAATTCTCATATCTCTCTTTTGGGGCAAAGTTTGGTCATTATAGTTTTGTAGCATTGTTTCAATGGCTTTGTCATTATTCTTTCTATTTTTTGTGGGTATTGTGTATGTATTACTTGCCTGGCCTTACTTTTTTCCCATTTGGATCTATTCAAATCAAATTGGATCTTATTTATCTGTTCTTACAGTGAAGCAATACTACACTGCTTTCCTGTACTATAATTTGCCTAACAATTCCCCAGTTAATGAACATCTGTTTTATTTCCAATTCTATGCTATTATAATCACTACTCTTTTTGCTTCATCACTCCTCTGGCCATGTGCATAGTTTTACTTATTGCACACAAATTGCATTATTCATTTTATGTATAATTTATTTATTGGGGTTTGCAGTTCTCTGCCAGGTCCAGACTGATATGATGAGTTCTCATTTACTTTTGCATCTTCAAGTCTTCTCTGACAATCTACCTACACTGTCTTAGTAAAAAGCATGACATCACATACATCTGTCATAAAATGATAGTTAGAACTGGAAGGAATATACTTTAAAGACTAGCTAATACATTTCCTTAGCCTAATGGATGAGAAGGGAACAAATATTTATTTATTTAGTAGCAACTATGTGTCAGGCACAGTGATAAACACTTTACAGGTTTGAGTCTCACAACACTTGTGAGGTAGATGCTATTTTATTCTAAATAAAAATTAAAAGAAAAGAGAGTGCTTCTCAGTACTTCCTGATTTTAAAAGACATCTTTCAATTGTGCAGGCAAACAAAGGAGGCTATACCTACTTATGTAGAATGAGGTCACATGTTAAGCAATCTGGAGATGCTCAAAAGGTCCCCCAGGACATCTCCAAGTTAAGCAAGCTGGGCATGTCCAGATAAGCTTAGGTTGCACCTTGTGTAAATGGAATTAGCTCACCCTTATTCATTCTTCAGACTAGCTACCAGGAATATGTCACCCCACCCAACTTAGAATTAAGTGGGGACAAAAATCCACTATTTGACAAAAACTGCTGGGAAAATTGGAAAACAATATGGGAGTGATTAGGTTTAGATCAACATCTCATACCCTACACCAAGATAAGTTCAGAATGGGTGAATGACTTGAATATAAAGAAGGAAACACTAAGAAAATTAGGCAAATACAGAATAGTATACTTGTCAGGTCTCTGGGAAAGGAAAGATTTTAAAACCAAGCAAGAGTTGGAAAAAATTACAAAATAAAATGAATAATAAAAAGGTTTGTACAAACAAAAACAATGCAACCAAAATCAGAAGGGAAACAACAAACTGGGAAAAAATCTTTATAACAAAATCTCTGACAAAGGTCTAATTACTTAAATATACAAGGAACTAAATCAATTGTACAAAAAATCAAGCCATTCTCCAATTGATAAATGGGCAAGGGACATGAATAGGCAATTCTCAGATAAAGAAATCAAAACTATCAATAAACATGAGAAAGTGTTCTAAATCTCTAATAATTAGAGAAATGCAAATCAAAACAACTTTGAGTTATCACCTCACACTTAGCACATTGGCTAAAATGACAGCAGGGGAGAGTAATGAATGTTGGAGGGGATATGGCAAAATTGGGACATTAATGCACTGCTGGTGGAGTTGTGAACTGATCCAACCATTCTGGATGGCAATTTGGAACTATGCCCAAAGAGTGCTAAAAGATTGCCTGCCCTTTGTTCTAGCCATACCATTGCTAAATCTGTACCCCAAAGAGATCATAGGGGGAAAAACTTGTACAAAAATCTTTATAGCCACAATCTCTGTGGTGACAAAAAACTGGAAAATGAGGGTATGCCTTTCAATTGGGGAATGGCTGAACAAATTGTGGTATCTACTGGTGATGGAATACTATTGTGCTCAAAGGAATAATGAACTGGAGGAATTCCATGTGAACTGGAACAACCTCCAGGAATTGAATCAAAGTGAAAGGAGCAGAACTAGGAGAACATTGTACACCGAGACTGATATACTGTGATAAAATTGAATGTAATGGACTTCTGCCCTAGCAGCAATGCAATGACTCAGGACAATTCTGAGGGACCTATGGAAAAGAACGCTACCCACATTCAGAGGAAGTAAGAGTAGAAACATTCTACAGGAGTAGAAACACAGAAGAAAAAGAACTGCTTGAACACATGGGTTGATGCGGACACAATTTGGTAAACAATTATCAATAATATGGAAATAGGTCTTGATAGACGACACATGAAGAAACCAGTTGAAATGCACATTGACTACGGGGGAGTTGGGGGGGGAGAGAAGAAGAACATGAATCATTTAATCATGGAAAAAAATTTTTTCTAAAAAATTTAAAAAAGAATTAAGTGGGGAGGAGGGGAGGTCTATGACTCACATGTGCTAGTAAGTGACAAATCAAAAACAAGTGACTGCCCCCTGGGCAGTCTGAAACAAGATTGAGACTGTCATTTGTCCACGTAGAACTGGAAGGTGGACGCAGGAAGTGATGAAACGAACTATCTTTCAAATATGATGGTAACGTCTTGTGAAGGGGATTTTTTTGCTTTTGAACCCCGCCTTGAAGGAGCTCAGGTTGAGACCTCAGACTGCTTCCTTTTGAATTGTCACATGGGTAAGTTAGGCTGACTTCTTTTCCTTTTCCTTGGCATTTCTGAAGGCAATAGCCTCAAAAAGAGGCCTCTCTCATCTTAAAAGAGGCCTGGTGGCTAGAAGCCTTATTTAATTAATGCCTCCTTTGTTAGGGCCTCTGAAACCTTTCCTGGTTGAGGTCTCCAGACCAGGCCATAGTAACTCTCTCTCTCATAGGTATGGCACTAAATAGGTAAATTAATTTGGGTAGAATGGTCATTTTTATTATGTTAGCTCGTCCTAACCATGAGCAATCAATGTTTTTCCAATTGTTTAGATCTAGTTTTAACTGTTTGGAAAGTGTTTTGTAGTTGTTTTCATATAATTCCTGTGTTTGTTTTGGTAGATAGATTCCTAAGTATTTTGTGTTGTCTAGGGTGATTTTAAATGATGTTTCTCTTTCTACCTCTTACTGCTCTAATGTGTTGGAAATATATAGAAATGCTGATGATTTATGTGCATTTATTTTGTATCCTGCAACTTTGCTAAAGTTGTTGATTATTTCTACAAGTTTCTTAGTTGGTTCTCTAGGATTCTTTAAGTAGACCATCATATCATCTGCAAAGAGTGATAGCTTAGTCTCCTCATTGCCTATTTTGATACCTTCAATTTCTTTTTCTTCTCTAATTGCTACTACTAGTGTTTCTAGTACAATGCTAAATAATAGAGGTGATAATGGACATCCTTGTTTCACTCCTGATCTTATTGGGAAGGCTTCTAATTTATCCCCATTGCATATGATGCTTATTGATGGTTTTAGGTATATACTGTTTATTATTTTTAGGAAAGGTCCTTCTATTCCTATACTTTTCAATGTTTTCAATAGGAATGGATGCTGTATTTTGTCAAAGGCTTTTCCAGCATCTTTTGAGATAATCATGTTATTTTTGTTTGTTAGATTGTTGATATGGTCAATTCTGTGGATGGTTTTCCTAATGTTGAACCATCCTTGCATTCCTGGTATAAATACCACCTGATCATGGTGGATGATCCTCTTGATCACTTGCTGGAGTCTCTTTGCTAGTATTCTATTTAAGAGTTTTGCATCTATGTTCATTAGGGAGATTGGTCTGTAGTTTTCTTTCTTTGTTTTTGATCTACCTGGCTTTGGAATCAGTACCATATTTGTGTCATGAAAGGAATTTGGTAGGGCTCCTTCTTTGCTTATCTTATCAAATAATTTGTATAGTATTGGGATTAGTTGCTCTTTGAATGTCTGATAGAATTCACTTGTGAATCCATCAGGCCCTGGCGATTTTTTCTTAGGGAGTTCTTTGATGGCTTGTTCAATTTCTTTTTCTGATATGGGATTATTTAGGTATTCTATTTCTTCTGCTGTTAATCTAGGTAATTTATATTTTTGTAAATATTCATCCATATCTCCTAAATTGTTATATTTGTTGCCATATAATTGGGCGAAATAGTTCTTAATGATTGCCTTAATTTCCCCTTTATTAGAGGTGAGGTCTCCCTTTTCATCTTTGATACTGTCAATTTGGTTTTCTTCTTTCCTTTTTTTTATTAGATTGACTAGTACTTTGTCTATTTTATCTGTTTTTTCAAAATACCAGCTTCTAGTCTTATTTATTAATTCAATAGTTCTTTTACTTTTGATTTTACTAATTTATCCCTTGATTTTTACTATTTCTAATTAAGTTTTCATCTGGGGATTTTTAATTTGCTCACTTCCTAATTTTTTAAGTTGTATGACCAATTCATTAATCTCTGCCCTCTCTAATTCGCTAATATATGCACTCAAGGATATAAATATTTCCCCCTGAGTACTGCCTTGGCTGCATCCCTCAGAGTTTGGTAGGATGTCTTATCATTGTCATTCTCTTCAATGAAATTATTGTTTCTATGACTTCTTCTTTGACTAGCTGGTTTTGGAGAATCATATTATTTAATTTCTAATTCATTTTTGATTTGCCTGTCCAGGTGCCCTTACTAATTATTATTTTTATTGCATTATGATCTGAGGTTACATTTATTATTTCTGCTCTTTTGCATTTGTTTGCAATGTAGGCAAAATAGGCAAATGCCCTATTACATGGTCAATCTTTGTGAATGTACCATGTGCAGTTGAAAAGAAGGTGTATTCCTTTTTGTCCCTATTTATTTTTCTCCACATATCTATTAAATCTAATTTTTCTAGAACTTCATTCACCTCTCTTACCTCTTTCTTATTTATTTTTTGGTTTGATTTATCTAGACCTGAAAGAGGAATATTTAGATCTCCCACTAGTATGGTTTTACTATCTATTTCCTTCTTGAGCTCTGCCAGTTTCTCCTTTACAAATTTGGATGCTATGCCATTTGGTGCATATATATTGAACACTGTTATTTCCTCATTGTCTATACTGCCTTTTATCAGGATATAATTACCTTCCCTGTCTTTTTTAATCATACCTATTTTTACTTTGGCTTTGTCAGAAATCATGATCACCAGTCATGCTTTCTTTTTCTGATTTGAAGCCCAAAAGATTTTGCTCAAGCCCTTTACCTTAAACTTGTGTATGTCCATCCGCCTCATATGTGTTTCATGTAGACAACATATGGTAGGATTTTGGTTTCTAATCCACTCTGCTATTTGCTTCCATTTTATGAGGGAATTCATCCCATTCACCTTGTTATAATAATTGGGAGTCTCTTGATATGTTTGAGATTGTAAATTGATGTATAGAGAGAATAAGATGACCCTTCTCCCTTATAACAGTTGTCCAGGCAGGATCCTTTCAAGTCTAAGATGTATATCCCTTCAGGACCCACCTGGGGTTAATTGATATATTGATTTGAGCTCTTTAGCTAGGATAATGCTTTGTATTCTGACTGCGATTTCTCCCTTCCCAAAACAAGTTTGACACTGCTTTAGGAAAGTACTTTATATTAACAAGAAGGATAGGGTAAAGGGCTGTGGTATAGGAGACCCTACTCTACTGGTTGCTAATGAAATCTCAACTACTGGCAGATCAAGAATCAATGTAGTCTCCCTCTGGTTCAGCCTGGCCAGGACTAAACCAGAGTAAGTAAACTGCTGGGATATTTTGACTTCTTCTTCAATAGATCTTCAGCCTTACAGTTGAGTTATTTCCACCCTTTTCCACCCTCTTCTTCGTCTCCTGCCCACTTCCTGTATCCCTCCCTGGCCCTGGGAAACCTAGATATCTAGATGATGTAATTCCTAATATCTAGGGGCAGTAGACACCAAGGTGGTGGTCAGGTACAGGTTGGCACGGTATCTCAAGTACAGGAAGAGTTTTCAGAGAGAGATGTTTGCACCTCTCACTCCAAGATCAGGATCCACCACCAATCTACAGCCTTAGCAAAGGTCCAAGACCCAGAACCCTTTCAGGATTCTTAACTGCCCCTCCTCCTGCCTCTTGCATGACTCCCTGGGAACATTCCATCCAACTGACTTATTTGTCAATCAAAAGTGATCTCCAAGCTCCCAGAGGTCCAATATAACAACATTCAGAGTTATAATTATCAGTTGTGTATTTGCTGACATTTTGGTATCCTCTTCTAGTTCTACCCCTTCTTCTTACACTATTTCCTTTTAAACCAGTGGTTTGCTTTAAGCCAGTAACCCTTGTCCCCTCCCTTGATTTATTTCCCTTTCTACCCCCTCCCTTATTATTCCCATCTTTTTATTTTTAAGGCCTAATGAATTCCCTCCCCCTTCTTCTTCCCTCGCTTTTTTGACCTCCCCACTCCCCTGCTCCCCTTGGTTTATCCCTTCTGACTTTCTCAGTAGGGTTAAATAGAGTTTTATATCCCAATGGATATAGCTACTCTTCCCTCTCAGGATTAATTACATTGAGAGTAAGATTTAACTATTACCTCTTAATGCTCTCTTCTTCTCCTTCTTATAATAGTGTTCATCCCTTCCCCTTCCCATGCCTTCTTTGTGTATAATAGAATATCCTATTTTTCTTATTCCTTCAAGTTTCTCTTGGTGTCCTCTACTATTCACCCCCTCTTTCCCACCCCCCATATCATCTTAGACCATTTAGTATTCCAACCTCTCCCTATGAATAATTCTTCTAATTACTATAATAGTGAATACTATAATAGTGAATAGAATTCACTACAGAGAATTATACATAACATTACTCCACATAGGAATACAAATAATTAGATCTTATTGAAGCCCTTAAAGAGGCAAATTTAAAAAATATGAGTTTTCTTACTTTCCCTTCTGTTTCTTATTTACCTTTTCATGTTTCTCTTGATTTTTGTGGTTGGATATCAAACTTTCCATTTAGTCCTGGTCTTTTCTGTGCAAATACTTGGAAATCTTCTATCTTGTTGAATGCCCAAACTTTACCCTGGAAGTATATAGTTAGTTTTGATGGGTAGGTGATCTTTGGTTGTAGACCCAGTCCTCTTGCCTTTCTGAATATCATATTCCAAGCCTTGTGGTCTTTTAGTGTGGAGGCTGCCAGATCCTGTGTGATCCTGATTGGTGCTCCTTGATATCTAAATTGTCTCTTTCTGACTTCTTGTAAAATTTTTTTCTTTTACTTGGAACCTCTTGAATTTGGCTATTATATTCCTGGGGGTTGTCTTTTCAGGGTCTAGTGTAGAAGGTGATCTATGGATCCTTTCAATGTCCATATTGCCCTCTTGTTGTAGAACTTCAGGGCAGTTTTGCTGAATAATTTCTTTTAGAATGGAGTCCAAATTTCTATTAATTTCTGAGATTTTTCAGAAAGACCAATGATTCTCAGATTGTCTCTTCTAGACCTGTTTTCTTGATCTGTCAATTTCTCATTGAGATATTTCATGTTTCCTTCTTTTTTTTTTTTTAATAATTTTTATTTTTTAGAAAAGTTAACCTGGTTACATGATTCATGCTCTTACATTCCCCTTCACCACACCTGACCTCCTCCCTCCCATAGCAAATGCGCATTTCCACTGTTTTTAACATGTGTCATTGATCAAGACCTATTTCCAAATTGTTGATAGTTGCATTGGTGTGGTAGTTTCAAGTCTATATCCCCAATCATGTCCGCCTCAACCCATGTGTTCAAGCAGTTGCTTTTCTTCTGTGTTTCCACTCCTGTAGTTCTTCCTCTGAATGTGGGAAGCATTCTTTTCAATAAATCTCTCAGAATTGTCCTGCGTCATTGCATTGCTGCTAGTACAGAAGTCCATTACATTCTATTTTACCACAGTGTATTGGTCTCTGTGTACAATGTTCTTCTGGCTCTGCTCCTTTTGCTCTGCATCAATTCCTGGAGGTTTTTCCAGTTCACATGTGTGTAAATAGAATTAGCTTGAGCCCATTAATAGTCAAAAATCTACCCATCCAACGCGTAGAAATGATGTAATCCTAACCTCCCTTAGTGGGGAGGGGAGACAAGTTACCCACACGTGACAATAAGTAACAAATCAAGAATAAGGGACTGCCCTTTGGGCAGTCCAAATCAATGTAGAAACTGCCATTTGTCCATTTGAATTAGAGGTGGACCACAGGAAGTGATGAAAGACACGATCTCTTTAAGTAAGTGAGTGAACTTCCTGTGGGGGCAGTTGCTGTCTTGAACTGGAAGAAGAAGCATCTCCTGAGACCACAGACAGATTACACTCTGTATTGTCACGTGGGTAAGTTAGGCTGACTTCCTTGGCCTAGCTGGGCCAATTCTAAACTCTGCCTATCTGGCTGTTGGGCCTTGTGGCTTACAGCTTCATTTATTAAGCTTATAACCTTCTTCTCTCTCAGTCCAGGCCAAAGGCCTGGACTAGCCTCTCCCTTTTTCTTTATTCCTACTTTTTACCTACCAGATTGTAAATAAACTCCTCAACCTGATGCTGACTTGGGTCTGATTTAATTACAGAATCAACCTGAATTGATGATTCCATGGCGGCCACATATTTTAATATATATCTATACATACTTAATTTTCCTTTATACACATGGAATTCCTCCAATTTATTATTTCTTTGAGCTCAATAGTATTCCATCACCCGCATATACCACAATTTGTTCAGCCATTCCCCAATTGAAGGACATCCCCTCATTTTCCAGTTTTTTGCCACTACAAAAAGTGCAGCTATAAATATTTTCGTACAAGTCTGTTTATCTATGATCTCTTTGGGGTACAAACCCAACAATGGTATGGCTGGATCAAAGGGCAGGCATTCTTTTATAGCCCTTTGAGCATAGTTCCAAATTGCCATCGAGAATGTTTCCTTCTATTTTATCAGTCTTTTGACTTTGTTTTATTTGTTCTTGCTGTCTTGAGAGATCATTGGCTTCTACTTGCCCAATTCTTATCTTTAGAGATTTTTTTTTGCTATAAGCTTTTGATTTTCCTTTTCAATTTGGTCTATCCTGTTTTCCAACTGTTTGATTTTGGTCTCCAATTTGTTTATCTCTTTTGATTTGGGGGCATCTTTTTCGAATTGCCCAATTCTAGCCTTTAGAGACTGGTTTTCCTTTTCAATATGGTCATTTCTTGTCTTCGATTTAATTGCCTCACTTTCCAATTGCGAAATTCTACCTTTCAAACTGTTATTTTCTTGCCAGATCTCTTCCATCTTTCTCATAATCTTATATTTGAACTCTTCAAGACCTTGTGACCCATTTTCATTTTTTTGGGAAGGTTTGGATATGGTTACTTGTTTGTTCTCCTCTGCTGTTTGCGCTGTTGTCTGGATTTTTTCTGTGCAAAAGTTGTCAAGTGTTAAAGTTTCTTCTTAATCTTTCTCTTCTGGGGTTCCTGAGTCTTGCTTGCCATTTTTAGCCCAGCGCCCTCTCAAGCTTTATTCTCACACCCAGGGTCTGTCTGCACTCTTTAGGTTCCTGAGGTCTCAGGTCTAGTTGTTCTCAGGGTCAAGCCTCCTGGTGGTCCCCTTGCTTGTTCTTCTGCCTGAAGCTCCTTTAACAGTCTCAGGGCACTGCTTCCACAGTCATGGACTCCTCTGCACTGGGTTCCCACTCAAGGTCCATGCCTGTGCTCAGGATCCGTGTCCGTGCCTGCACTTAAGCTCCGTATTCACACCTGGGCTCAGGGTCTGTGTTCAAAGTCCGCACATTCTTTAGCCTCTTGGGGTCTTGAGTCTTGCTGCTCTCAGGAGCAGGCCCTGATGACCCCAGGTAGCTGCCAATGACTTAATGGGTGCCCCAAACTTGCTTTAACTCTTTTGGGCTGGCTTTGGCACTGTAGGTGGTGTTGGGGGGAGGGGGTTGCTCAGCTTGTGTTTTAGTGAGAGCTGTTTCACCCCTCTATAGCATGGAAATGCCCCGATCCCACATACCTTCAATGCTGCACCCTGTTGTGGGGTCCCTTCCTTCGTCTGGATTTGTTTTTATGTCTTCCTGAGGAGTCCTATATGTGTGGGTTAGGAGAGGTCAACCTCTTTTTACTCTGCCACTATCTTAACCTGGAACTGTTGGTTGCTTTCTGTCTTCATTTCTAAAAATTAGAAAGAGTCCAAAATATATATGTACTTATATACTATATACACAGCAATGTTGTTCCCTGTCTTACCATCACCTCCTACCTGTCCTGAATCAGGTTGCCAACTGGGCAGTATTTGATCTTGGCTGACATTTATTTTATTTTATTTTAATTAAAAAAAAACCCCTTACCTTCCATCTTAGAATCAATAGTGTGTGTTGGTTCCAAGGCAGAAGAACTGTAAGGGCTAGGCAATGGGGGTTAAGTGACTTGCCCAGTGTCACACAATCTGGAAGTGTCTGAAGTCAAATTTGAACCCAGGACCTCCCATTTCTAGATCTGGCTCTCAATCTACTGAGCCACCCAGCTGCCCCATGGCTGACATTTTATTACAGAAGCTTGTTGCTATCAGTAAAGACTGAAGTTAACAACTCTTTGGAATATGTCATCATGTGAATTGGTAGAAAATGTTGATATGGTGTTAAGAGCAAAGAAGCTCTTACTAATGTATCATGTTATGGCTTTTTTTTAAAAATTAAATTGTAGTAATCATAGACTAGACATATTCTCAAGCACACCTCTAAAATATGCTCTAAGATGCACTCTTGTAGTTTTTCGATTGTGCTTGGCTCTTCATGACCATAGCTATCCCTGGGGCTTTCTTGTTAAGGATGCTGGAATGATTTGGCATTTCCTTCTCCAATGGATTCAGTGGATCCTTTTCTCAGGCAATCAGAGTTCTAGTGACTTGCCCAGGGTCACATTGGTAGAAGTGGCTGGTGCTGGATTTGAACTCATGTCTACCTGACTCCAGGCCCAATACTCTTATCAACTGAGCCATAGCAATCTCTAAGATGCACTCAGATGGGCATTAAAAGGAATACCATAGTGGAAGTCACTCTGGGGACCAAGATGGAGGGTGAACCTCTGTCACTAGCCTAGAAAGATCAATCCAATCTGCTGTCTTGTGTGGCCAAGAGTTAAGGAGAGGCTGCTTTCAATGTGATTCATTCTTTTCCTTCTTTGCAGATTCCACCACAGGTCATCTTCTTTACCTCAAGGTCTTTCTTAGATTAGCTTTGCCTTGACTCTCTCTGATCTCTAGTTTTTTTCAATTTCTTTGCCACATCTCTTTTTAAGTCCCAATCTGGTTTTCTAGGGGCAAGATTGGCCAAATTCAGTTTCTTAATGATAGCTTAGGAGTTGCTGCTTCTGGCTGTTCTTTTCCTCTGAGATATCATCTCATCTTCAAGGACATATTTCCACAATTTGAGTTACCTATATTTCTCACCAAATTCTTCCATTGCTTTGAAATGTTTGTTTTTGGTTATCCATCTTCCTTATTCTTGCACTAGGCATTTCTCTCTCTCTCTCTTTTTTAAATATATACTTAACAACCACTACCATCACCAACAACAATAAAAAAATAAAATTTAATAAACAAATGCATTTTTAAAAATTATGTACAAAACTGCAAACCTTACATTGTTTATAATTTGTTAAAATAAGTAAATCATACATGTATATTAATATAGACATCTGCTATTGTGTTCCCTTTGGATTTGTTTTACTTGGATACGTTTTCTCTTTTTTTTTTTTTGGGTGGCTATAAGCTTTTATAATATAATCATGATATGTATTATTCTTATTCTCTTCTCTTTTCATCTCTTCATATATTTCCCTGATTTTCTTTCTATTTCCAATGTTTGTCATTTCTAATAACATAATATGATCTATTACACTCAAATATCACAATCTATTCAGTCATTTCTTCCATTCATTTAATTTGTGTTATTTCTAGTTATTTTGTCATAACAAAGCTTCCATGATTACTTTCATACACACACAGTTTTTTAGCCTCTCAACAATGTCCGTAGGGTGTATAATTAGAATCTGTTCTCCTGGACTTCAATTCTAAGAATTCCATGTTCCTGTCCACATTCCATGCTAACAATAGAGAGGATAAGTTTTGTGTAGCCTTGCCTCTGGCTCTCTTCCCCATCATGTTTTGTGGAGGTGGTGTGAGGTGAATGGCAGGAGAATTTACTCATGTGGTCTTATTTTTGTTAGATAATTAAGTTTTTATTCCTTCTACTTCAAGTGATTATTAATAAACTTTATAAAAATAATACTTGGAGTTACTGGGCATTAATTTAAATCTTACAAGGGTCCAACCTTAGTAATGGGATCTCTAAGTCAATGAGCATGAATAGCTTTATAGCCCTTAATGTATATTTCCATCTTGTTTTCTAAAAAGAAATCCACAGCTCCTCTAACAATGTAATATTAGACTTGTTTTTTCCACTTTCCTATCAACATTTAATTTAATTTGTTTCCCAGTTATTACCAGGACAATATTTTGTTAAATTAGTCCTTGGCAGCAAAGACAATCTGTTGCCAGGATCATGCTCTTTCCAAAACAACTTTTGTTCCATAGCCACAACCCTTCAGGGAGGCAGAATTACCTCCATAGTATGAGTGTCGAAGTAAGACTTTTGCAGAATTTTTTATGCTCTCTAAGCTATTGTTGTCCCACAAGAAATAATGTTTGGATTATGTATATACTAATGCCTTGATCTGCTGCTTATCTCATGCAGTTGTGCTGGGGGCTCTCAGACCTCCAGTTCCTCATCTCATTCTATGTGGCAATTCCTCCACTCATTCATCCTCCATGAGATAGCCATTCTACCCTGTGTCCTCCTGGTCTACCATTTCAGCTCATTCTATTACATTCACCTCAATGTCAATCCCTTCAAAATACTCAGGCAATGATGCCATTCCCAGGAGTCACAGCAGACATTTTCCTACACCATAAACAATTTGACCTTTTGGTTTATTTATGATTAGTCTCTCATCTCCTTTGTAAGTTTCTTATATATCAAATTTTTGCTGAGTTGTGGGTTTTTCTCTGGGAGGAGTCAAAACTCCTTTAGTTTGTCATTCATTTTTTTCCTTTTATAATTATGCCCATCTTTGCTGGATGTTATTCTTGTTTGTAAGCCCAGTTCTTTTGTTCTGCAAAATGTTGTGTTCCATGTCCTGCATTCTTTTAATATTGTAGCTGCTATCTTGTATTGTTCCAACTGAAGCTCCACAATATCAATTTTTTTTCTTGTTGCTTATATTATTTTTCCTTAACCTGGTGGCTATAGATCTAAGTGATGATGTTATTATGCATTTTCATCTTTGGGTCTCTTTAAGGTGGTTATTGGTGGATTCTGTCAATTTCTATTTTACTCTTTTGTTTCTAGAATTTCTGGGAAGTTTTCCTTGATGATTTCTTGGATTATAGTGTCTAAATTTTTTTTCCTGATCATAACATACCAGGAGTCCAACTATTCTTATACAGCCTCTCCTTGATCTATTTTCCAGGCCATTCATTTTTTGTTTCATATTTCTATTATTTCCTTCTTTTGATGTTGCTTTATTATTTCTTGTTGCGTTAGGAAATTGTTAGCTTCCCCTTGTCCTAATTCTTAATACATTATTTTCTTCTATAAGTTTCTGAATTTCTTTTTCCCTCTGGGGATCTTTCTTTCATAATTTTCTTGCATTGCTCTTACTTTTTCCTAAATTTTTCTCCACCTCTCTCATTTGGTTTTTGAGATCTTTTTAAAGCTCTCTCAAAAGCTCTTTTTGAGCTTCTGGCCATTGATTGTATTTCCTTGCTGTTTTTGAAGTAGGTGTTTTTAACTTCACCGTCCTCTGAGTTTCAGCCAAGATCTCTGTCCCCATAGTTACTATCAATAATTGGGTTTTTTCTCTTTTGCTTGCTTATTTTTATTTTTTTATTTTTAATATTAGTGGGCAGACCAATAGACTTAATTATTGGCTCTTTTCTTGATTCCTGGGCTTCCAATTGTGTTGTTGTATGTTATCTCAGGTTTCAGAATTTTTTTGTGTTAATTTTTTCCTATTTGGTTATTGCAGTTTTTATAGACCTGAGTATGATATTCTCTGGATTTGTGGTTCCCCCACTCAAATCCCTGCCCATGATGAACCTCAGGCGCTCCAACCAAAGCCCACAGAAAGTTCTTCTAGTGCAACTGCAAGAAGCCAGTCTGCCTCCCCCTGAGGCAGCAACCAGTGACTCCATTTTCCTGGGGATGAGGTCCCATCCTTCAGCAAACACATTCACCTGGGCAAGCTCCTTTCTCATTCTGGTCACAGCCCTGGACAAAGCAGGTGCCCAGTCTGAGTTTTTCCAATCTCCAAAGTCCCTCGATTTGTTAGCAATAAGGCTTGAGTTCCTGCCCTTAGGGCATGGTGCCTGCTGACTCAGCAGGGTCCAACTCCTTCTATCCCCAGTATGTGCCAACCAGAGTCTCCTCAACCAAAGATCACAGCTAACACAGCAGTTCACAAGGCCCCATACCTATGGATTTAGATTCCAGTGATATTCTGGGGTCTTGAGCTCCTCAGGCTCAGTAAACAAGATGAGGTTGCTAATCTTGCCCTTGGGGCTGCTTTGTGGATTCTCTCTGTTTGTTCTGTTCCTGCCTCCAGGACCTATTTCAGTAGAAACCTTTCTCTTTAGTTGTCCTTAACTCTTCAGCTCCACTCTGGACTCCTATCTGCTTTGCTTTATAAAGTTTTTGGTTGTTTGTGGGGGGTTTTCAGAAGGGCAAGAAAGCTTCAGACCCTTCTCCACCATATTCTCACAATGCTCCCTTAGTCATTTCTCTAAGTGTCTAGGTGTTTAAGCAGCATCTTCCTCACAGCCCCTCCTTCTCCTGACACTAGGTGCACAGCTGCTTGCTGTCTAGGTGTGATCAATAAAATCCTTTTATTCTTCTTTTCCTGGGTTTGCCCTATTGACCAGGGTGAAGCTTGAACCTGGATTTTCTCTTAACTATTGCACTTAGATTAACCAGATGCATAAGCAGCATTAAAGTCCCCAATTCAACCTGAAAATGAAACATTTATTAAGCAAATTATTACAAGGTACTGTGCTAAGCCCTGGGGATACAAAGGTAATAAATCAAACAGGCCCTGCCTTTTGGAGAGTCTATTTTTTTATACACAAATCCTTGGCTGAATGAACTAACAATGATCACTATCATTTAATACTGAGCCTTGAAAGAGATTGGTTAAAAAAAAAAAAGGTCATATATAGAGAATTTTGGCATATTTATGGGAATAAGAGCCATCACTCAACTGATAAATGGGCAAAAAACATGAATAGATAATTTTAATGTTGTGTTAGAATACTACCCTGTAAGAAATGATGAGCAAGTTAATTTTTTAAAAACAGAGAAAGCCTTCATGAAGTTACAAAGGTTGAAGTGAACAGAATCAAGAGAACATAATATATAGCAACAGAAATATTGTTTGAAGAATGACTTGTGTGTGTCCACCTCCAGAGAAAGAACTGATAAGCAGAAATAAACAAGATATAGTTTTATATATATAACTATAATGGAGGAAGGGGAAGGAGGAATTTACCTGGGTATTTTAATAAAACAATATATACATTTAAATATTTTTTAAAAAGAGACTTCTATTTCATCTCTGGTAGTTCTCCAGAACACTTCTCCTCCCTAAGATTCTTAATGGATAGAGTGTCACAGAGTTGGACAGTGCCCAACAAAGAAAGCTCTGTCAAACCAGGCAGGGAACCAAAAAGAATAAAAGAAGAAACTAAGTCAACAAAGTCAACAAGCAGAGAAACAAGAAAATCCAGAGAGGAAATATAGAACAAAGAGGTGCTGTCTAATAGCACCCACAGAAAGCCACATCAAATAGATAAGCTGCTTTAGCCTTTAAAGAAATGAGAAAATAAACAATGAAAGCCCTCTGGAGTTGAAACTTGAGATAGATTCTTCCCTAATTCTCCTTCTTTACACAGTTTTCTTTTTCTTGAGTCTTTGGCATTAAATTAAGAAAAGTAAACACTTGATCTTTGCCTCTGATGTGTTTATCTATCGGATTACAGTGTGGAAATCAAGTTAATATGTATATATTGTCTACATAATTATCATATAAATGTTTATTGTATATATGAGTATATATAAATGTATGAAAGTTCAAGGAGGGTGAGCACTACTGGTGTGAAGGCTTGAGGAGCCTTTTTCAGGGCTGTCCATTCACCTTTGGTGTCTACCTGGCATTCAGCTCTTCCATGTGGCTCCAAGCAGCTGTAGTACATGCAGCAACCACACCATGGTAAATAATCTGAACAGATGGGCTTAACCATGTTGAGATTAACTGACAGGCCTCAAAGCCATTGGTCAGTTAGGAGGATGGCTACCCCAAGTATGTGAAGACTTCACCTGGCAGAATGGGAGTGTGAGAACAATTTTCCCCCAACAGCCATGAAGGTGGTCGAAGCAGGAACATTTAGAGCATGATCAGACAGGACCATCTCCAGACATCTAACTTTTTTCTTGCCACTGGACTTTGATAACTTTGGAAAAGTTGACAACTATGTGCAAGTCTGCCTCACTGAAACATATTAAAAAAAAATAAATGAATTTTTATTCTTTGAAAACAAAGGACAAACCACAACACAAACACACACACACACTCACACATATGTCATGGTTGTGGTTCAGTAGTATCCCACTCATCATGACCCTATTTGGGGTTTTCTTGGCAAAGATACTGAAGTGGTTTGTTATTTCCTTTTCCAATTCATTTTACAGATGAGGAAACAGAGACAAACAGGGGTTCAGTAACTTGCTCAGGGCCTCGCAGCTAGTAAGTGTCTCAGGCCAGACTGTAAACTCTATCTACTTTGGTCTTATTATTTGGGGATAATTTGCTCTCTTCTCCCATGTGATAATAAATTGCCTGTTCTGAAGAAGCACAGACCATAAAAGCCAAGCAATTTCTCAATGCTGGGAGCTGTTTAAATGGCAAACTCATCTAGCTTGAACATGATGGAGGTTTATGTTCTTCCCTGTACTTCACTAATGCTTAATAAATGTTAAGTGCTAATAGAAACAATTCTAAATTATGAAAGTATTTATGATCAAGTTACATTGCTGTGGTAAAGTAGAAAGAGCACTGAACTGGGCACTGGAAATCCTGGATTTGAATCCAGGTTACAACAACTAAGCCTTCCCCTACCTGAGTTTCAGTTTGCTTACCCATAAAACAGGAAGTATAATATCTGTACTATGATCTCATAGAGTTGTTGTAAGGAATCTATTTGCCAACTGTTAAGAACTATAAATCATCAACGGATTTAACAATGACAACAGCAAACCCAGAAACAGAACAGTCTGAGTTAGCGTTTTAGTCCCAGACTAACCCTGGGGCTCAAATCTCATCTCTGACCTAGCAGTATGATCAGTGATTTAACAACTTCCAAGTTCTCCCAATGCTCTGATTTGCTATCATTTTTTTAAAATTATAAACCATTATTTATATATTTATGTATATTTATGAATAATTTTATGCTAAAATTAATACATATTATTTGTTTATTTTATCAGAATATTTTTCTTTATTCAAAGATATTCTATTTTCCCAATTATATGTAATAACAATTTTCAAAACGTATTTTCCAAAATTATAAGATCCAAATTGTCTCCTTCCCTCCCCCTTCTCAGAGACAGTAAGCAGTTTGATTTGGGTTATACATGTATTATCTGATTCACTATTAAGTTCATTCAAAAAGCATTTACTGGGGGCAGCTGGGTAGTGTGTAAATAGAATTAGCTCGATCCCATTAATAGTCAAAAAATCTACTCAACCCAGGCGTGCTAATGATGTCACCCTCACCTTCCTTAGTGAGGAGGGGAGACGAGTTACCCACACGTGACAATAAGTAACAAATCAAGAATAAGGGACTGCCCTTTGGGCAGTCCAAATCAATGTAGAAACTGCCATTTGTCCATTTGAATTAGAGGTGGACCACAGGAAGTGATGAAAGACA
>NC_058131.1:463670160-463751895 GCF_016433145.1 Gracilinanus agilis
GAGAGAGAGAGAGAGAGAGAGAGAGAGAGAGAGAGAGAGAGAGAGAGAGAGAGATTGAGAGATCATCAGGCCTCATTAACTAAAGAAAGTCTCCAAATTGCTCCAGGCTTTCCCAGATCCAGCTCCCATCAGAGGCTCAAGAGGGGTGTTAGGCTCCAGAGAAAGGAGAAAGGCATGTCTAGCCCAGAGAAAAAAAGAATGAGCTACTGCTTGGTACCCTCTCTTATAAAGCCAATGTTGTCACTCTGCTGGGGCTCCCTGATTAGACAGTTCAGGATCTGGGTCCTGACTTCCAGACACTTCATCCATGGAGACTTCCACTGGTCAGGACCTGAATTGCTGCCCAGTATCCAGTCACATGACTCAATGGTATCCTGCCTCATGAGGTGAGCCTGACAGAATAACCCTTTAAATTTAATTCATGCAGCCCTGTTACGGCTCAAGCTGGGAATACAAATTCAGAAATGAAGCAACTCCTGACCTCAATGAGCTTACATTCTATTGGATGGAGATAATATGGACATAAAAAAGCATTTGCAAAATCAAGAAAAAATGATTTTGTAGGCGAGGCCTTAGCAGCTAGAGAGAAAAGAATTTAATAGAAAAGATGGTGCTTGCCTAAAGTTATTTTATTTTTCAGTTCTAAATTTAACAAATGCTTAATAAGATCAGCATTTCCATATTAAATTGAGTTTTGGGGGCAGCTTCGCATCTCAATGGATTGAGAGATAGGTATAGATAGAGGAGATGCTGGGTTCAAATCTGACCTCAGACACTTCCCAGCTGTGTGATCTTGGGCCAGTCACTTAATCCCCATTGCCTAACTCTCACCATTCTTCTGCCTTGGAACCAATATACAGCATTGATTCTAAGACAGAAGGTAAGGGTTCAAAACAAACAAACAAATAAGTAAATGAAAATTGAGTTTTGAAGGTAACAGCAGAAGTGAGGAAGGAAAGCATTCTAAGCATGGGGAATAGCCAGGACATAGTCGGGAAACTGTAGTGCAATATGTGAAAGATGTTTGATAGGAAAAGCATTCATTAGGTGCTATGTTTCAGGTACTGGTATGCACTGGAGAAGCAAATACAAGAAAATAAGATAGTACCTATTCCAGAGGAATTTACACTCTAATAGGGGAAGACAAAAGAAAAAGGAAACAAGGCAATAGTGAGGGGCTTTGTGAGTGTCATCGCTCAGTCATTCCCACCCAAGTCTGATTCTTCTTAATCCCATTTGGAATTTTCTTGGCAAAGACACTGAAGCAGTTTGCCCTCTCTTTCTCCAGCCCATTTTATAGATGAGTAAACTGAGGCAAACAAGTGACTTGGCCAGGGTCACACAGCTAGTTAGTATGTGAGGCTAGATTTGAGTAAAGAAGATGAGACTTCTAGACTCCAAGCCTGGCACTCTATCTGCTGTGCTACCTAGCTGACCTAGGTACCTGAGTAAAGAAGGCAAATATTGTAGAGGAGGTAGATATGATTCAGCAACTCATAGGAGACGTGCAGTGAGTGAGAACATGGAATTGAAGATAACACAGAGGTTGCAAATTTAGATGATGAGAATGATAGTGATACATTTGACAGAAATGGGTAAGTGTGAGTTTGGGGGAAAAGCTAATGAGTTCTGTGTTGAATCTGGAATATTTATGGGACATTCAACTCAAAATGTTCAGCAGGCAACTGGAGATGCATGACAATCTCAAGAGAGAGACTAGGGTTGGATATAGAGACCTGGTAGTAGAGATAGATAAACTCTATGGGAGGTGAAGTCACCAAGTGAGAGAAGAAGAGGTGGGGGGAGCCAAGAAATAGTCTTAGAGTAGCCCAAATTGAGGAAGTGGGAGATGGTGGGAGACCAAGAAGTCAGAACCAAGGGAGAGTACTGGTGTTTTTGTTGTCCAGTTATGTCTGACCCTTCATGGCCCTGTGGACCATACTGTCCATGAGGTTTTCTTGGCAAAGATACTGGACTGGTTTGCTCTTTCTTTCCCCATCTCATTTGATAGATGAGGAAATTGAGGCCAACAAGTGACTGACCCAGGATCACACAGATAGGAAGTGTCTGAAAATGATATTTGAACTCAGACCTTCCTGACTCCAGGCCTAGTACTCTACTGAGTCACCTAACTGCCTTATATGGGAGTAATATATATTAAGTGATTTTAGCATTTTTTTAAATGTCAGCATCTTGTAATGGACTGGATACTAGACTTAGTGTTAGGAAGGCACAGACTCACTTCCCACATCAGATACTAACAGGTCACGTAATTCCTTATTTAATGAGGCCTCAAATTTCTTCATCTATAAAATAAAGAACAATCTCTAAAACCCCTCACAGCTCTAATTCTTTGGTCGTAAGATAAACAGTATAATGTGGAAATTAATATTGAACTGTGATATTTTTGAAAAATCATTTTTTCTCCTTTGCCTCCTCCTCTCAGAGTCAGGATGAAATATTCTGATTCTAAACTTCAAGCAGTTCTTCCTCCCGGCTATGAAATTAGGTTGAGTTTTCCTTTCTTTTGTTTAAATCCTTGTTGAGAGGATTAAAGGCAGAGCCAGCCAGCCATTCAAATCCTGACTTAAGCATGCACTAGGCAACTGCCATTTTGGAATGTAATGGGCAGGCCATGTAGCAGAATATGTTGGTATTTTCCCAGTCTGTTGGTATCCTTACATCGCTCAGCAATTTCCTGTGATGAAGCAATAAGGGGAGAGTTGAGGTCTCTGAATACCACTTCCTATGTGACTATTTTCCAATGAGAAATGTCTGGGAGGAATTGGATAATGATGTCACGAGGGATATATAATAGGGGGCACCAGAGAAAGTTGGCCTCTTTTACACCTCACCCTCAACCCCTGACACCCAGCAGTCCTGCCCAGCTGCTCACTATTGGGCCCCACCTTTTGCCATGTTGGATTCTTCCTATTCTTTGTTTTCTGTTCAGACTGTGGAGGGAGTCCCCTGGCTAGTTAGATTTCTTTGAGCAGTCTTTTTAGTAAACTAATTTTTATAGGTAATCTATAGAACTTCCAGAGAATTTCATTAGTTATAATAAAATACCCCCAGAGAATTGGCAAGGAAAGGGCAGTTTCAGTGAAGGGTAATGTCAGAAGCCAAAACATCATAAAAGATTGAGAAATAGAAAGACATAAAAATAAGTAGAGACTGCTTTTCCTAGCCCTTACAAATAGATTGCCTTCTGGGTTGGTGGAATGATTTCATAATGGCAAAACCTTTCTGTGTTAGCATAAAAATACCAAAAAGTGAGGGAGGAATTGAATAGGTGTGAGATTCTGACAAATTCTCTTTTCAAATTCCAAAAGGCTCTCCTCCTAATAATAGTTTCAACATCATGAGAATGTAGTTATGATAGTGGATTCCTACTCCTACTTATGTTGACGGATGAAAAATATTCAAACATAATACACTGCTAATTAAAGCACTATTTCAGAACTACAAAGGAAATGCAGCCAGCCCATTCCTGAATGTTTATGACATGGGCTACTCCCCTATGATACTCCAGTTACAAATAATATATGTTCTTTTATATGGAAAACACCTTTCTTTTTCACGGCACCTTTCTTAGCACATTATCATCCTCTTTTCAAAAATGTCACAGGATATATCACTAAAGAGAGTGGCAACACATCATAGTTATGGGATTGGAGTAGATTATTTCTATTTTTTTTCTAGGGGTAATATGCCATGACTTTATGCTCAGTATAAATTCATCATTACAATCATAATATTAATTCAATACTCTCTCGTTAACATGAATATTTATTGTAATCTTTGTACAAGATGGACTTCATTAAATACCACCATTTTGATGCAATTTTTTTGTATAGCATAGACCTCAAACAATTAATTTCAGTTCCTTCAAGGATCCATTTTCCAAGTTGAAAATTGCTATTACCTCCTCATCTCTGCCTCGTAGAATCACTCTCTTCAAAACTCAATTTGAGTCTTACCTCCCTATTCCTGCCACCCCTCCACCTTACCCAAGTGCTTGACACCCTGTTGAAGTTATTTCATGTTATCTTTCTTTACTTATCAGGACAAAATTTCCCCCATCCCCTTAAAATATAAGACAACTAAGTAATATCACAGATAGAGTATTGAATTTGGAATCAGAAAGTTGCTGAATCCTGAAACAGGCATCTGCTCCCTGAGTGACCCTGGGCAAGTCACTAGATCTCTCTCTGCCTCAGTTACCTCTTCTGTAAAACAGGGATAATGATAATATCTACCTCATAGAGTTGTTGAGAGAATCAAATGAGGAAGTATTTAGAAAGTGTCTTTAAAACCTTAAAGCACTATATAAATGTTAGCTACTATTGTTACTGTCACTGTATCCCCACTTGGTGTATGGAAAATTAATATTGAACTGTAATATTTTTTATACAAAATCTTTCTTAAATCTGGGCATTAGAAGATCAGAAGATTTAGAAGTTTCCAGGTCAAAGTAATTTACTCCCAGACCTTAGGGTTACTCACTGGGCTGGCTTTTGTTACAGACAGGGGTGGTGACCTGATCTTTGTTTATCTGTAAGCAAGAACTCTCTTGGGTGATGAAATCAGCTAGCTCTAGCTGCCATTTTGAACTGCAGTGACCCAGTCACCTGGTGAAGAAGAAGCAGTTTCTTGATATCCTTAAGACTCTCCTCTTCCTATGATGAAGTAATGGGGGAGGGGTTGGGGTCCACCTTCTCAATGACAATTTTCCAATCAGAGAAGTCTTAGGGAGGGACTGAGTATTGACATTACAAGGGTTATATACTGGGCTTTACCTCAGGGATTTTATCTCTCTTGCTCAGCTACTCTTGTTTGACCAAGGTCTCTTTTGCCCCTTTTCCTCTGCTTGAGTTCCTAGGTGTCCATTGGGTTATAGAGATAGTCTACTGGCTAGTTTAGATTTTATTGAGCAACGGATTAATAAACTTAACTTAAAAATTAAGAAATACTGGCTCTTGAGAATTCAGTCATTACATTGACTTACCAGACGTGCTTGAGAAATGTTTGTTGAATTTAACTAAATTTCAATAAGTAATTTCCTTACCAGCAAGAAAAGTGGGAGCCAAGTAATAATACAGGTGGGTACTGTACCAATAAATTCAATATTTACAAATATGCAAACACGATTATCATTAGAGTCCATTGTTTGCATCATTAAGACTGCTTTGTTTGATTGGTGATATGGTGAAAAAACAATTAAGAGGAATGAACTCAAGAGAGAGCAAGCATTATTTTTTTATTGTCTATAATGTGACAAACACTGTACTAAGCATTTTATTTTTTCTAATAAATAATAAAAAGTTGCATGTGCATTTATGTATATCCACATGTAACCAGCATATTTAATACAATGTAGTAAGTGATAGTTTCCTCATTCCCAACTCTATCACCACCCTCCATGCTCTACTCTAACCCTAAAAATATACCAAAAACATATATAAAGGAGGTATAATGGTCTAGTAAAGAGTAGTGAATTTGGAGACTATATTAACTGTTTCTCTTATTGGTTTTACTGCTGTCTTGGTTTTATGAACAAGTTACTTTAAACTACTTCATCTCAATTTTTTTATCTGTGGTAGGAATAACTTATTTCACATTAAACTAAATGACTTCCCTTTAGGAAAAGAAGGAGGTCATCCTCAGGATTTGGTTTGTCCAGAGGATTAGAGGTATAAAAAAGACCAAATCTTGAGGTCTGTTCAAATTTCCACTGTCCTGTGGAACATGGCATTGATCCAGTATGGTTGTCATGGCAAATTTGGAATTGATGGGGTTGGCTAGAGTTTGCAGACTTCCTCTCTTTCGATCCTATAATACAACTAAAGTGATTTTCATTGCATTTCATTGTCCTTGCATCTTTCACCAAATTTTAATTCTGAGGCCAATCTCAAATATTTGCTGTTATTCAGCAGAATTAGACTCCAATAACTTGGTGGTTAATTTTGTGGTTAAAGTTAGGGAAGGGCCAAGCAGAGAAGAGAAAATAGATCTTTTCTCTGGGTGATTGGATGACAAGATATATGAGAGTCTGATAATCTGGCTGTAGTGATTTTAACTGCATGGGGGGAGGGGGGTCTCTCAGTGGGATAATAAAAGATATCCTTCAGACCTTACAGGATTAGCCAGAGAGGTGGCTTGACAAGAACAAAAATATTACATAAGCCAAGATTCCCTGGCTCTTACTAAGAGTTTTATAAAAGGTAGGTCACCATTTTACAGACATTTAAAAACAAATTTTCTTCCGAGCATTCAACCATTAGAGACAGACAAATGCACTCTTGTTTCTTAAAGATCATGCCCTGCAGGTAGTGGATGGAGCAATTTATGGACTTACTATTAAGTAGCACAGGTATAAAGGCCAATGCAAATGGGAATAGGCTTCAAGTGTAAGTCAGGGAAATAAAAGTATGGTCAGTCTCAAATCATCACCCAAATGAAGATCCTGGAATGAATTCACCAATAGGAGAAGAGAAGAAGGGATTTTCCAGGGTGAAAAAGCTACTAAGTCATGGCAGCAAAATCAGGAGAATAGGAGGCACAGCAAAGGAGGGGAAATTGCTAAATTTGGGTGGATAGATAACTGAAAGAAGCTCTACTTCCTGAGGTCATTGATGTTCACCATTTTTCTTCTTGACTCCTTTTGAGTTTTCTTAGCAAAGATACTGAAATGGTTTGCCATTTCCTTCTTCAGCCCATTTTACAAACAAGTAACTGAAGTAAACAGGGCTAGTAACTTGACTAGGGTCGCAAAGCTAGGAAGTGTCTGAAGTCCTATTTGAATTCATGAAGATAAATCTTCCTGACTCCAGGCTTGGCATTATATCCTTTGTATCATCTTGTTTATCCCAAGTTGACAGACCAAATAGGGCCATAATTAATAGTAGAGACCTAGATTGGATGATGACTCATAAGCTACACTTAGAATAGGAGATCAATCCTACAAAATTTTTGGATTCGGCCCTCTTAATAATGTTTAGGGGACCACTGGATGGGGAGAACTCAGATGATTCTGGATATAGTTCATAGCAATTGAGTAATACTTGCTCTCTCACATGAGTCTAAAAAGAAAGCTCAGAGGCTTCTTAAATTCTTTGCATTCTGAAGAATCCACATTCTTCATGTGGGTATTTTGATGGTTCCATTTTGCCATGTCACCCACAAATGTTCCTCTTTTCAGTGAGACCCAGAATAGGTCACAGACCTTTTAAGATTGAAAGCAAGGTATTAACAATCTCTTCTCCTGAATCCTTATAAACCTATGGAGTCTGTGTTTCTAGGGGTGTTTGTCCATAAAGACCAGGCTGAATGGAGCCTTTGGCAAGCACAAAGGATTGCCAGATTAAACAACAGCTAGTCTTCTAGAACCCTTAGTCCCCTCAAAGCATCTACTCCTATCCCTTTTGAAAAACTATTTCTGGGCCCCAAGTACTACTGGATGGTAAAGGGTCATACCATTACCCTTCATCAGAAGTTGCTAACTATGAGTTGGATGATACAAGGTAATCCCTCTAATAAGATGGGTAGAACCCAGGAGGCTCATATTGTTAAATGGAAATGTTTTTTCAAGACTGTGTTTCTTTTTTCTTTTTTGATTTGAAAATTTTAATTAATTAATTAATTAAGAATATTTTTCCATGGTTACATGATTCATGTTCTTTCCCTCCTCTTCTCCCACCCCACCTCCTGTAGCCAATGAGCAATTCCACTGGGTTTTACATGTGTAAGACTATATTTCTTAGAGGTGTCCCTTTATTATTTCATGAACAAGTCATAATCTTGTCAGAGATTTGGGCCATTAGTAAAATAATAGCAGATACCCTAAGATTTAGAGCAGGGGTCGGCAACCTTTTTGGCCATGAGAGCCATAAATGCCACATTTTTTAAAATGTAATTTCGTGAGAGCTGTATAGTGCTCACAGTGTGCGCTCCTGTAACAGTGCCTGGAAAAAAAAATTGACTTTATGGCTCCTGCAGAAAGAGCCACATCTGGCCCTCAAAAGAGCCAGATATGGCTCGAGAGCCATGCATTGCCGACCCCTGATCTAGAGTCTTGGCAAGTCATCCAACTGGACAGAACTACAAGGTACAGCTATGATTGGCACATAAAAGAACCTTGAGGAATAAGTGAGCTAGAATTTTCATCTATATTGATTCACAAGTGGTAGCTTTGGGTATGGGGAAATGATATTAAGTCTGAAGAAAATGGCTAGAAAATCAAGGGTTCTTTCCATTGGAATCTGGAACAATGGAGGGATTTTTCCAATTCTTCCCACTGCATTGATTGCTCACCAATCTGAACTTAAGGATCATGTTATTATATTGAACTAAGTGCAGGATTGTGGGATCCTCTTACTAATGATGAGGCAGATGCAATATTACATGTGCTAACAAAGCCATTTATCCATTAAAGATCAATATGACATGACCTTGTATATGATTGGTAAATTATTCACATTGACCCTCTTTCACAATATGAGAGCAAGAGACTTGTTCTTATTTCTGTTGATATTTATTCATGATAGAGCATTGCAGTTCCTCTGAAATCTGCCACTGCAGTAGCCATCATCAACTCTCTTAAAGAATATAGCCTTCCTAGTGGATTTTGCCTCTGATCATTATACCTATTACTATAAAGTATGCCTGAAGTTGGACCTGTTGACATTTAGTCTTGTCTAAATCTTCATGACCCCATTTGGGATTTTCTTGGCAAAGAAACTGGAATGTTTGTCATTTTCTTCTCCAGTTCATTTGACAGATGAGGAAACTAAGACAAACTGGGTTAAGTGACTTGCCCAGGTTTATACAGCTAGTAAGTATCTTAAGGCCAGATCTGAACTCGGGGAAAATGAGTGTTTCTGATTCTAGGACCAACATTCTATCCACTGTGCCACCTAGTTTATGCCTGCTACCATTATGCTCACTGGTCTTTCCATCTACCATATCACCTGAGGGATCTAGTATTGGTTGAATACTGTAATGGACTTAAAACAGCACCTCCATTTTCCTACCCCTGATGGTCAGTACTGGGTATCATATATTCCAGATGCTGCATCTATGATTAATCAGCCCTAGAATAAAAAAGAAGAGGATATTACTCCAGGGTTTGGGGGGAATCTAGCCTCCAGAAAGACTTACCTAAAAGGCTATTTTTAGAATAGTCCCAAATAATTTTCCTCCAAACCATTTTTGTTCATTCCCTTCTATGATGTTTTCTGTGCCTCAAGGCTTTTGTTTCCTCAGAAGGTTCTATAAATCTTAGAGAAACAGTTCCTATCCTCCTTAATAGACAGGTCTCCCAGAAAGGGCTTGGGAAAGCTAGTAGTGGAATTGTTGCGAGGCAAACTTTTGTGAGGATGTGAAATTGTCTTTTTATATAGGGAATATATATAGGGAATACATGAAAGAAAGGAAATCCTTTAGCTAACTTGAAAGCAATCCTGAGCCCCTGCATAAAGTGAAGAGGAGAATCTTTTCAATCAGTCCCTATAGAAGGACAAAACCCTTTAGCAACCTCCTTTAAAAGGGCTAGGATCAGGTATCCTGCCTCTGATAGAGCTCCCAGGGAAGGAGAGGATTGACTGGTGTGCTAGGGAACAGTGAATGGGTTCCAGTGTGAGGCATGTCTTTATATCAATTCAGAAATCAACTGATTACATACAATTGATTTATGACCTCATAACTGCCTTTGTTACCTATGGTGAGTATCATTGACTGATCAAAGGTACTAATGTTAGTGTGATGGTCCTGATGTTCTCGATGCTTCTTCTATTCAGTTATTGCTTTTTTACATCATTATGCTTACTATGAACTTCCCTTGATATTATATCCCTCTTTTTAAAAGGATATATTTCTCCATCTTTTCTTTATATATAAAGTTCTTCCTCCAATGCTGCCTATATTAGGCATCTTCCCAAACTCAGAGTTGTTTGTAGGTTATATAAGTGGTAAAAGGTAACCCTGGAGGATCTCTGTGTCTTTGTCACCAAGGGGTGCCATGTAGTAGTAGTAAAAGCATTTATTTTATGTAGAACTAGATGTTTTCATTTTAGAGAAACAAAGAAACAAGTCTTAGAATTTGGTTGATCTAAAGGACTAGGGGTATAAAAGATCTATGAGAGTTAAGTGTTTCTGAAATCTGTTGGAACTTCTATTGACCTGTGGGACATCTTTTATTTTTTAAATTTTTTATTGACTAATTAAGAAAAATTTTCCATGGTTCCATAATTCATGTTCTTTCCCTTCCCTCCTCCCACTTCCCTCCCAACCCACAATTCCACTGGGTTTTACATGTGTCATTGATCAAGACCTATTTTCATATTATTGATATTTGTACTAGGGTGATCATTTAGAGTCAATATCCCTGATCATATCCCCATTGATCCATGTGATCAAGCAGTTGTTTTTCTTCTGTGTTTCTACTCCCACAGTTCTTTTTCTGAATGTGGACATCGTTCTTTCTCATAGCTGTGGGACATCTTTTTTAAAAAACTCTCATCTTACATTTTAGAATCATTGGTTCCAAGTATTGGTTCCAAGGCAGAAAATTGGTGTGGGGCTAGGCAATTAGGGCTATTTTGTCCAGGGTCACACTGCTAGGAAGTGTCTGCATTCAGATTTGAACCTAAAACCTCTAATCTCTAAACCTGGCTCTCAAGCCACTGCCCTTGTGGTTTTCTTATCTTTCTTATCCTAAAGAATTTGGAGCAGAAGGAAATAGTCTATTCACAACCTAGCCCCTTCCTACCTTTTTAGCTTTCCTACACTTTATTCCCATATAACATATTCTACAGTCCAGGGAGACTGGCCTTGTTCATTGTATACAACCTCACCTCTGACTCTATACCACTGGTTCCCAAACTTTTTTGGCCTACCGCCCCCTTTCCAGAAGCTCAGAAATATTTCTGCTCTGCCCATTAATAAAAAGTCTCAGAGAGCACTGAAATAAAGCAGTTTGGACTCCAGATTTTACTTATCCTTCCCTTCTTCCTTTTCCTCTAGTGTCTTGATCTTGTAAATAACTCAAAGGTAGAATATTTTATTTCCTAAGCCCACAGCTTTACACTTAATAGTTTCCTAGCAAGTTTTTAGTAATATGACTTCATTTTTTTTAGGATTTGTATTAGAAAACTGTCGAATTTTCATTACATTTTGTCGGGGGCACAATACCTGGCATATAATAAATGATTAATAAATATTCATTGACAACAACAAAACTCTTAATGATTTGTAGCCCTTCTACTCTCTCTCAGGTCTCTGCCCCAAAGGTAAATTCCTTAAGGACAAAAGTTCTGTCCTTTTTGTTCACTTGTTTGTTTATTTATTTATTTGTTTATTTATTTATTTATTTATTTTTAGTCCCTTAACTTCTTTGTATTGACTTATAGGTGGAAGAGTGGTAAGGGTAGGTAATGGGGGTCAAGTTACTTGCCCAGGGTCACACAGCTGGGAAGTATCTGAGGCCAGATTTGAACCTAGGACCTCCTGTCTCTAGGCCTGGCTCTCAATCCACTGAGCTACCCAGCTGCCCCTCACTTGTTTATTTTTAAATTTGTGTTTGTATCTCTAACCCATTGAAGTATACTTGGTAGGTGCTTAATAAATGCTTGTCAGATTATTTGGAATTGGATTAACAAAAAGATAAAGTATTATCAAGAAACATTTTACTAGATATGTTTAAATTTTGATAAGAATTCAGGTAAGGCTTAATGGAGTTGGCTTTTTTTTTTTTAATCAACTTTCTCTAATCAGATTCATACTGAAGTTAAAGTGCCTAAGGCCATCTTGCAGTACTTAAGTACTATTTCAATTTCATAAAATTGCCAATTCAGGAGACTCTCTAGAATAATTTTTCCTGGAATGGAATATTACAGCCTATTATGATCATCTGTAGTTTGTGCAAAGGTCCAAAAGGCTAGTGAAGTCTGGATAAGATAATGGGGTGAAGCATTGTAAATTCCTTGAGAGCAGGGCTATGTTTTATTTATTTCTGTGTTTAGCCTGGCACGTAGAACAAACTGGGTGCTTGAGAAATATAACATTCCTGGCTTTGCAGCTAACCTTTCCCTTGCTTGGAAGGACCCCTAGCGCTTTAGGATAGGGGCTTAGAGAGGAAGTGACAGCAGAATGTTATGATCAAGGTCAGAGTGAAAAAGATTGGGAAGTCTCCTTGCTGGAGTTGTCTAACATTTCCACTCATTCTTTGATGGTTTAGCTGTGGCCAGGCAAGGTAGAAGATCCCCAACAACAAACAGACAGTTGAAACAAGGAAGTTCCAACCCCTCTGACCTCTAGTTAACAATGGATCCACATTTTAGATAGTGAGCCAATATTCTTATTCCAAAGGTCCTGTATAGAAAACTGATTACCAGTCCCAAAAGGAAGTGTGAATTAAACAACCCCTGGTAACTGTGTCACTACTCTTTTTTGCCTTCTCAAGAGAGGTCTCCTGCTATAGAGATGTCTAGAACTGCTGGGTCTGGATTTTGTCTGGGGGATTTTCAGGGTCTAGGAGAGCAATGGGTTTGTAAATGTTATTACATATTATTATTAATACCTACACATTTACATATTCTATACCAAGTAAAACTGCTGCTTACAGAGTGGAGAACCAACTCTGTTATGCCAAGGTAACATTTCTATCAAACATGGAAATGAAACATGTTCAAAAGAAGACAGGCTTAGTATCAGTGAGTGGGAACTTCCCATTGAGTGGCAACAATTAGTGCCAATTAGCAGTGAATACTTTTTTACTGAGTTGACAGAAAGGAGCAAAGGTTTATAGTCCACTGAGAAAAGTAGAAGAAAAATTAGTTAACATACATTGAAAGCTTAGATTCTGAGAAGGAAGAAAATTACAATATAAAAAATTCAAAGTAAGGAGTGAGTCAAGGAAATTGATTCCAAGAAGAACTCTAAAATGTAGTAATATATCTTGAGACTTGTCATGTTCCTCTGATATAGACAACCATAGACAAATTATAGGGAAAAAGCAGTGAAATCAAAGGAAAGATTTGTTCACTGAATTGAAGTCACTGAACCACTGATCAGAAAAATTTATGACTCATTTTTGACAAATTATAACTATTATCCCACCCCACCCCCCATTAAATATTGCTGTAGTAGAATTTCTTTAGGAGGAAATTCTCTTAGCAAAATAACTCCAAAGTTGAATAATCTAAGAAAAGACAGTAAATTAGAACATGAGTTTAATTTTATGAAAAGGAAGTACAAGCCAGATTTAGGTTAGATAAGACTCTATGAACAAACAGATCTATAATCAAATCTAATGAATGAGAATGAATTTTGTTTCATAACAACTTCATAAAACTGTACTATCAAATATACTGCCAAAATCATCCAGCTATTTTTAAACCATTTTCATGGATCATTTTCCTGAGCTTCAGTTACATATCTCTGACTTGCAGGCATCTCCATTTTAGTATGTTCAGTATCTTTTATAGAATATTGAATGATTTTGATGTAGGGATAATAGAAACCTTGTTGACAAAGAGATTTTTAAAGTGATGTTTTGCTTGGCCACATCAAATACACTTATGTGATCAACAAACAATAAACACAGAGGCAAT
The DNA here is from genome assembly GCF_016433145.1 of Gracilinanus agilis. Classification (NCBI taxonomy): domain Eukaryota; kingdom Metazoa; phylum Chordata; class Mammalia; order Didelphimorphia; family Didelphidae; genus Gracilinanus; species Gracilinanus agilis. Next base: position 463,683,771 of record NC_058131.1, read on the forward strand.
ATTCACTTTTTCCAATTTGTTTTGAAGTGGCAAAGATATTGAATATCGTTTTCAAAAACCTGCTGATTCCCTACTAATAGCTTCAAAAGTGATGCAGTGGATTGAGAGCTCTGGGTTCAAATCCACCTGAGATACTAGATAGCTGACTCTGAGAAAATCATTTAACCTCTCTCTGCCTCAGTCTTCTCATTTGTAAAATGGAAATAAGAATCTCACCTACTTTATAGGAATGTTGTAAGGATAAAATGTTTTTTCCTTACCATTTCTTTCCCCTTCATCAAGGATGCCCTTACTTTTGATTTAGATCATTCTCATAACATTTTTTTATAGATGAGAAATTAGATATATAGGTCAGTAGTTATAGGTGTTCTCTTAATTGTCTTTTGGTTTGTTTGGTTTTGCTATTAATAAGGAATAACAATTTCCCATGCCTTTAATATGTTTTCCTACCTTAGATATTTTGTATATTAGTCCCTCAATATTCTCAGAATTGTTCTGCCTCCAGCATAGACCTTCTCTTGGTCCTATATGGCTGCTTTTATTGTCTTTATTCTCCTTCATGCCATTCCCCCCTCTCTTATAAGCATATTTGGGACTCTGATTTTTAGAGTCTAAGTGTGGTAGTCCTATGTTTTTTTTTTTTTAAACCCTTACCTTCCATATTAGAATCAATGTGTTTTGGTCCCAAGGCAGAAGATTAGTAAGGGCTAGGCAATGGGGGTTAAGTGACTTCCCCAATGTCACACAGCTAGGAAGTGTCTGAGACCAGATTTGAACCCAGGACCTCCTGTCTCTAGGCCTGACTCTCAATCCACTGAGTCACCCAACTACCTCCCCAACCCCCGTCTCATTGTTTTTGATGGAAAAAAATAGTTACACATCTTTTCCATTTTTCTTTTAGTCAGCCATTTAATAAACATTTACTAAATGCCTACTTTATGCCAGACATTGTCCTAAGCCCTAAGGATGCAATAGAAAGGTAAAAGACAGTATCTGCTCACAAAGAGCTCATGGTCTAATGGGGGAGACAATATACAAACAACTATGTGAACAGATACATACAGAATAAGTTGGAAATTTATCAAAGGAGGCACTAATATTAAGGGGGATCAAAAAAAGGCTTCTTGTTGAAGGTAAGATTTTAACTGGGGAAGCCAGGAAGCAGAGATAAGAAAGGAGAGCATTCCATTCATAGGAGATGAACAGTGAAATGCCTAAAGTTGGAGGTTGGAATATCTTGTTTGAGGAAAAGCAAGGAAGCCAGTGTCACTGGATTTCAGGATACATGATGGGAGGATATTCTAAGATGTAAGAACACTTGAAAGGTAGACAGGGTTATGAAGGTCCTTAAATGCTAAACATTTAGATAGTTGATCCTATAAGTTGATAGGAATCCACTAGAGTTTATTGAGTAGGGAGGAATAACATGGTCAGACCTGCATTTTAAGATCAATTTGACAGCTGAATGGAGGATGGAGGATAAAACGAAGAGTCTTGTGGGAGGGAGATCAACCAGCTGTCTATGGCAAGCATAAGGTGCTGAGAGAGGGCCTGCACCAGAATAACATTTTTATTTTACTTTATTTTTTATATTTTGTCTCTATTTTATTTTAATAACAAATTTCCACATAAGTTTCAGAGTTGACAAGAAATTCCACTGGGTTGTAAATGTATTAGCAAGCAAAACATATTTCCATATTATTCATTTTTGTAAGTGAATAATCTTATAAAATCAAAACCCCAAATCATATACTCATATAAACAAGTGACAAATTATATATTTTCATCTGCATTTATGCTCCAAAAGTTCTTTCTCTGGAGTTGGATAGCATTCTTTTTCATAAGTCCCTCAGAATTGTCCTGGATCATGATATTGCTGCTAGTAGCAAAGTCTATCAAATTTGATCATCCCACAATATTTCAGTTACTGTGGATAATGTTCTCTTGGCTCTGCTTATTTCACTCTGCATCAATTCATGTAGGTCTTTCCAGTTCTTTCTGAAATCATCCTATTCATCATTCCTTATAGCACAATCATCACCACCATCATATACCACATTTTGTTCAGCCATTCCCCAATTGAAGGACATCCCTTTAGTTTCCAATTCTTAGCCAAGTGGTAGTATTTTTAGACAGGAAAAGGGGGAAAAATTGAGAGATGTTACAAAAGTTCAATTTATGAGCCTTGTCAACAGATTGGATGGAGGTGAGTGGTGAGAGAGAGTAGAGTCAGAGATGACAGCGAGGCTATGACACTAGGGACCTGGGTAATGGTAGCAGTCTCAAAAGTAATTGGGAGATTAGGAAGAGGGGAAAGTTTAGGGGGGAAATAATGGGTTTATTTTCAGAGTGCAAGAATCCTATGAGACATCAGGTTCAAGATGTCTTCTAATATAGGCAGTTGGAGGTGCAAGGTGGGAAGTCATAAGGGAAGTAAAAACTGGAAAAGGAGATCTGAGAATCATCAGCATAGAAATGATGTTTGAATCCTTGAAAACTGATGAGATTCCCAAGTGAAACAGTAGAGAGAAGAAAACAGTCCTATGGCATATTCAAAGTTAACAAGCATGACTTGGTTGAGGATCCAACAAAGGAGACTAAGGAGGACCAGTCAGATCAGTGATTCCCAAAATTGGTGCTACCGCCCCCTGGTGGGTGCTTCAGCTATCCAGGGAGGCAGTGATGGCCACAGGTGCATTTATCTTTCCTATTAATTGCTATAAAAATTTTTTTAAATTAATTTCCAGGGGGCTAAGTAATATTTTTTTCTGGAAAGGGGGAGGTAGGCCAAAAAAGTTTGAGAACCACCAAGTCAGATAGACGGAAGGAAAATCAGGGGGAAATAATGTCACAAAAACATAAAGAAAATATCAAGAAGAGAATGATAGTATGTGTTGAAGGCCACAGAGAGATAAAGAAGAATGAAGACTAAGAGAAGGCCATTAGATTTGGCAACTAAGAGATTATTAGTAATTTTAAAGACAGCACTTTCAATTGAATGATAATGCTGGAAACCAGACTTTAGAGTTAAGAACAGAATAAAAAGAAAGGGAGTAGGGGCACTTAATGGAGATAGCCTTTTCAATGAGTTTAGCCACAAAAAAGGAGGAGAGATATAAGATAATAGCTAGTGAAAATGAATGGATAAAGCAAGGATTTTTTTCAGGGTAGGGAAGATATAGGCAAGTTTGAAGGCAGAAGGGAAGCAGCCAATAGACAAGGAAAGAGTAAAAATAAGTGAGAGTGGGAATGATAAAGGGGGCAATTTTCTGTTGAAAATGAGTAGGATCAGTTGCACACATAGACAGGTTTTCCTTGATAGGAGAAGTACTACTTCATTATATGAGACAGAGATAAAAGCTAAGATAATGGTTGAAGGCATCTGGGTGATGTGAGATGAGGAGGGAATAAAAAAGGGAGTTGTCAGTGAATGACCTCATTTTTTTTCAGTAAAATATGACTCAAAGTTCTCAAGTAGGAGGTTGTAAAAAGGGAGATCCATGGGAAGTTTAAAAAGGAATAAAAAGTGAGTGGGATAGAGTTAGTTAAGGAGGCTTAAAAGGATTTCCTTGCATTGGTTGAACCCAGTTGAAGATTTATTACATAAATTTGTAGTAGGCCCAGTAAACATAATTTCATAATTTTCTCCTACATTATTCATAATAAATGTTTACTGATTGATTGATTGATGTTTGTAGGAGTAAAGGCAATGAATGACCCAAGGCTGAAGGCAGGGCAAGATTGTTGGTAGATACTATAAGGAAAGGAAAGGCACACCAAAGAAGAAGATAGGATAGAACTAAAAGGCAGGGGGGAGTCACCAAAGGGGTCAATATGGTGAAGGGTAGAGAACATAGTGCAAGGTTGGTGGCTTAGAAAATAATTGAAGGGGTGGGGGAACTGTATGTCAGAGTGTCAGATGAACAGGGTTTGAGATTAGAAGGCAGAGGGAAAAGTAAAATGATAAGTGATTGTGATCAGATAAGGAAATGTTTTTTTCAGTCTGTTGTCTTTGCATTTTCACCCTTAAATGTCCTTGGGATGGTTTTGCTTATTTTAATGTCTGAATAAGGAATTTTAAAAAATGGTTATATACTCCATTGCTTTTCTCTGATTTATGATACAATACTATTCCTAATCCATCATCCCTCTTTGTAAGATTTTTCAAATGAGTATTGTGTATAGTGTGCTAGATTTGAAGTGAGAAAGACTCAAAGTTTGGATTCTGCCTTCAGACACTTATTAGCTCTGTGACCCTGGGCAAGTCACTTAATCTTTCTCATCCTCATTTCCAGTTTTCATAATTGCAAAATGGGCAAAATAACACCTACATCACAGGGCTGTTGTGAGGGTTAAATGAGTTAATATAAGAAAAGCAATTTATAAACCTTAAAGCTCCAAATATATCTATGCAGATGATCCACAGACATACACACATATATGTGTATGTAAGTATACATATATACATATACATGTGAAAATATGTATGTATAGTGAAAAGAGAGAGAGAGAAAGAAAGGGAGGGGTGGAGGAAGGAAGGGGAAGAGGGAGAGCTTGAGGGAGAGGAAGAGAATAAATACTATATGTGATAATTAGATTAAATCTACACTGTCCATCTTTAGATTTAATCACTATAGGTGAGAACACCTCCAATTCGTAGAGTGGGTGACAAATCAGGGTCAACTGATTGCCCCCTAGGCAGTCCTACAAGAAGCGTCTATTGTGATTGGGCATGCAAAGTAGGAGAGAGGCACAGGAAGTGAGGCATAAGTGACCCCTTTAAAAGGAGAAGGTCTTCACTGGAGCAGGGCTGCTGGTGAAGAGGGTGGCTGATGAGGGAGCTCTTCTGGTCCGTGGAGGAGTGCTGACTGGAACGCTAAAACCTTGGTGAGTTTAAAGACTGACTGAATCTTCCTGAACTTCTCTTAAGGAACTTCTTTTAATAGACTCTGTGAATGAAGCTTTGGCCCTCTGACTCTCAGCTGAGGGTTAATTAGATCTACCTGGATTAATTAGAGGATCTTAGTAATTTACCTACTGTGTTAGATTCTTATTTCCTTATTTCCTCTCTCTCTTCTCAATTATAAATAAACTTCCATAAAGTCAATTTTGACTTGAGGTTATTCCTAAATTGGGGAGATTTCCCCTGGCAACCACCTTTTAATATATTGAACCCCTAAACCCCTTTTTCCTCCTTACATTTATGAAATGGTACCTATGCATCATAGAGAAAAACTATGACTGGAGATACAGATATAGAGATAGAAATCTCTGTCTCTATATTTCTCTCATACCATAATCTTTCTCCTAAGCTTTAGCCCATTATCAACAGCTACCTGTTGGGCATTTCAAACTAAATATCTAGCTTGATGTCCAGTTTAGCATGAAACATCTTCTATTCAACATCTCCAAACTGAAATCATTATTTATTCCCTAAACTTTCAAAAGTTCTAACATTACTTCTGAAGATCAATATAGAGACAATTCCCATATCAATAACTAGGCCTGGAAGTTCACAGAGTCAAAATCTAAGAAAGGAACCAATAGTAAAACCCATGGTCTCAAGTAATTCTATGAAAATGTCCAAAGTTTAGGTAACAAAAGAAAAGAACTAGACACAAGGGGAAATTTTGACCTCCTAATTATCACTGAGACTTAGTGAGGTGAAACTCATGATTTGTGATAAAGAAGGAGGAAATCTGAGCATAATCTGACATACGTTCCAAATATGGGAGAGAGAGATTTCAAAGGGTTCAAAGGAAAGAAAGTAAGATTCCATGGAGTACAATACTTCAGAAAAGGTGGTTCAAGAGGCATGGGAGATACTCTAGAATGAAGTTCTGCAGACACAAAAGGAAATATTTCCAATGAGAAGAAAAAATGGAATTTGTTTGAATATTGATATGGATGCATAGCAAACTCCCCAACTAAGTTAGATTTCACTGGAATTACAAGAAAGATGGAATCAAGGCCATGTATCAGGAGAGGATTGTAAGAGTACAGCAAAGTCCTATTTATACAGTGTCAGGAATGCTAAACCTCATAATGATCAAAGAAAGCTAAGAACCACAAAATGTTATGGGTTTCTTTTTGTTATAGAGAAAAAGGAAGGTCAAAGAAGCAATAGGACCTTTGTGGAAGATAGGATGACAATAACTGACAACAAAGAGGGTAGGATTATTCACTTTTTACTGTGTTTCTGTTTTCTCTGCACAAGAGAACTGACTAACTTCAGAAATGAGAACAAAAATGACTAACAGGGAGTGGTTATTAAAATGAGTGAAGAGGTTGTACACTTGTTCTTGATGTAAATACGTGACCTGATTCACATGGTTGAAATCTTTGGGTCAGACATGATTGCCAAGCTCCTATCAATATCTGAAAGATCATGGAAAATTAGAGAGGTTTTAAAAGATTGGAAAATGGGTAATTTTGTTCTAATTTTCAAAAAAGAAAAGAAAACAGAATCTACAAAGTCCTGGCTGGCGAACCTGATTTCAATTCCTGTAAAAATTCTAGAATAGATCATTTTTAAGCATTGGAAAAGTAATTAACAGCTTCATTTCTTTTTTTGACAGGATTATTAACCTAGTAGATGAAGGCAACACTGTGTTTATAATTTACTTAGATTTTAACAAAAAAAAATTTAATAGTATTTATTCTTAAAGAGAAGATGGAGAGAGATGGATTGGAAGATAATATAATCAGATAGATTTGGAACTGGTTGGATGATAGTTGTTAATAAGGTCAATGAAGGGGTGTGCTGGTAAATATTTCACAAATGACTCTCCTGCCATTCACATTTTATGTTCAATATGTCTTATTAGCTTTTCTCCATCACTTTCTTAAGACTAATAATCAACAAATAATATATCAGGCCCTGATTTGTAGCATTTGTTAATTCCAGGATATAAATGCTCATGCTGAAAACTGAACAGTCAATTCTCTGTTGACTGGAGCTGGCTTTAACATACCCCTAGCTCAGTGGTTCCCAAACTTTTTTGGCCTACCACCCCCTTTCCAGAAAAAATATTACTTAGCACCCCCTGTCACATACTATCACTGCCCCTTACAGTTATTCACCACCCCCAAATGCACCTGTGGCCATCACCACTCTCCTGGATCGCTGCGGCACCCATCAGGGGGTGGTGGTGCCCACTTTGGGAATCACTGCCTAGCTGAATATCAACAGGGCAAAAAGTAGAGTATTCAAGCAGAGTACCTCAGGAATCATGCTTAGCAAAATGCTTTCAGTAAACCATTGCCCTGCCTGCCAGAATAGACACAGTTTAAGAATAATATTAAAAAGAATAAAATACCGGAATTGCTTACTTTGATTTCTATTTCCAGGAAATCACTTTGATTATTTTGAAGGATCCTTTATTTCCTCATTGTGGATGAAACCCATGAAAATGCAGATTGAAAACTGTGTATAACTTTCTCAACCTGTGTGGGTTTTGTCCACTTTCTTTTATAAATCTTCCATAGAGTATCTACTCAACACACTAAAGGCCTTCTTTAATATTCCATTCATACTAGTGCAGAATTCAGACAGGTAAGATATCTGTTATATCTTCCACTAGCTTAAAGATCAGCTCACCTTTTTTTCTAGTCCTTACATATTCTTGATGGCATTTAGGTTGTTTTTTTTTTAATAGTTCTATAATGCAAGTCATTGCTGTTAATTCACTCTCACACTCCTCACATATTTTTGTATTTGAATTGCCTGAATTTTCCATTTTTCTGAGATCAAGGTTTTTTTTATTTTTATTTTTTTATTTTTAAACCCTTAACTTCTGTGTATTGGCTCCTAGGCAGAAGAGTGGTAAGGGTAGGCAATGGGGGTCAAGTGGCTTGCCCAGGGTCACACAGCTGGGAAGTGTCTGAGGCCAGATTTGAACCTAGGACCTCTTATTTCTAGGCCTGACTCTCAATCCACTGAGCTACCCAGCTGCCTCCAGAGATCAAGGTTTTTGATGACTCTATCCATATTGCATTTATTAAATATATACAGGAGCTATATAAGTCTTCTGAAAAAGTCAGGATTCACTAATGCATTGTTGGTAGAATTGAGAATTGATCCAACCATTCTGGAGGGTAATTTGGAACTACTGTATACCCAAAGGACTATAAAACTGTGCATACCCTTACTGCAAGAAGACATTGTGGCAAATGTCACTAAGCATCATTAAATAAATCCTTAGAAATAACCCTTATGTAAACATTAGCATTCAGAGACTTTGACTCAAACTAACCAATATTAGCATGATGAACTAACAGAACAACAGTATGCCTTTGAAGTCTAATTTCATTAAAATATATGTCTCTGCTCCTTGCACTCTGTGTTGCCTCTATGTTCCAAAGTTTCTCTGGAGATTCTTGTTTGTTTCTCTCAAAAGCAGGAGATTTGGACTAATCTGGAATAACTTGAATAAATCCATCCTAGCTCAATCTCAGAATGATTCTAACTTGGTCCAGAGGATTTTAGAAAACTAGTTATGATGAAGGACAAGACCACAGACATGTCTATGAGGTGACTCACAATATTCTAGACTCCTCCTTTATTCTTTATCTATGAAACTTTTTAAAAATTGACTCAGATACTCTGAGTCCAACCCAAGCCAGTCAGAACTCCTCTAGAATATACTGGAACACATGAATGTAGTTCTAAAAGGAAACAGTCTTTTTCAATCCTAAATATCCCAGGTTTTCAAAGGACTCCAAGCCTCTAAGAACAATTAATATGACTGATGTATACAGAGCAAACATTGCATTATGAGTACCTAGCATTTATATTATAGATACTTGTCAAGTCATAGTTTGCCAGAGAGAAAAGGAAGGAAATGGTTTTAAATCAATAAAAATTGGACAACCTTTTCTTGTAATTTTTTCCTATATGCTCATGCTAATTTTAAAATAATGTTGACATGATATAATGACACTTGCCTAAATATATTTTATTCAGTCAAGCATAATATATATTTAACTACAAAATAATGCTATCTTGTATGTATGCATATAGACAGAGAGAGAGTTCAATAATGATTGGCTTGGTTTACTTTTCTGAATCAATGTCAGGTAATTACTATGATTGATATAAATAATAAGATTTTACCAAAAAAAATCCCTTCAGGAACCATAGAAAGACATTTGGAGGTGTTATTTATAATAATAATAGTTTTTCTATAAAAAGATAAAATAATTGGATTTTAAAAAGAAGTGCCTTTAAGGCCTATGCATATATATGTACATATATATGTATGTATTTATTTATGGTGACAATGACACAGGGTAAATTACATTGATCCAGGTTATCCTACATCCATATGGTTATCTATGCAAATGAAATAACAGTCAGGCAATTTTGGGAATCCCTGCATCATCATGTAATGCAAATATTTTGTTTTATCCCATACTTCCAGTGGGCACAATTTCACTTAATCACCAAAGGCCTATACTTATTCTAAGGAATGTTTTCATTGACATATTAATTCAATAAAATTGGATCTATGAAATCTCTATGGTCAAATTATTGCTGGATTTCTCAACTCCAAAGATAGAACTGATATTTTCCTTAGATATTGATCTAGATTGTAAACTTACTGAAGACAGAGATTATGTGCTAGGCATATATAATATATATTTGTATATATACACATACATGTATAAATACATGTGGGCATTTCTTAGCCTTGTATAATTTTTGTTGAATCAGTAACTTGAAAAGCAGAATTCCATATTAAATTTTTACTGCATTCGAATGAATACCATAAAACTATAAATTTTGCTTTAATTAATAACAAATAATAAAGCATTTCAAAAATTGCTTTTATTCATAGCTAAAAATAAATGTAAATCCACTAACAAAAAGAGCCTTAGGTCTCTAAATTTTAATTGTTTTAGGAATGATACTGACTCCAAGAATAAAAAAAGACCTTTAGCAACAGTGATTGTCTTATGTTATAGTCTTTAGAAAGAGGTTGGTTGGTTGGTTGTCCTTCGAACTTGAAGAAGACTAAAATGACATCACTATAAAGGGGCCAATATACAATATATTTGACTGTGGCTGATCAGACCAGTACAAGCTCAGAAGGCTCTTCCACAGGTTAGGCACAAATAGCCTGTATGAACATTTGGGATGGAGATCTCTAAATTTGAACATCTCATTTTTCTTTTGAGCTATTGCAGTTTTGCTTTGCTCACAGAACACAGCACCTTATTTGATGTGACATGTCATAAAGGATGTTCCTGTGCCAGTGTCTCTCTCGTCTCACAATCGATATGAAAGTTCTTCAGAGAGACCTTGAGAATATCTTTGTATCACATTTTCTGACCTCTATGTGAGGTTCTTGTATAAATCACAGTCAACCTGAAATCCCAGATCCAGGCAAAAAAAACTCCAACCATTTCTATAAATATTACCTATCTAGGACTGGAAATATAGGCATTACATACATAGTTGGAGTTTATCCAGAGACAAACTTTTGATCATTTTCATCAATATATTCATAAAAAATACAAGAACAACAGATGATAGCTATAAAAATAAAATTGAGAAGTAATGGATAGAGTACTGGGCTCAGAACCAGGAAGACCCTGGTTCAAATTCTGCCTTTGGCAATTACCGGACAAAATATTATTTTCTCCCTTGAAGAATAAAGTATTTATGATATATGTCAAAGAGAAATTATTTTCCATTATTAACTATAGATGAGACACGAATCTGCTAATAAAGTAATTTTCAACTCGAACACATGGCTATTATATTGTTGCTGTTATCCTTGCCTCTTAACTTCATAAAATTATCATAATAGCTGTTTTCTCCTCCCCAAACTAAGAAAATATAAGATTATTTCTTACCAATCATCTCACTCTGTTGCTGTGAGTTAGGAACATTAACGCAACAGCATTTTAAACGGTAGGTGGGAAGCATATCAACTGCTCACATTGGGCATGATAATTTTGATGACATTTTACCTTTCAGGGACAACCTAGTACATCTTGGCAGATATTCAAAAGCCATTCTTATCATATGACTAATCCTGGGCAGTGAATTGTCATAAGTCTGGTTTAGATAGCAATGGAATACTCTAAACAAATTTTTTAATTGCCAGCATTTTTTGTCCTGTCTCTGAATAAATAGTATGCCTCTTTGTGTGTAAGACAGGGGAAATCTAGTTACCTGCTTAAAATATTATAGCTGGTTTAAGATCCAAAGAACACCCAGGCCAGCACCATTATTATTTGGTAGGAATCTCACATGTTTTAAAAGTCTATGTTTCTTTACTGTATTGTGAATATAAACACAAATTTTCTGAAACTATTACAATGTTTTGTTCTAAACGAAGAGCTTCTCTGAAAATATTTTCTATGATTGCAATGTGTTTTCCCTTAATGTTCTCGACTTTCTAACTAATTCTTGATGAACTAAAAGACAAAAGTCTAGAATTAAGGACAAGTACCTATAAGGGGTCAATGGAGTGTTTTATACCATAAGGTAGGAAATTTTCTAAGAATTCAAGAGATGTTTGATGAAGCAGCAAACAGGTAATGGTTGAAGCATCATGGCATAATGAATAGGAAGAGCTGGTCTCAGAGCCAAGATCTAGGTTCAAGACCTGCCTCTAATATGTTCTAGCTATATACCCTTGGGCATGTCATCTAAATTCTGTGTTCTAGGAAATTCTACAGTCCTATAAATTGCAGAGAGAAGGGGCCAACTTGCATTGGCATGGAAAGTTTTCTCATCAGGAATTCTCAATGAGGACAAAACCACAGATTCAGTCCCTATTCCTAACATTTATTATTACTAAAAATGATCATTCTTATAAAACCCAACCCATAGTTATGGTTCATAAAGGATCATAAAATGAAGGTGGGAGGGAAAGGGAATGGAAATGAAGGGAATTCCAGCCAGAGCGATATACTACGTAGACACTATGTGCCCTGAGAACATTAAAGTATTTGTGAAGCTCTGGCAGGAACTCTGAAACGCCTGCCCATTGGGCTCTACCGATATTCCTGATTGGATTAGCATCCAAGCCAGTATGAGATACCTGCTCCTAGGAATACAAGAAATAAGCAGCATGACTTAAGGTTATAGTCTGAACTTAATCAGAACTGTCACAATGAGAAACTTGACATGAAAAGACAGGGGAACAACTGGCATTCTTTCAGGCTAATATTAATAATGCTAATAAAGGAGGCAAGACAGTAGAACAAATTAAAAATACCAACACCCCACTTGTTAGAAATGCTTTGGTACAGATGTCAAACCTAGCAGACTATGCGTTTCCATTAGGTGTACTGAAGGTATAAATGTTTTTCTTATATATCATAAGCTGGAATTAGATGAGCCACTTCCCAAGTTTCTCCATGACGTGCATTACAGCCTCTCCTTTTCACTTAGTTCTAAAGGCACCAATACAGGGACCCAAAATACTTAATATTAAAAAAAAATTTAACACATATTATGTACACACCTATCATCAGTTCAGTTTTTATTCTAAAGCTACTTTGTTTCTAGTACTGTACTGTGACAAAATGGAGGATATAAGACAAACAAACAAGACCCTGACTTTAAGGAGCTTAAAATTTAGTTGGAGAAAGAAAAAAAAATTCATGAAAAAAATGACAACTTAGTTAATGACTCAGTTTAGCACTTTAGTCCCAAAAGGCATTCAAAGAAGAGAGGTATTAAGGCTTGCTGGAGCAGTAAGAGAATATTTTATGGAGGGCTTTCTCCCAGAAAACTTGACCTGATTCTTGAAAAATGGTTAAGATGTAGAGGAGAAAAGACTGTATATTTCATACAAAAGGAGTGTATAAGAGAGTTGCCTGAGCAAAGGTACTAAGCATGATGGGTATAGGGTATAAAGTCCATTGGGCAAGAAATCAGGAGATATACTTTTGGTCCTCTAATACTTATTAACAATGTGGTCTTGGGAAAATTGTTGCACATCAAAATCAAAGTTTCTGTGGGATACAGGGATTTAACTAGAAAATTTAAAGGTCTCTTTAATGACACTATTCTATTTTCTATGATCTATACCAGCCGGTTTGGAGTAAAAAATACTTGTTAGATAATGGTAGGAAAAAAGTTTGGACAGGGAGGGACTAGATCATAAGGAGCCTTGAAAACCAGTTAGAGGAGTTTGGATTTGAGAGATAAGCAAGAGCAAGCTGCAGTGGATTTTTGTGTAGGAGGTTGAAATTTTGAAAGATGATTCCAAGTCACCTTGGATAAAAAAAAAAAAAAAAGTAACATCACATGACACTTTGCAGTGATTACTGAAGTGTGAGGTTTGACAAATGATTTCTAAGATTCCTTCTAGCTCTAAAATTCTATGATTCTTTATTCCCATGGCTGACTCCAAGATGCTAAAAGTTCTTAATTACTAAAGAAAGAATTTAGGTAGCTACTAAGTGACTCAGTGGATGAGATTCAGGCCTAGAGACAGGAGGACCTGGGTTCAAATCTGACCTCAGACACTTCCTGGCTGTGTGACCCTGGGCAAGTCACTTCACCCCAGTTGCCTAGCCATTTCTGCCTTGGAACAGTATTGATTCTAAAATTGAAGGCAAGAGTTTCTTTAAAAAAAAAAAAAGAAAGAAAAGAAAGAAAGAATTCAGTTATGCTTGCCATGCTGTGCTCATTAAGTAGAAAAGGAAACCAATGCATTTCAAAATTTGTTTTTTAAACAAAAAAGTATCATAAGGAAATGTATGGAGAATGTGGCAAGAATAAAGGAAAAATGTAACGAATAGCCTTAGTATGGTACTGGTACCCACAAAATGTGAAAAGCTCCAAGAGTTGTTTAGTAAAATGAGTCGGGTAATTTGTGGAAGACTATTAAGAGAATATAGGGGGCAGCTAGGAAGCACAGTAGACAGAGCCCTAAGCCAAGAATCAAAATGACTTAGGTTCAAATGTGACCCCAGATACAATGGTTGACAATGGCCAAGTCACTTAACCTCAATTGCCTCGTCCAGTGATGGGCAACCTTTTGAGCTTGGTGTGTCAAAATTCACCAAAAAACCAAGTGTGTCACTTCAAGAAAAAACCCATAATTTCACGATATTTATAGCTTAAATAAAAAAAATATATAATAAGATCAACATAACAATTTAATAAACCAAAGTAGGTAAATTAATATAGGTAGAATTGTCATCTAGAGTGCACAGAGTATCTACACTACACTACAGCAAATGTTTCATCCTCAGCATGTGGCCCCATACTTCTCTGTATACAGCTGCATGTGGCCACGTGTCATTGAAAATGTCTACATGTGCAGGTCTGGCACATGTGTCATAGGGTTTGCCATCACCAGTCTAGTCCTTATCTCTCTTCTGCCTTTGGAGCCTCTACTTAGAATTGATTCTAAGACAGAAGGTAAGGGTTTTTTTGAAAAAGGCATAGAGAATTTTTAGATACCCTTATGTGAAGGCTTGTGACAAGGAGATATGTCTTTAGAACTCCATAGTAACATATGAAAGATAGTTTTAAACAAAATTACCTCAATGGGTTCATTTCTTTATAAAGAATAACAAGATTGGAGTTTTAGCAGTTTAGTGAGGCTTGGGTGATATGGATGAAAAAGATGAAGGGGAGGGGATCTGAAGAAAAATAGAAAGGTGTGAGGAATAGTAGGATTTAAATGGTGCAATTATATAGGCAATGAAGCAACTCCTTGTTTTTGTGTGTATGGGACAAGGGAGAAAGTAAGTGAAAGTGACAGTTTTCTATGTGTAGTCTGTACATAGTTTTAACTTAAAAAAAATCAAAATCTAGCTCTGGAAAAAGGATATTATAAGAATAGGACTTAAGAAAATAGTACACTGAAAAGAGAAATTGTATGAGAACTACAAAACTTTGGGCAAAGTGCATCACCATTTTAACATTTATTTAGTTCTTTTCCATTAATTCTAAATTTACACACAATTTCTCCTCATTTTATTTATGTTTTGCATTCAGATGATTTTAAAATAATCTGTCATTAGAAAATTCAGAGGCAATCTCAAATCTTGACAAATAATGAAAAAACAGAATCAAAGGAATAGGATCAAAATTAAATGTTATTAACTAGATTTGTGGGCAGCTAGATGGAGCAGTAGATAAAGTGCTTGGTCTCAAGTCAGGAAGACCTGAGTTTAAATCTGGCTTCAGATACTTACCAGCTGTACCATTCTAGGCAAGTCAATTAACATCTGTAATCCACTAGAGAAGAAAATGGCAAACTATACTCTAGTATCTTTGCAAAGAAAACACCAAATGGGGACACAGAGACATGACTAAACAATAACTAGTTTGTAGAAAAAAGACAAGGTCTTTCAACAATAAATGATAAGATATACAAAATGTCTTTTAAGTCATAAAGTGTTATGCAAGTACAAGCTACTGCCATTTTTTATTTCTTCGTAGATACTTTTACTCTCCACAATATTGTAGACATTGATAACTATCTTTTTTTTTTAATTCTGAGAATAGAAGTGGATTATTTTCAGAGTAGAAAGTTCATAGCTTAATCATCACAAGGCAGGTTTCCCCACTGGGCAGCAGGTAACAGATTAATACTAAATTTCACATTCTGTTTAAATTGCATATTGCTGTTTTCCTATTGAATAATGTCTTGTTGAACTTTCTTATGACTGGCTTTACTGGTTCTTTAAAGGTTGGTTTCTAAAGTACTTCTTGTGTTCATTTTGCAAAAGTGGTTGTATAGTAGTAGTCCTGACCGTCTGAGGTCAAGTGAGATAAGTTTACATTTTAGTTTTTTAAGTTGCTTTCCTAAGAAAAGAAAATGTTCAAGGCCAAAATAGTTGTTGGCTTTTGTTTTGTTTTGTTTTATAAACTTGCTTGTTGCTTTCAAATAGCTTCTATTGAGAATTTAAAGCAATAACAACAAAAATAGTACTTTCTTAGCCTTTAAACTTCCCTTCATAGGAATCAAAGTTCAAGGGCACAATATCCCAGGAACTCTTCCAATTTTCCATTTTTATACTATAGCTTTCATTTCAACTAGTAAAAGAATATTTAACTAGCTAGTTGTAAACCTCTGGCAAGAAGACAGCCTTTCTGATCAATCTATTTATATGCATTTAGTCTTAGGATCTCTCCAGCAAACTACTAAATCAAACATAGATTACTATGGAAACAATTGTTTTTTTTTTTATTTTTAACATTTTATTTAACAATTTATTTTTTAAAAAATGCATTCTTCCTTGCCAAAAAAAGGTCTGAAACAGAACTATATGTATTTTAATCCAATAATATATTTCAACTCAACTGTGATATAAATTTGTTATGGCAGGTCAATGTGAAAAAAATAAAAGTAGTCCTTGTTCTCTTCCCCAGGTTTCCTGCTGCCTATAGTTAAAACTTTGTCATCATTATTAACAAATATTTATTGTACCAAAAAGACAATACCAGGCACTTTAAGCTGTGTCAAGCAAATCAAAAGTACAAAGCTTGTAATTTTTCCTCTTTGATAAACTCATAGGTCCAGATACTCATTTCCCCCTCATTTTCTGCCCCCATTAACTTCAAAGAGAACATTACATTCTGGGAAAAATCTGCTGGCGCAGAAAGAACTAGAATTTAGCCTTAAGAAGCAGAATAGGTCAGCCTACTATGAATTATTGTTGTTGTTCAGTTGTTTTCAGGCATGTCTGACTGTTCATGACCCCGTTTTGGGATTTTCTTGGCAAAGATACTGGAGAGGTTTGCCATATCGGTCTCTAGCTAATTTTACAGATGAGGAAATTGAGACAAATAGGATGAAATGACTTGCCCAGGATCACACAGTCTAGTAAGTGTCTGAGGCTTGATTTAAACTCAGGAAGTTGAGTCTTCCTGGCTCTAGGTCTGGCTCTGTATTCATGGTACCACTTAGCTATGAATTAAGACATTCCATATTTATCATCTTTTTTTAATTATATGTATCTAATCTTTTTTATATGACCCAGATATATAATCCAGAATTCCTTGGACAAAATTTAAAAAGAAAGGTTTAGTCTAAAGGACCCTTCCTTACCTCATAACCAAACTATTTCCTTCTTTTTCTCCTTCAAATGTCAGTCTTCAAGTTAATCTGCTTTATGAAGTCAGTCATAACTACTCCCACTCATATGTAGTCATCCTATTCTCATTACCTCCATTTCTAATTTCATACAGTTGCTCCACTTATCTTTGTTCAAAACTTCTTTCTTGTCTTTACATATCTATAGCCTACATTTTGTTTTTTCCACTGAATTACAAAAACAAAGTTTTCTCATCAGAATTGGACCGTTCCTGTTTGCTTGGTAAGCAGAAGGAGGGGGAAGTAGAATCAAATTTTTGGAAGAAAGGAGTAAATCTGTCCACATGACCTGTGAAGAGCTGTGGAAGGGACTTCAGAGATGATCAACTCTAACCTTTTAATTTTTGACAGACAAGCCATTTATACTCTTTGAGCAAATAAATTGTTTGCTTTGCCTTTTTTTTTGGCAGATAACTCATTTTCTCAGTGATGAAATGGATTCAGACTGTCTCTAATCATAACTTAAAATATTATGTGTACTCCATATTTTACAAATGATGGAATTTTGCCCAGAAACACTTGGTGACTTGTCCAAGATAACATAGCCAGGTAATAGCAGGGTTTAGACTAAAGGATTGGTTCTCATTTCTAGGTCAATGCTTTTCTCAGTACTCTACTAAAGCTACTCAGAACTCTACTAAAGTTCTCTTGAACTAATATGCTGGGGTTTTAGAAGATAAAGAGATTTTCAAGTAAAAATTGCCATATTGTTTCTGAAAGAGAAAAAGCAAAATATCTGTTCAAAGGTTTCAAAGGTTACTGCCTGCCTTCTTTTCAGCTAGGTGGACCAAAGGATAGGGTCAGGAAGATGAGTTCAAATCCTACCTCAGATTATTGTGTGATCCTGGAGAAGACCGGTAACCTCTCATCCATTTGTAAACTGGGATTAACATTCAGCTTCAATTTCATAGGATCAAATGAGATCAAAAGTGCTAAAGCACTTAGCATTTTAGCTAAATTAATTTTTTGAGTGAGAAATCCTACATATATATATATATTTCATATATATTTGTCATCTAGTCAAAGGGTTTTTTAAATTTATTTATTTATTTGTTTGTTTTAGTCAAAGGTTTTTAAGACTTCCAAGAGCTCTTCTTGAAATGAATTTGAGAAGTGGTTATCGGTCCCCATCCCTGTCCCTACCCACCTGCTCCCCATTTCAGAAGCTGTCTTTTGGATACAGTGTTCCATACAAGGGCCTGTCTAGTCCAGTGGATTCCCGAGTTCCAATACTAATTTTTATAATCACTATTAAAATTAGTATTTGATATACTTTGATATAACCCTAACCCTCTTGTAGCAGGTGCATATTTGCTATTTTCCTTAGGTCTGTTTAGCCTTTGAGTTTTCATCAGCAGGAGGTACAAGTGCGCTTGATGTCTGCAAGTAAGGTGAAGGTAGGCTTATTCCCTCTTCCACTGGCATCTCCCAAACTGGCACCAAGGTTGCTATGACTCCCCTTCTTAAGTCAGGATCTTACAAAATGAAGCCAACGAATCCTATAAGCCGAGGGTGAAGGGCTGGGGAGAAGATAATGAAAAGAAGTAATAGTTATTTTGCGAAACAAATGACCCCAGTACAGTATTGTCAATTACATCGCGCCCGGTCCCGCGCGGCTTTATAGGGCTGAGAAGTAAAAAACAAACCAAAAAAAAAGAAAAAGAAAAAAAAAAGAAACTATTCCTGCCATCTCACCCACGCAGAGCAGCAATCCCTTCCCCCAATCGCAGCACTGGAACGCCCTCCTCCCCCACCCTAGCCTGCGCTGTTTTCACCCAGTCCCTCCAGCGCCCCCACCCTTTTTGTGGGGGCGAGAACTGGCGCGAGGCGCGCGAGCGCGTGCAGGCTGAGCCGCGGCGACGGCGGCGGCCGAGTAGAGGAGAGGAGGAGAGAAAAAGGAGAGGGCGGGCGCGAGAGTGTCTGCTGTTGAGGCCTGTGGTGCCATCGTCACACAGCGGAACCGAGCAGACGAAGGGAGGCGCAGCGGCGGCTCAGGCTCGCGCTTCAGCTTCAGCTGTTACTGCTGCTGCTGCTGCGGCTGCCGCCGCCGCCGCCGCTACTACTGCTCGGCGGCGCTGGGACAGAGCCCCCACCCCACCCCCGGGCAGGGCGGCCGGACTGCGCAGAGAGCTCTGGGGGATCCCGTTATCATGTCGCTGAGACAGAGCCTGGCCGAGCTGCTGGTCTGCCTTCGAGACCCGCAGAAAGTGGCCAGCTTCCAGCGGCTGTGCGGGGTGGAAGAGCAGCGGCGGACTGGGGCAGACGCTCCGCCGCAGGGGGACCCCGGGGCGGCCCCGGAGGTTGGGGGCGGCTGCAATCCAGACCGTTCGGCCTTTTCGGAGGGGAGCGGGGTCAAGCTCCGAGACTGCAGCGCCCGGAACGGCGTGAGGAACGGGCTGCCGGAGGCTGGCGGGGCCCCGGCCAAGGCCACGGCCATAGTCACAGCCACGGCGGGGGAGCGCGAGAGCCAGGCAACCCTACGGAATAGAGTGCCGGGTCTGCGGCGCAACTCCCTCACCGGGGAGGAAGGGGAAGTGTACGGAGTGCGAAACTGGCTCCTCTTCTACTTGTTCTGCTTTGGCACCGAGCTGGGCAACGAGCTTTTCTACATCACCTTCTTCCCCTTTTGGATCTGGAACCTGGATGCCTTCGTGGGCCGGAGGCTTGTGATCATCTGGGTCCTGGTCATGTACCTGGGCCAGTGTGCCAAGGACGTCATCCGATGGCCCCGGCCCGCCTCACCGCCCGTGATTAAGTTAGAGGTTTTCTACAACTCGGAGTACAGCATGCCCTCTACCCATGCCATGTCCGGCACAGCCATTCCCCTCTCCCTTGTCCTCCTCACCTACGGCCGCTGGCAGGTAAGTGTAGCTCTCCATTCTTTACTCCGTATCTCCTTTTCCCTTCCTTTCTCATCCGGTCCCATCCCTTCTTGCCCCATCCCCTCCCACCCACGTTCTCTGCCTACCTGGAAGGTTTGCCCAGGGCCAATTGGTATCCAGCTGGATGGTTGAAATTGAACTAGGGAAGAAGGAGTACTTACATAGTTTGAGAAGTCAGTTAGCTAAGTATTTATTAAGTACCTGCTATGTACCCTGTACAGAGCTCAGCCTGGGGATACTAAGAAAGGCAAAAGATAATTCCTTCCACACCCCCACACCCCCGAGGAAGTGCACTGTGCAAAAAACAAACGCACGCTACATGCAGACAAGATGTTTACTGGAAAGCGCTTAGATTAAAGATGGGGGAAAGCTTCTTGCTGGAAGTGGGATTTGAGCCGAGACTTGTAGTAATTGGGAAACCTTGAAGGCGAAGATGTGTTGGGAACCGGGGTCGGAGGGAGGGCTTGGGGGTGAGGATGGGGGGACGGGGACGGGGGAGGGGGAGGGGAAGGAGGTGAGTTGAAACCCAAAGTATTAAATTGCTTCTGTAGTTTGAGTTTAGACAAGCTTCCTGCTCAAATGCTCTCCTTCCAGTAGGCTTGCCTCATTAGCAGCTAGTAGATCTGTAATTATTCTAGGAGCACGTTAATAGGTTTCAACATCAAAAGAACAAATCTTCCCCTAGATCTCCGGGAAACTAACAGTTTGTGTTAACGGGCTGCTTGTTGAGATGCCCTTACTAAAATTTCTGACCTAGTTTAAACTCTTAGAGGGAACATAAACATTAAAACACCCTCAAGGTAATAGTTGTATGGTTAAGACTCAAGCAGTGTTATGACTCAGTCCGTGAAATGAATTAATATGCAAAGTCTTATTTTTCTATTACAGCACAACCTGAGTGTAATTTCAAAAAGTACTTCAAGAAGTCAGGAATGTTAATAATAGGCATACTCTAAAGGACTATAGTTCAAACTTAAAAAGGCGCTTAGAGTTAATTGAATACAGTTGACTTGGAAACCTGTTTTTTTAAAGGGGTGTGGCTGTTATTTGCTGATAGGTGAAACAGTTTTAACTTCTGGATCACTAATTAGTTTCATTTGCTGAACTACTCCATTTTATTGTTGCAAAATGTGTAAAATCTGCTTTTTAAAATGTATTTTGAGTAACATGTGCCTTCCAACTTCAAAGTAGTTATGAAAATAACTTTCAGAAATCCACAGATTGGTTAGTACATGTGGTTCTCCAGAAAACGAAATTTTAAAATCACAATTATCTCATTTGCTCCCCTGTATTTCCCTTTTCCTTCTTTATAATACTTCTCTTTTTATAACCAACTTGTTCCCTCATAAAGTATGTTGGTAGAGGACAGTTGGGTAGCTCAGTGAATTGAGAGCCAGGCTTAGGTTCAAATCTAGCCTCAGACACTTCCCAGCTGTGTGATTTCTGGGCAAATCACTTAATCCCCATTGCCTAGCCCTTACCACTCTTCTGCCTTGGACCCAGATTGACTCCAAGATGAAAGGTAAGGATTTAAAAAAAACAAAACAAAACTGCCCAACTAATATCACAGATTTGGTCATAGTAGTAGATGAACTATTTTCTCCTATGTATTCTTTATCTCTATTGCTATAACAGTAGCTTATAAAAGTTTCAACATTAATCATTTATTTGCAGAATTTTAGATCTAGTCCAATGAGTCTCATTTTACAACTAAGGAAACCAAGGCCTGGAAAAGTTGTTACCTGCCCAGGTTCTCAGGAGAGAAATAATAAAATTAATATGTGACAGAGTTGGGAACAGAACCCTAGGTCTTCTGGCTTCCAGTACAGAGTTCTATCCACTGTGCTAGTAACAGGATTCTTTTATAATAATGTCTTCTATTCACTACACTTAGCAGCCTTACTATATAGGTTTTTAAATGATAAGTCATATCTTAAAGTGGTGCTCACATTTTTTTGCTTGTGTAGTTGAGTGAATACTCTAAAATTTTTTAAGGGGGGGAAATTAACTTCCAATTTAACCTTAATCATTGCCTTTTAGGGTTTAAAATGACTTGGAAATGTTAGTTATATCTTTTAATGGGTTTTTGTTTTTTTCCTATACTTATATTTTTGCATTATAGAAACCTAGAATCTCTGAGGTGGAAGCTACTAGAAGGCCTACCTGAACAAGAATCTCCTCTATTATATATGATTCAAGTGGTGATCTGGCCTTTGCATGAAGGCTTCCAGTGAGGAAAAACAAATTTACCTGCTAAAATATACCATTCCTTTTTTGGATTTCTCTAATTGTTAGGAGATTTTTCCAATTTCAAGCCTAAATGTACCTTTAGCTAAATGTACCCATTGATCCTTAGTTCGATTTTTGGTCTAAGCAAAATAAGACTAACTCATCATGCTTATTAATTATAGCCACATAAATACTTGAAGATAGGTTTCATGTCTACCCCTAAGCCTTTGCTTTTCTAGGCAACAGCATGTCATCTCCACATGTCCACAGTACTTTTATGAAGTATCTCTTCTTAATCTCCTTCATTCAGTAGTTATTTGTGTTCTATTCATGTTAACAGTGTAGTTAAGAAATACTAACTATATTTTTGTGCATTCATGCAGAACAAATGCTGTTCACTGGTCTTTAGACATGAGAATGAAGTATGAGTCATTTATGAATGTAAATCTTTATATTTTGACATGAGGTTTATTTGAATCAAGGTGCACCTTTTTTGTCCAACCTAGTATATTTTATTTGTAAGTATACCTCTTTAAGTTTTTTGGTGGGAGCAGTTATCCTTATAATGAAGACTTTTATTGACTTTAAGGTCACTAAAAATAAAATTTGTAAGATTAGTCTTACTTTTAAAAAAGCCTGTTTAAAAAAATGCCTTTTGCATTTGAAGAAATGCTTAATTCTTAGTTGTTTTGAAAATTCATATAATGAAAGCTCTACCAGTATCTATGTGACTGAAGCAGTACCAAACATAATACAGAAAAAAAACTACCTGATTTTTGTAATTTTTTTTTTAGTGAAATGAAAAGCGATATACTTGTTCTGTCTTTCCTCAAAATACTATAGCAGAACCAGCAGCTTTCTGAAATCATCAAAATGAAAATAAAACTACTCACAGGATCTTCATATTTCTAGGGATGAATAGTGAAGAAAATTCTTACTTTGAAATTGTTGAGATGGGAATCAGAAGCCAGAAAAAAAATGGTTCATAAACTCATAGCTCACAAGTTTGATTTGAGAGTTTTTTATCCATTGTCTGCCGTAACTATTTTCCATGTGTGCCACTCTTAAAATAATATTATCCCTTTTACCTTATTTAAAATAATATGCCTTTTTGCTGTCAAAATTTGTTCAAGGCAATGTGTATGTGACTTTTTTTTATTAGTCCTTCTTAACCTTATATTAATTGAGCCGGATAGTCTAAATCCTTGACCCCTCCACAAAATGATTGAGTGTTCATTTACCTGCATGATTTCCTTTGTGGATATATTGCAAAATAATTTTCAAGGAAAGAATGTTGATTCCCATGGAACAGAATTCTTCTCTAAACTCCACACTTCTTAATCCTATGGGAAAATTTCTCCTGGCTCAGGGATTAAATCTTGACTTTATTCTGACTGATATCCCGCCTAAGGCTGCATTCCTGACTTGCTACCCTTTAAGAGTTATTTTGTGATACAGATTGAGAGAGTGAAACTGTAATACCTCAAGCAATTTCTAGGGCAGGATTTATTTTTATATTTTGCTTTTGAGAATTTTGCTACAGTCTTGTGGAGGAGGGGGATTCTGGGATGAAAAATTTTGAGAACCAGTGCTTTATGCTAATATTAGTGATTACTGTTTTTATTTTATTCATTGGATTTGGGTACAACATGAATTGGAAAGCACATTTTTCTTTATGAATATGTCACTCAATATCTATTATTGTCAAGCACTTCTTGTAGTTTTTAAATTTATCATTCCTGGAATACATATTTTTTTTTATTTTTGTTAATTTTTTTTTTTAAATTTTAAACCCTTAACTTCTGTGTGTATTGACTTATACGTGGAAGAGTGGTAAGGGTAGGCAATAGGGGTCAAGTGACTTGCCCAGGGTCACACAGCTGGGAAGTGTCTGAGGCGGGATTTGAACCTAGGACCTCTCGTCTCTAGGCCTGGCTCTCAATCCACTGAGCTACCCAGCTGCCCCTTGGAATACATATTTTTAAGTAATCCTAAATCAAAGTAATTTTTTTTTTTTTACATTTGGTTCAGCCAATCTTGCGATCAATTAAAATTTCTTTACTGGCTTTACCTAATACTTAATCATACTACTTCCAGTTCCTTTGTACTTACATTAATTGCCTTCCATAGGTATATATAAAAAACCTTCTCATATCACATTTCAGAAAAGATAGTGTACATGATGTTTTGCTTCTTTCAAAAACTCATGCCTTACCCCATTATCAATGTCAACAGATTTTAAAAAAAAAAAGAAAAAGTAAAATAACAAAACAAAAAGCCAAAGTTGTTAACCATAAAAGCCAGTCAGCATACTTAATTGACATAACACAGTGCTTGGGATCCATGTCTGGACCTGAAAATGCAAGAAGTAGCAAAGATTTTTTATTTTTTATATTTCATAATAACTTCCCCATTAAAGTAATGAGTATAAAAATAACTTGCCCTATCAACTTCACAGGGTTGATAAGATCAGTTGAGATGATGTTCAAGAGAACACTTTGTAACTTGAAAGCCCTACATAAATGTTAAAATTACAATTCTTCAAATAATTCCACAGTCTCGTGAACATAGCTATTTCCTTCATTTGTGTATATTGCAACTCATTCATGCTTTCTCATCCTACTAGATTCTGGTCCATTTTCTGCCATATTTCCTTCCGTAAGGTCTTGCTCTGGATCCAATTACCAATTTCAATTTCAATTATCAATTTCATTGATACTACTGCAGAACTCAAACTGTCCATTGGGGCTATATAACTTTCATCATGTTTTCTGAAATAACATCTCTTTAAGCCAGTTCTTACATCCTTGGAAATATACTGTAGACTACATTTGTCTACCTTTAATCTCTCAGTCATTCACAACTTTGATTCTTGGGGAGATATGTTTCATATCTCATATCATATTTTTATTAGGAAAACATTTATGCCAAAATAATGTGTTGGTTTGAGTATTTTTTTTCTTCTCTCATACTAGGAAAGAAGTTGGGGTTCTTAAGAATGTTTTTATTTTACTTTTTTCCCAATTATATGTAAAAACAATTTTAATATTGGTTTTTAGTAACTTTTGAGTTTCAGATTTTCTTCCCCTTACCCATACTTGAAAAAGCAGTCACTTTGATGTAGATTATACATATGCAGTCATGCAAAACATTTCCATATTAGCTATGTTACAAAAGAGAACATAGCACCCCCTGCCCATCCTTAAAGCCCAAGAAAAATAGAGAGAAAGTAAAAAGGTATGGTTCAAACTGCATTCAGATATCATTAATTCTTTCTCTGAAGGTGGATAGCATTTTTCATCATGAGTCCTTTGGAATTGTCTTGCATTATTTTATTGCTGAGAACAGCTAATCATTGGATCATATTGCTGTGTGTGTGTGTAATGTTTTTCTCCTGGTTCTGCTCATTTTATTTTGCTTCGATTCATAAAGATCTCAGGTTTGTTTGTTTTTTTTCTTCCTGAAACCATCTTGCTTGTCAGTTACTATAGTACAATAATATTCCCCCAAAATCATATGCCATAATTTGTTTAGCCATTCACCAATTGAGAAGGCATCCCTTCAATTTCTAATTCTTTGCCTCCTCAAAAATTGCTGCTATACATATTTTTGTATATATAGGACCTTTTCCTATTTCTTTTATCTCTTTGGGATTCAAACCTAGTATTACTATTGCTGGGTCAAAGGGTATGCACAGTTTTATATTCCTTTGGTCATAGTTCCAAATTGCTCTCCAAAATGGTTAGATCACTGTTTCCCAAAGAGATTTTTAAAAATGGGAAAGGACCTGTTTGTACAAAAATGTTTATAGCTTCTCTTTTTGTGGTGGCAAAGATTTGGAAACTAAAGGGATGTTCCTCATTTGGGGAATAGCTTAACAAATTGTGTTATATGATGGTGACGGAATACTGTTGTGCTATAAGGAATGATGAACAGGATGAATTCAGAAAGAGCTTGAAAGGCCTACATGAACTGATGCAGAATGAAATAAGAACCAATAAAACATTGTACATAGTAACAGCCACGTCGCCAAATGATCAAATGTAATAGACTTTGCTACCGACAGTAATACAGTGATCCAAGACAATTCTGAGGGAATTATGAAAAAGAATGCTATTCACCTCCGAAGAAAGAACTGTTGGAGTAGGAATATTGATGAAAACATTTGATTTATCATTTGTTTATTTGGGGGGTTTGGTTGTATGAGATCATTCACTTACAAAAATAAATAATATGGAAATATGTTTTGCATGACAGTACATGTATAACCCAGATTGAATTGCTTGTCAGCTCCAGAAGAAAGGAGGGAGACAATATGGATCATATAACTTTGGGAAAAAATAAAATAAACAACAAAAAATAACAAAATGGTTGGATCAGTTTACAACATCAAGAGTGCAATAGTGTTCCAATTTTCCCACATTCCCATCCAACATTTGTTTTCCTTTTCTGTCATATTAGTGATATGGTACCGCAGAGATGTTTTAATTTGCATTTCTCTAATCAGTGGTGATTTAGAGAATTATGTCGATAAGTGCTGAGAAATATTATTTTCCTTATTTTATAAAATTGAGGAGGGAAATGCTCATCAAACATAGCTAATGAAGTGTCAGAGACAATTTTTTTTAAAACTCTTACCTTCCATCTTAGAATCAATACTATGTTTTGGTTCCAAAACAGAAGAGTGGTAAGGCCTGGGCAATGGGGGTTAAGTGACTTGCCCAGGGTCATACAGCTAGGAAGTGTCTGAGACTAGATTTGAACCCAGGACCTCCTATCTCTAGGCTTGTCTCTCTAGTCACCAAGCTACTTAGCTGCCCCTCTATGACTTTTCACATCCCTTTCCCCCACATATTTTCTTCTCCTTTGATTTCATATATTTTTTTCTTTAGGAGGCAGCTAAGCAGAATAGAGGAGACAGTCCCGTATATGCAGTCAGGAAGACCTAAGTTCAGCTTGTATCTTAGTCACTTAATATCTGTGTGTTCTCAAGCAAGTCACCAATATCCAGTTTTTCTTCTCTATATCTTGTATCTGTTTGCTTGTTGTCTCCCCCATTAGCGTGAGCTCCTTGAAGGCTGGAACTGGTTTTTTCCCTTTCTTTATATCCCCTGCACTTAGCACAGTGCCTAGCACTTTGTAAATGCTTAATAAATACTTATTGACAGTTACTAACTTAACTTCTATGCTCCTCAGTTTCCTCATTTGTAAAAAAAAAAAAAAAGCAAGTTTGATTCAGTCATTTATAAGGTCTCTCCTAACCCTAAATCTGTGATCATATGATCCCAGTTTTTCTGCTTGCCTTACCACTCCTCAGGTTCTCTTGTGGGATCATCAGCCATTTCTTGTTGCATAGCATTCTGTCCTGTGCCCTCTTCTTTCTATCTCCTCTTTCTCTTTTCTTTCTTCCCCTTTCCCCAACAGTGATTTCTTAGATGATGACTCCCCAATCTAGATATCTATCCCTTTCCCTCTCTCTGCCAGCTGTGCCTGGAATGTTCTCTTACCTTGGAATCCCTGACTTCCTTCAGCTCAGGTGCCCCCTCCTACATGGTATCTTTGCTGTGGCAGACTCTCCCTGATTTAGCTTCTTGAGAGATAGTGTCGACTTTGTTTTTGTGCCTTTCACATAGTAGCACTTGATGAGAATTGAATTAAATCAAAAATAGAAAGGTTCATATAGTTTATCCGTCACTATATATATGACATGTATTCCAAATAGGCAGTGGTTTGGGCCCAGAATGAAATAGGAGAGTGGCTTAAATCACCAACAAAATTTGTTTCTTCCTGAAATAATGTTTTTAATATCAATATTCTACCAGTGTTATATAAAATATGACTGAGTCATAGAATACTACAGTCTTTGAAGTGTTACCAAAAAAAACAAAACAAAACAAAACATTGTGATTATGTTGTAGCAACACATAACAAAGGAGGACCTTAGAAAAAAATACTGGAATAGAGGATATCATTGGAGTAATGCATAATCAAAAAAATGATCTGGTCGTGTGGCAAAAAGAAGGAATGACAAGTGATCAGGCCAAGTGCTTCATTGGTATCATCCTGATATCAAGGAAAACTTGAGAAACTCCCCTCCTCCAGGGTCAGAGGACCCAGATTCACATCCCAGCTCTGCCATTTATTACCTTTGTGATCATATACAAGTTATTTAAGTTCTCTGATTCTCATTTCTTTTTTTCTGTAAAATAGGGGTAGGGTGGACTAGACGACCACTAAGGTCCCTTCTAGCTCTAATATGTGATCCTAGGATGATGATGTTGAGCAGCACCCTTGAGGTTAATTCGTGGGAAAACATGGAAGGACAAGGGGGAGGGGATGAGTGGATGAGCTTCAGTCACCACCCATGGAGAGAATACTTACGTTGATGGCTTTATAGATCCATGTGAATATTATTGAATATATTAATCTAGCTGTTGATCAGATCTTTCATAATATAAAAATGTATTTCTTGCCATATTTATATCGCTGTTCACAAGTATTCAATTCCTATTTCTCAGTAATTATGAAGCAATTTGGTATAATAGTGAAAAGTCCATTTAATCTTTGAGTATTTAAATTTGGATATAAAGTATTTTCACAGAAATCACAAACATAAAGCAAAGTAACTAAAAATGAGCAGGGTAACTTCTAGTCTGAAATATATTTGGTGTTTTCTTTGTAAATGGCCGGGCCCCACCTCCCCATCTTCACGGAATCTTATGAATGATGTATCTAGTCCTGGAGGCCTGACATCAAAAGAGTCATAAGCTCTCTTTGGTTGGTTGCTCCAGCACCAGAGTTTTGTTTTGGGTAAGTCTCCAAAACAAAGGTTAAGCTTCTGCAGATGTGGGTAAAAAGTTCCTGTACAGCACACAGTATACTAAATGAGCTTTGGCTTTAAGACAACCTTTATTTCTCATACCAAAGAAAATGCTTAAGAATCAAAGGATTCACAGGAGTTAGGTGGTGAGGATATAAAACTCTTGGGCCATTAGTCTCTTTCTGGAACATAAAGATGGTTTAGGAGCAGCTAATGTAATCTTTCCCTGTTGCCCCCCTCCATCCCTCCAATTAACCTTGGTACTCCTTCTGAGTGACTTACCACATAGCTGGGAAGAGTTGTCAAGGCCTATAACTCTTCCACCCATGATGTGGCCCAGGTCCTTTGGGCCCATGGTTGACATTGGCATTCCTCTTTCTTCTTCAGGACCCTCGTGCCAGAACTCTCAAACTTGGGGACTTACTATAAAGTAACTCCTCGGGAAGCCCATTCTTAGGAACTCAATTCTCTGACCTCTTCTCAGGAAAGGAAACAAAAGTTCAAGGGGCCAGGCTTCTGAGATCCAGGAACCTCAGACCAATTGGGCAATGCATACTGCTGACCATAGGCTTCTGCAAATTATTTTCTTTTGGGTAAGGGAGGGAGAACCCTTCCCCCAACACTGCTGGATGTCCAAGGGGAAGAGAGCATCTGGAACAAGGCCAGAAAGTTTCACAAATCATTTTTATAGAACTTTGGGAGGTGCAGCTCTTCTGAAATAAATCTATCTCACCTGCTATACTTGTCTATCGTCTTGGAAGTGGTACTAGACACCAGAAGTCAATCAGAATCATTCCCTGTGTACTTTCAGTTTACAGGGTGCCAGGGCACATGTTGCCATGGAAAGTGCCTTTATAGCAAATCTTCATGCTCTGTAGTCTCTCTGATTAACCTCCCTTCATTGTTATTCATGGACTTTTATTTACACAGTGTCCCAAAAGGCTTGGTGCAGTTTTAAGCTAAAACTTAAACAGACATTTGGGACAACTTGTACTTTGTGAATTACTCAAGCTCCTTATTTTTTCTTATTTGTCCTTCAGCTTTTTGGGTTTTAGCCCTTCCTTGGTAGCTGTGAATGAGGGACAGATGCCCCATTCAGAAATAAATCTCTACTAAAAACTTAAATTTATTTTGTTCTGTTACTCAAATCATGATGGTTTTTAATTTCATACGTTTAGTTTCTATTATCTCTGTATTATCCATTCTTGTAATATGTAAGTCAGATAAAGTTGCATACTAAAAACTAGTGTGGATTGATTAATTAAGCAACATACTTAAATTCCTATAGGTATTATTCTAGGATCCTGGAGATAAACAGAAAATAAAATCATCCTTAATCATAAGGCATTTACATTCTAGGCTATTTTAATATTAGCAACATTAAAGAATCAGGAAATTCATTCTAAAGGCATCTGCCAATACCGATAAAAGGTTCCTCATGTTCCACACAACACTCAGTATACAATATGGGCTGAGGTACAGAGGACTGACTACTCATTAAACATTGCTATTTATCATAATTATTTTAAATGTTATAAAGAATTTTTTATAATTATGCTAGGCAGATAAGAAATTTAGAAGAGCCTTCAACTAACTTGGGATTTAAAGTGGAAACTGTTTATGTACATTCTAAGCATGTATAGCAAATGTTTGTGGGAAACAGTGTACTCTAGAATACATGGGGATAAGAAAGCCCTTTAGTTCAATAACTGAAGGAAATGTTTTGATAAGTTTGTTCCCCATTTTCATAGGATATGCTTTGTGCAGATTAGATAGTGGTTTAAAAAAATGGAAAATTTCCAGCTGGTTTCATTTAGTTTTAACTAATTCTAATTAATGGGGAAAGAGACTGATGAAATTTGGTTTCACTTTGGATGGTGTTTTACAAATTTTAAATTATTAAAATACTGTAGTTATTACCCATCATGCCACAAGTCAATAATTGAATCAGAGATCATTTTACATTTATACAAAAGATTTCATTTTTGTTGGGAGTGGGAAAAAAGCACAGTCCATTGAGAAGTGGTCTGGCATGTGAAAAAAAGCAAGCCTCAAAAGTCAGGAATTTCTGGATTCAAGTTTTTGCCTCAGACACATACTGACTGACTCAGGGTAAATTATGGTGCCTTAGTAATCCATTTATTCCTTGGGAGACTAAGTTGCAAAGCACTAGCTGATCTGCCTTAGTCTTTGTTTACCTTTTGGGGAATTTCCTGTTCCAATGAAAATCACAGGTCTTGGATCTCCTTTGCCTTCCTTCTCCTTTCCCCCAAATCTCATTATACAAAAACTTCAGTTTGATACCTTAATTTAGCAGGCTAAAGGATTCAATTCCCTGAGTAAAAAGATAGTTATAGAACATCTTGTCAAATGAGAACATTTATCATAAATTTACAGTATAATGTCTATCTAACAAGTGGTTATTGGTTTTCTATTTTAAAAACTAGGAACTTATTTTTGAAATTTTGATAAATTCTGTTTTATTTTGGTTCAAATAAGAGAAACAATTCTTATTGTATTGGAAATTCTGTTTGCCAATTTTTTTTAATAAATTTTTTTTAACATTTATTAATATACATTTTTAACATGGTTACCTGATTCATGCTCCTCCTATCCCCTTCACACACCCCCACTCCCCCCACCCATGTGTCCTTGATCAAGCCCAATTTCCAAATTGTTGGTGGTTGCATTGGTGTGGTAGTTTCGAGTCCACACCCTCAATCACGTCCACCCCGACCCTTGCATTCAAGCAGTTGCTTTTCTTATATGTTTCCTCTCCGGCAGTCTTTCCTCTGAATGTGGGTAGCATCTTTACCATAAATCCCTCAGAATTGTCCTGGGTCATTGTTGTTTGCCAATTTTTAAAGTCAATATATAAAGAAAGATCTTTTCCCTTTTTCTCTCATTTATCACCCCCATATTTTCCTTCCCTCAAATTTTCTTCTCATTCATTGAGTTTTTGCCTTCCATTAAAGACCTTTCATATTTCCTCTCTTCTCCATACTGTTTTTTAAAAAAATTCACCCTCTTCCATTGCTCTCTAACAATCTAGTTTCTCCTTACTCCCATTTTTGCCATCTCTCTTTCACTCAGCAGCTCAAGAAACTAGAAAGATAGCTAACATTTACATAGTACTTTTAGGTTTACAAAAGTGCTGTGCAAATATTAAATCATTTTATCTTCAGAACAACACTGTTCTATAGGTGTTGTTATTATCCCCATTTTATGGATGGGGAAACTGAAGCAGAGAGAGATTATGGCTTTCCAAAGGTTACC
Organism: Gracilinanus agilis; assembly: GCF_016433145.1. Classification (NCBI taxonomy): domain Eukaryota; kingdom Metazoa; phylum Chordata; class Mammalia; order Didelphimorphia; family Didelphidae; genus Gracilinanus; species Gracilinanus agilis. The sequence continues at coordinate 463,716,056 of NC_058131.1, forward strand.
CAGCTAGTAAGTGTTTGAAGCTGGATTTGAACTCGGGTCTTCTGGATTCTAAATCTTGTGCTCTGTTGTCATCTCTGCCTACCTGTCAATGGATCTTCTTTGGTTGAGTAGTCCTTGGACTTAACAGTAGAGCTGCTGAAGTTGAGAAGAAATACAGCAAATCATTTTTTCTTCCCTTGTATTTTCTTATTTGCTTGTCTTTGAGTATGGTAATCCACCTGTTAAGTTGTGGAACAGTGATTCAACTCAATGTTCACTATTCACAGTGGCAAATTGCTTTTTATATATATGTGACTATTTCCATATTGGTGAATTAAGGTTACATTTTTAAGGCCCCAAGTCAGATTTTTATTTAATTCCATATTCATTGAAAAATTGGCACCCCAGGGAAAGAAAAGTAAACAAATTTTAGAGAATAAAAAAAAATTCAATAAAGAAAAAAAAGTAGAAAGTACAATAATTATTATTTACCATCTGTTAAGTATTAACAATAACAGGTGTTGCTGGGGTGAAGATGAATTATTTTAATTAGTTGTATGAGTTAGTTTAGGTGCAGTAGGATGTTATGGATGTGGGGTGACAGTTCAGAGTAGATGAGGTGCTTGGAATAAGATAGATGGTTTAATTTGCAGGAATGAGCTATTGGAATGGGAGTGATTCAGAGTATTTTGGATGCTTGGTAGCAGCTGCAGAATAAATATAATATCGCCCAGTTTGGGGAACATGAATTCAGTATTTAGGGGAATTGGTGGGGCTTATTTACTGCCCACTAGGGTGAATGAGGCATTTAAAACCTGGCCTACTTGTTCTCTAACCCAGTGCCTCCACCTGTTATTTCTATCCCTTTCATAGAAGGTCCCTCATACCTAGAATATATATTCTCCTTTCTGCCTCTTGGAACATTTAATTTCCTTCCTTAGAGTGTCAGGTCATGTGCCATCTAATATGGGAACCCTTTCCTGTTCCCCATATCTGTTAGTGTCTGTCTGTCTATCTCGCTCTCCTCTCTCCCTTCCTCTTTTTTCTAACTTAGCTTTTTACTTATATCTCAGTCCTATTCCTTGTTGCTCCACCCCCATCTCCCAGTAGAATTTAAGCCCTTCTGGTTCAGCAATCATTTTTTGTTTTGTCTACCTTGCACTTAATAAAATGCTTCTTGATTAGTTTGGAGTGGTTAGGAAAAGTGAGTTTAAAAAGAGATCCTATCCAAAGTCCTGGAATTTGTTCCTTTTCCATAGCATTTTCAGCATTATTATGGTAATATAGATATAAATCAATTATCTATAAATCTGTACTTATGTAGACCTTGTAATTTTATATAACATTTTCCTCCCAAGGGGTGTGTGTGTGTGTGTTTTTTACTCTGATATCACATTGGAATGGAGTTGATCCTATGTTCTGGAAAACTATGTCTATTAACTAGTCTCTGGAAGATGCTACCAAACAGGAAAGGCTTTGGGCATATTTCCAGTAACTGGACTGTATGTGTGTTGCCTGAGGACTAGTCTAGTGAAGGTGTATCCCCAAGTTGGCTGCCTTGTGATGAATTTTTCTATCCTAGTAACTCTTGAAAAAAGACCAATTACTGAATTATAGAGGGATTGCCATCTAAATAGTGGAGCGTCAGTCCCAGTGAACCAATAGCTCTGAAGTAATACTGAAAAGCTGTATACTTTCATGAGTAACAAATCTTTTCTTTCAATAAGATTAGCATAATTAGGGCGCATATACAGGTTTTTAGATGCTCATGGAAGTTTATATATATTAAGTACACTGTGAAGCTTAAGAATTTATCATATGGATGAAGAAAGATAATGGCATTTTGGCAGATATATTAAAATAAATGAAAGAGAATCATTCTTTGAATCAAAAACTTTTAAGTACTATAAGGCTCTCACAAAGACCTCTACTAGAATAGACTAGAAGAGTGCCCAAACTACATCCTCAGGCCCTATTTACCCCAGACAGGGGAGGGAGGAAGCACTCCCTTTGGGCTGCTGGGCCAGAGGGGCAGGTCATGTGATAAATGAACTCAGGTATGGTGGAGAGGGGGAGGGGAGCAGCCCCCTCCAGCAAGTAATGTTGGCTTGCAACGCAGGATTAGAACATATATAAGAAGATATTCTACTAGGCTATATATTCTGTTTTCCTAAAGCACCAGTCCAGCCACATTACCCCCATACTTGGCAAACTTCAGTGGCTCCCCATCACTTTTAGGCTCAAGAATAAAATCATCTATTTGGCATTTAATATATGTCTTCATAACCTACTATTCCTCCCAGCCTTTCCAATCTTCTATTACCTTATTAGGGATACTAGCCTTGCTGGTCAGGAATAGGCTACTCAACCTCTTGGCTTCAAGGCATTTTTTTCTGGCTGTTCCTCATGCCTGAAATTCTCTTCCACTTCACCTCTGCTTCTTGACTTCCCTGACTTCCTTCAAAAACCAACTAAAATCCCACTTTCTGTTCTATTCTATATGAAGGCCATTCCCAGTTCCTTTTAATTCTAATGTCTTCCCTCTGTTGTTTCCAGTTTATTCTATCTGTAGCTGTTGGTTTCTAGTTGTTGCCTCCCCTGTTAGATTCCCTGAAGGCAGAGACTGCCTTTGGCCTTTCTTTGTACTCCCTGCACTTAGCACAGTGCCTGGCACATGGTAGGCATTTAATAAATGCTTATTGACTGATTGGAGACCAAGGTGTGCTTTCTTAATGGAAATTCAAACTTCCAAATGATTAGCTTTGTTCAGTGATGGCAAACCTTTTAGAGACTGTATACTTTGCTCCACCCTCACACTCCAGAGACCATGTGTTGTGTCTTAGCCCACACTGGGGAGGGAGAAAGAGCTCTCATTGGGCTGCTGGGCAGAGGGGCGGGTGAAGTGAGGAATGTCTTCAGACAAGATGGACAGGGGGAAGGGAACAGCTCCATCTGAGTCCTCCTGCTTTCTAGTAACAAGCTGGGGTGGGGGGAGGGTGTGGTGGGTGACAGATGTGCCCACAGAGAGTGCTCCATGTGCCCTCTATGGTAAGCATGCCAGAGTTTCGCCATTATTGGCCTACTATAATCAACAAATAGAATTTTTCTTCTAAAGTTACTCACCCATTTCAAGTATAGGCATTTCATATATCTTTTGGAGCTATATTTACATTATGTAGTTTTTCTTGGCACTACCAATTGTTGTAGATATCCCTTCCCCTCCAGTTTTCACCTTATATTCTTTTGACCTCATCCTGGGGGAAGGGGTGGAGTGGAGTGAAATGGATTGTTTTCTTTAAAAGTTTCTGCTCCTTCTGCCATTTTATTTGGATATTTTAATAATGTTAGAATCAAAACTTGTTATAGACCTACTGTTTCTTCCTTATTTCTTTCTTCTCTATTCCAAGGGCTTTGCTACTTACTATACCAGTTTCTTATGTGATTTCTGGGCTAATTGTTGATCAGTTCAGCAAATGATATTCCAAGTTCTAGCTCTAATAAGCACTATATAATTTATGAATTTATGCTTAACTTTTTCTTTATTACAAGGAAGGGTTCAATTATAGGACATGAGGAAGGGGAATTTCGTGTGTTAGAAACAAACAAAAACATTAATAAAAATAGGTGTTTCTTAAAGCATTATGTAAGCAAGAATCATTGTGAATAATTGTGTCTATCTATTACATTTTTATGATCTATTAACAGAAAATGAATATTCATTTACCCAGAGCTGAGCGCAGAAACATTTTAAAAACACCAAATGTTGGATGCTAGTTGGAAAGTAGGAACTATATTTTAGTCTGAGTATCATGTTTGATTCTTGACACTACATTCTAGGAAGGACATTGATTAGCTAGAGAACATATAGAAGAAAGTTACAAGGATGATACAGAGCCTTGATATCATGCCATATGAAGCCTGGCTGAAGAAACTGTATTTACTGTGTGGAGAAGACTAATGAAAAGACATTAATAGCTATTTTCAAATGTTTTAAGGGCTTTTCTGTATAAAATATGTTCTGCTTGGTCCTGGAGGGCAAAACTAAAAGCGATATAAATAAGTTACAAAGAGGCAAATTTAGGACTGTGGGAAGGAAAAATTTTCCCATCTATGAGAGTTGTACAAAAGCTGAATGGTTGCTCAGACTGGATGACCACTTGCTAAGTTACGTTGAACATTTGATGGCCTGATATATCCCTTCCAGTTCTACATTGGAATGAACACTGGCAGGGAATAGGGACCTGAGTTCAAATCCTGCATCTAACCATTACAACTTGTGGTTTTTTTAACCTCCTGTGCCTCATTTCCTTATCTGTAAAGTAAGGGAGTAGACTAGATGGCCTCTGGTTTCTCTTCCTTTTGGACCTGTGATCTTATGGTATTCCATAAGGAGGAATTTATTCCTTAATTAGAATTTAATCTTTGGTAGTTGAATAAATGCATGAAGGGTTTTGTATTCTACTATTTAAAGTCATACATAATCTCACTGATGTGGATATCTCTTCTGATGATGGCAGATCACAAGCCAGAATCACAGAATCTGAGAGCTAAGAGAGGGAGCTCTGCAGCCAGCTACTACATCCTATGTCTAAAAGGAACAAGTTGTCATTTAGCCCCTTGGTTAAGCCTCTAAGGAGGGGGAGACCTACCACCTCTCAAGTTAAAACCGCAAAATGGTTTGAGTTCTTTAAAACATCTTGGTAGAAAGTTTTGGTTTTTGTGTTTCCCCAGACATTAAGCCTAAATTTGCTTTTTTTTTCCCCAAAGAGAAATGACAAGCAATGTTGTTGAACTGCTTTTCTAGTTCATGTCACTCTAAAGTTGCCCTCAATTGATTAGTTTGGGGGGAGAAAAAATACAGAAGGAAGAGACTACCAAATGACAGAGAAGAAATAGGGATAACCAACAAAGATGGGAACGAAGAGAGAGGGAAAAGGGATTCGTGAGGAATTGCTTCAAATTAATCCCATTTTACTTTTTCCAAAAAGCAAATCTCTCCTGTAGCATTCTTGGAACTTTCAAATTTACTATTCTGGAAGCAGCTAGAGTTGTTCTACAGTACTGTTTCTGTACTCTAAACTATTAATTATTCCTGTCCAATCTCCTCCAGCAAGTACCCAAGATCCTGGAGTGCTGCTCTTTGAGCTTCAGATTAGATTTGTTCCTACTGTGCTACAAGTACATTTGTGTACTGTCCTATAGAGTAGTTGGGGGAAATGGTGACCTGTGGGATAGTCTCTGTTTCTCTATCTTTTTGGGTAGATTGAGGATGAACCTTGATAAACCTGTTTCTGGAAACTGTCCAGTAATGTGACAGCTGGGAAATTTGCCAGGGTTCTTTTGTGAAAGTAGTCAATTCTGGCTGTTAGAATATGGAAAAGTATTTCTAGTCTAGGTTGGGGCTTTGAAGATGATTACAAGCATGGGATTCCCACTCTGCCTGCAGGTAATTTTTATTAAAGAAGACCTTATAATCTATATCAACAAGTTATCACTGTTAGACCAATGCTTACTAATTGTTATAGTCAAACTCTGAGAATTGTTAGTTTCACCTTGATTGACAGGTGAAGACATTTGGAGACTTCGGAATGTTCCCAGAAGCTGGGAGGACAGGGCAAAGGCCGTTGGCCGGAGAGTATAAATACCCCTAACAGTCATCTGGAAGGGGTCTTTGGGCTTTTTGGTTTGGTCCTCGGCCTTTAACTTTTGATCTTTGGGTCTTGGTCCTTGACCATTGATCTGTAGGTCTCTGACCGTTGGTCATTGGTTCTCTCTGAACCTCCCTAGATCTTTAGGCATCTGAATCATCATAGTTATTTAGATCTCTGGGCCCTGGGTGGTAACCCGGAGGAGGGATGTATAAGAAAAGGGTGGATTTCTTAAGGGTGAATACTTCCTGAAAGCTGTCACAGCTGACATATTACTAGCTGATAATAAGGAATCTGAGAGAAACCACAATATCTGTACCAACCGAGGAGATTGCCCTCTCTGGTTTGGCAGTGGCCAAGCTGAACCAGAGGAGTGTGAAAACAGTAGCCCCAGCTTTACTGAAACAACAGCCTACAGTCCTGAGGGATTATTGATCATAGATATTAGTGTGACAGGGTCTCCTCTTCCCAATCCATTCCTGATTATTCCTTTCTCTATTTAAGATCAATAGATAAAGTTTCATTAAGTACCTTCCGGAGTGGTCATTATATCATGACCCTTGGGGAGGGAGCAACGCAGTCAGATGAAAGCGTGATCCAAGGCTAATTAGAGCCCACTATTAATAATTAATCCAACCCAGGTGGGACCTGAAAAGGTTACCCATCCACCAGACTATTAAGGATCCTGCCTGGGCACTGTTATTGAGAATAGGGGAATTATATCATCCAGCAAAGGTGACTGAGTTGGTGTTCCCCAGTCACCAGCTACCATGGGGAATACAAAGACACAGCTTCCCTAACCAATATCCCCTAGAAGCATGGTAGTATCAAGAGTCCTATTTTCATTATAACACAACATTGTAGAGTTCATATAAAATTATATTCCTGATGAATCTGAATTACTACTTTATTAATAGTTTTTTTTTTACTTGTTTGAAAGGGAACCAGCCTAATACATAGATTAAAACTAATTTTTCAGGACTACAGTTTTAAAATGTATTGTTTTCAATTCTTATGTTAAACTGAATAAATGATTCAATCCAAACTTTCTTAAGGAAACAATATTTAACCTGCCTAATTTTATCTTCTTAGATATACCATCTATTTTGGTCTTTTTAAAACTCTGGAAAAACTATAATGCCTGAGTTTAGTGGAATGGAAAGTATTATGAGAAAACTTTTCAGTTGCGGTTATATCTTGTTTTCATTTCACTTGTTTTATGCTTTTTCAGTATGGGAAGATTGGTAATATTTGATATAATTTAATACACTTATTAAACCACTATTTGTGAAGGGTATTTATAGGTAGGTGCCAGAACACAATAAAAATTTTCAAAGTTCTTTGCCTGAAGGAGTTTGCATTCTAATAGGAACCAAAATTATCTAAATACTTACTCTATAATATTCAAGGAAATTCTGTTTTCTCTAGCTAAAAATCCTTATAAGATCCCTTTTGGTCATAACATTCTATGTTATGTTTCTATATTACTGAACTAAAATATAACAAGTTTGAGTTAAGGAATCAAAAGGTTCCATGGGGCTGAGGCCCTCTTGTGGCCAAAGGTACCACTGGTTTAACTTTATTTCAATGGTTAGGCCTACAAGGCTTTTGCCTTCTCACTCTTAAGGGCTCTAAGGGCATCCATTATGAATCTGGGGGTCCCAGGCTGCATTAAGGAATCTGAGGTGGTTTTTTCCCCCTTTACTTTGGGCCTTTTGTTCTCCTGCATCCCCTCCAAAGGGCTGCTAGGAGAAATATTTCACAAACAGGAACTGAGAAATTATTTAGCAATTAAAACTTTGAAAGCACTAGATTTGAAATCAGAAGACCTGTGCTAGAATCCCAAATTCAATCAACTTGTCTGTTTGACCTTGGACAAATGACTGGGCCTCAGTTTCTTCATCTATAAAATGAAGAGGTTAGACTAGATGATCTCCAGCATTCTACCTAGCTATAAATTTATGATCTTAAAAACTCTTGCTATATAATTAAGTGATTTTTATAGAAGTTATCTCCTGAAAAAACAATTCTCATTTTACGTAATTCTATTTTTGAGTTTGATTTTGTAGATATTGATAGAGGGCTCTTTAAATGTCATCTAGTTATTCTCAGGTTATGAAATTGAAAAGAAAGTTTTGAAAAGTAGGTCAAGTACTGAAAGTGAACAAGCTGCTTAAAGCAAAGAGTTGGCTAAAAATGAGCTTGGTTTTTGGCAGCTAGGCAGTCATGGCCTAAAGACTGCAGTTACTGTGGTGATAGTCTTTGTTCCATTCATATATTCTACTTTTTTTCCCCTCTTTTAAAATAAGTTGGCAAAATGCATATTTGAATAGACTGGTTTAAAATGGCACATTCAAGGACATATATGATCTCCTAGATTGGTATACATATCACAACCCTTCAATATCTGCCTATCCTGTAGTCTCTACAGTATAGAGTCTTGCTCACAACCTCCTCTAAATTCATCCCAGGGGATTTACTCAACATGCTTGAGGCCATACTAGTTTTCTTTTGAATATTGAAAGATTACCAGTGGAGTGTTCAAACTATCTCCCAGTCCATTGTTTCCCCCATCCCCTCCCACACTCACCCCCATGTTACCCATTATCTTTCTTTCTCAAATATACTTTTTCTATATAATATCCTTTAATATGCTGTTCTTAAAAATTTTTTTTTTGTAGTATATTTCTGCCTGCTTATGCCTACCATGTGCCTCTCCATTCCCCCTTTGTATTACTTGGTTTGAACTCTTTTTTTTAAAAATTTTATTTAATTAAGAATATTTTTTCATGGTTACATGAATTATGTTCTTTCCCTCCCCTCCTCCCACCGCACCTCCTGTAGCCAATGAGCAATTCCACTGGGTTTTACATGTACCACTGATTGATCAAGTTGGTTTTTTTTTTTTTTAACCCTTAACTTCTGTGTATTGGCTCCTAGGTGGAAAGTGGTAAGGGTGGGCAATGGGGGTCAAGTGACTTGCCCAGGGACACACAGCTGGGAAGTGTCTGAGGCTGGATTTGAACCTAGGACCTCCCGTCTCTAGGCCTGACTCTCAATCCACTGAGCTACCCAGCTGCCTCCGATCAAGTTGGTTTTAATTCTTAAGAAATCATTGTGTTCATGTCTCACAAACATGTATGGACATTGCTAAAATACTGCTGTTAAAAAGGTGGGCTATTGTTTCTGTGAAGAGTTAGTGGTTAATAAAAGAGCTTTGTAGTTTCCTGAAGGCAATTTCGCCTGCTCTCAGTCAGGTTAATTCTGGGCCCAATTCATTGCCATTTGTGTTTGTCTTAAATATAATGCTGATGGATCAATTCTGTAGGTAATCCCTACAACCATATCTATCTGGGCAGTGGACATTGTTTATCTGTTTTTTTTTCCTTTGGGGATAATCAGATTAAACTGTTTTGAATGATTACAGTTACTTTTCCCATGAAGTTCTGCAGATTTCCAGGATTTGATGAGATCAGTCAGATGTCATCTGCAAATAAGAGGATCATATTAGTGAACATTTTTGACAAACTTTTTTTTGTTTTGTTTTATGCTTCACCTGGTGCTTATATTTGATCTTGTTGTCTTGTTTGAAATAACTTTTGGGTGGTATTTTGCTCTACTAAATCTAATGCTTTTTAAAAATTAGTAAATAATCCACATTGGAATTTTGAATTATTTATATCTTTCAGTCAGTTGTGTATTGGCAGCTATGTGCTCTATTATGGAATATTGCTGTGGGAAACCTGCAATTTAATCAAAATTTAGTTTAGAAAATAGCAACCCCTCCATTATGTGCCCAAGAACACAGGAGTTAAAAATAGGAACAAGATAAGAAAAGAGAAAGTATCTCTAAAAAAAAAGACAGGCAGAATATTTATTAATGTTAGTTTCATAGATTTCATGGGCTTACAGGTCTTTTGAATAGTTTTCTAAATTAGTTCTTCCAAGAAAACTATAACATACAGGTTAATCTTCTTAGAATCTATGTAATAAATACTTGGTTTTCTTAATAAAGAAAATCTTTGTGTTCCATATGTAGGGTTGGTTTGGATTTAGGACTAGATTGAAGTCCTGCTTCTGGCATGTATTGACTATAAGACCTTAGGCAAGTCACTAAAGTCTATACTTCTGGGTTATGGGTGTGTCTTAAGGTATCAGAATCTTTACAGATCTGTACTAAGATATTTTTTCACCAGAAACTTGCAGGTCTGAACTTTAAAAAAAGTTTTTAATAGAACTGAAGAGTGACAAATAATAAGTTTCATTTTGGTAAAATCTTAATAAGCATATCTGAGCTCATATGGGACTTTTAAAAAATGTACTTTATAGAGAAAATGAAGTGTTTTTTTTCTTGGATAATTTCCTGTAGGATGATGTCCAGGCTTTTCCTTTTGTCATGCTTTTCCAGTAGTCCAATAATTCTTAAATTGTCTTTCCTCAATCTGTTTTCAAGATCTGTCATTTTGTCAATGAGGTGTTTCATATTTTCCTTCATTTTTTTGATATTGTCTTATAGATTCTTGCTGCCTTGTGAAGTCATTTGCCTCTAGTTGTTGGATTCTAATTTTTAAAGACTGAATTTTATCCCTGGCTTTTTGGTCATCCTTCTCCTTCTGGTCTGATTTTCTTTGTTGGTCATCTTTCACCTTCTTTGTCTCGTTTTCAAGCTGGTCAATTCTGGCTTTCGAGACACTATTTTCTTGTTTTAGTTCATGTGCCTCTGTTTACAGATGACTTATTTTCTTTTCCCAATTGTCTTCAGCCTCTCTTAATTGTTTTTTTTTAATTGTATTTTGAGTTCTTCCAAAGCTTGTGTTCAATTTGCTGGAGTTTCTGTGTTTTTTCTTGGTGTTCCTTGGGCCTCCTCTGTTCCATTTGCTCTTTATTCATTACCTGGATAAAATCTGTTGATTGTAATTTCTTTTTTCTTTTTCTGTTGTTTACTCATATTTTTTCCTTCTTTCCCCCCTGTAATTGGCTGTAATCTTGCTCCTCTGATTATTTGCAGGATTTATGGATTTGGGCTATTCTGTCCTGAAGGGGCTTCTTCTCTGCTCTACTGATTGACTAGGTTAGGCTGATGACTTTAATGAGCCCTGAGGTCAGATCTTCTCCAGCTGGCAGCAGAAGCTAAAAATGTAGGTGATTACAGCTACTCTCAGTGCAGTCTTTGGTGGGGTGTGGAGGGTTGGTTGGAGCTTCTCTGCCCTCTGAAGACTTCATATCTGCCCTATTGATAGGGGTAGAGTTGATCTGCAGAGCTGGATATGCTTTGAGGCCAAAATATTGAGAAAGGGGTGGAGGGGAAATGGAGTGTTTTGGCTGCAACTAGACTGCCCTCTCTGTGCTTCTCCTCCAAATACCTCCCTGCTGTCTATGTCTTCAACACCTTGAGCCTGGCACAGCTGTGCCAGCAAGGCACTCCCTCCAGACTAGCACCCTTGCCCACCCAGAGATTCCAGGAACCACTGGAGACTCAGCACAGTATGTGGGGGAGGGGTCCTGGGATCTTCCTTCTTCCTTTCCCTTGAACCCTAACAAGAATTCAGACTTTTTTTGGTGTACCTTTTAAGTTGAATCCAGCAGGAGGATCCCCCAGCTTCTGTCCTGTTGTTAGATTTGGTTTTCTGTCCCCTCAAAGCACTTTGGTTTTGATTAGTCTGGAAGGATTTTCAGAGGTCTGGACTTTTGCTGCGTCTAAGTTGCCATCTTCCCAGAATCCTGAAGGGTTTTTTAAACCCTTACCTTCCATCTTAGAATCAATACTAAGTAAGTATTGGTTCCAAAGAAGAAGAATGGTAAGTACTAGGCAATTGGGGTTAAGTGACTTGCCCAGGGTCACACAGCTAGGATGTGTCTGAATCCAAATTTGAACCCAGGACCTCCCATCTCTAGGTTTGACTCTCTATCCACTGAACCACTTAGCTGCCCCTAACGAAACACTTAAAAATATGATCTTAAAACAATTTTTTTACTTAATAAACCTCTTGTGGCTTAATTTCCCTCAGAAAAGACAAAGTAATAAAAATGATATTATTTGAAAACATGAATCAAAATGTACTCCAGTTTTTTGTAACATTAAATATTTCTTTAAAATAATTATCATAGTTATCAGTGCCTATATGTTCATTATATGTTTGCAGACTTAAAATTGAAAGGATATATATATAAGAGATTCAAAATTTGAGAACTCCTTTATTCTGATCCTTGTATTCATTTTTTTTTTAATTTTTAAACCCTTAACTTCTGTGTATTGACTTATAGGTGGAAGATTGGTAAGGGTAGGCAATGGGGGTCAAGTGACTTGCCCAGGGTCACACAGCTGGGAAGTGTCTGAGGCCGGATTTGAACCCCTTGTATTCATTTTATTTTTCTCAGTTTTATATCAAGGTAGCAAAATTCAAATATTTATAAGAACGCTGGAATGATTTATTTTAATTTTTCTATCACAAATTTCAAGCACAATTTTTGAAACTTGGTGATTACAATTTTTGAGAATTTAAAAAGATTTTTCTTTAATATCTTAAAGGTAGATCATGTGCATAGAAAATTAATTTCTTTCCTTTAAAGGCTAGACTTTAATGAACAAAAATTAAATACATTTAGTTAACTTTTTGGCAGGGGAGAAAGGAAGGATTCTCTTCTGGATCGGAGATTCCATTGGTTTGAGGACTATTTTGCTTCAGTAATACTGGTCAATAAAGCATCTCTCTTAAGTTACATTCTGAAAGTGTTGCTGAGAACATTCTGAAGTTCACATATCCAAAGTTACTGGAACAGAGGCTGGATTTGATCCAGATTTATCCAGATTTCCTCACACTATGGACATTGTGCCATGCTCTGTGTGTATGTATACATGGGTTATAACAGATTAAAAATAATTGCGCAAGAGAAGTAATATGACTAGAAAAGATCTTGTCTGTTCTGTTTTCTCCCTTCTCTCTGTAATTTGTTTTTTCTTTTTGTTTCATGGCAATAATTAGGTATAAGATTTATTTTCTCATACTTTTTGGTCCCCTCTCTTCTTTCAGCTGTTTTGAGAACTGATCCTGTGACATCTTCAAAATGGTCCGTGTGTGTGTGTGTGTGTATTTTATTAATTCTGCTGTCCTTCCAGTCTTATTTTCCTTTAGTGCTATTTCTCTTTACTTATACAGCAAGCACATTAGCTACATTGTAGGTATTTTATATTTTTTTGTATGTATTGTTTCCTACCCTAGAATGTTGATTGTGTATGGACTTGCATTATCATTGAAGGTGGGCAAAGTTTGTTTTTAAAATATTTAAAAGTATTGCCATTTTTTATCTGTTCATTGTCTCCTTTTTAGTGTCATTTTAAAATGATTTAAAGGTATTTTGATGTAGTTGAGTTTTCCATCAAGCTTTCTTTAAACTTGTTTTTTCAATTGTTGATTCTTGCTTTATTCTTGAGGTAATGATCTCTGCCCCAAATTCTTTTTGATTCAGAATCATCCTAAAGCAATATTGCTCCGGATTGTTATGTATTAGCCTGCTGGGCTGGGAGACACAAGTGTTTACTACATGAAGATTGCCTCATCCATGCTGTCTTTGTTGTGGCGATTGACTTATAAAGGCTAAATTTCATTAGAAAATGGTGATGTGATCATTTGTATCATTTGTTATGTTATCAGTTTTCAACTTTTCAGCAGCAGTAGCTTATTTAAATAGATCATATTGAAGTTGCCTCAGTTGTGAGCCATAGCTTCACATTTTTTAATAATGTTTTTTTGTTCCAGTAATTCCAGGGTCTGAATGTTACATGGACAGCTGATTTAAAAATGATTCCTAGTTTTCTTCCGGCTGCAGTTCAAATGCCATTCTGATCTCTTCTCCCAACCAAAGCCAAGTGCTAATACTCCCAAGAACTTACTTTGTAGCTACATTGTAGGTATTTTATATTTTTTTGTATGTATTGTTTCCTACCCTAGAATGTTGACTCCTTGAGAAGAGAAGATTATTTGATCTCTCTGTGGCCCTAGCACAGCACAATGCCTGTTACATAGAAGGTGCATAATAAACGCTTGCTGAATGACTTCATGATGAAATGACTGCTATGTTAGTAATCAGTTGTTGCCTATCTAATTAAAATATAAACGATTTAAAAAACCTGTGGGGAGAATGCCCACCATGTCTAGTACTTCCTGACTTTCCTCTTAAGAGAAAGTATTGTTATAATCATGCATTATGGAGCACTTAGGTGGTACAGTGAGTGAATAGTGTTGGACTTGGAATTGGGAAGATCTACATTCAAATTCAAAGTTCAAAACCTCTCTGACCCTGGGCAAGTCACAACCTCTCCGCTGCCTCAGTTCCTTATCTATAAAATGAGGAGAATAATAACATCTACCTCCACAGAATTGTGGTGAAGATCAAATGAGATAACATTTGTAAAGCCTTTTGAAAACCGTAAAAGCACTATATAAATGATGGCTATTTTTACTATTATATTTTGCTAACCTCCCCTATGTCAAATACCCTCCAGAATAATGAAGTATTCAAGTATTTGTTAATTTATTTTGGAAGGTCTTATAGATTTTTTTATAACATTTCTTTACCTCTTCATCTTCTGCCATAGATATTGGTAATTATCTTCTTGTTAGAATTATTTTCATAGTCGTCTTTATACAAATGCTTATTCATGATAAGTATCACAATATTAGATAACCAAGTGACCAATAAAATTGTTTTTTGTTGTCTTTGGATACATAAAAAAATAATTCCACCAAGCCCTTTATTTACTTCTCTAAATACAATCTGTGAACCAACTTTCCTTCTGTACTTAGCACAGTGCCTGGCACATAGTAGGCAATTGGCAAATACTGATTGATTGCTTGCATTTCATTATGCTGAGAATATCAAGTTTTATATGATTATTATTGCAGTGCTACACCAAGTCACGAGACATAGGCAAGAATCTCACATTTAGAGTACCAAGAGTTTAATTAATGTTTATAGATATAATTCTAAGTACACTTTGCCCTCAGTATAGGCTATCTGATATTTTTTCTTGTTTTGTAGATTGTCATAGTTAGTCTTTTGGTGATGCTAATCATCAGAAAGCAGAAATACTCTGTTGTGGGAATATTCTCCATGCTTCATTACCTTATGGAGAGGACTCTGCATTCTTGAAAATTTAGAATAGTGTAGCATAGGTTCTGATAGATTTCTGACTACATAGAATGGCTTTAATACAAACAATTAAGATAACCTAATCCATTCATTTAATTATTGAATAAATGTAAAATCAGGGATGGACAATCTGATGGGAGAAAAATAGTTAAGTAATCAAAATTAATCAAATTCAAGTTAACTCAGTTGTTTTTACAATTAATAGTACACATTTGTTATGCTTTCTTCTTGGTTAATCTTTGTTGTATGCAAAAATGTTCCCTGTTTATTTTATTTCTTGTTTACTGCAAATGATGTTACTTGTTGGTTATTTGTTCCTAAGGAATGATGTTTATTCAGCACATGCTGAGACTTCCTTCTCTCACCTAATCAACAAAACTAGTGCACAGATGTGATAGAAAAAGCTGCAGAAAGTTCTAATAGATTCACTAAGTGCTTGCCACTTGATTACTTCTGATGGAAAAACATTCTTTAGCAGTGATTAGTTGTCTTACATGAATCACATTCTAAATGGAGAAACACTCAAGAAAAATGAACTGATTATAATTCCAAATTTGGCTTATAACACTTATATCCTTTTCCACTGAGTTCTAAGTCTATTTCTGTGGAATTTATAGGTCTCCTTACGTTTGAACATTTTATATATTTAAATACATTTTAAGAGAAGATCCATGTTCTAATTGACCCAAAGACTAAATAAAAGAAGCACTAAAGTCAAATTATGTAGGTAACATTGAATCATTGCAATTAACTTTTAGTAAAGTCCCTTTTAGATCGGTATCAGACCATAGCGTAATGGGTTTTTTTGTTTGTTTGTTTTGTTTTTTATGAGTGATGTAATAGAGTAAAAACATGCCTTCTCCATTTTATTTCTAGTTCTTTTGTCCTGGACTAGGAATAACATGATCTTCTCAGACAAAGGGCTATCTAAAGTCATTTAAAATTTTTCAACTGTCAAAAATTCCTTCTTGAATGGCAAACTCCATTAAATGCCTTACAATTAATTTATCCATTAAATACATAATAAAATACTTTACATATATTAATATGTTTTATCCTGTCAGATAGTAAATTTTAATAACAAAAATAGTATTATATAGCACTTTAGGGTTTGGAAAACACCTTACATATGTTAGCTCATTTGATCCTCACGACAACTTTGGGAGGTTGGTTGCTATTTCCCCTCTATTTTACATTTGATGCCCAAAAGATTTTGCTCAAGCCCTTTACCTTAAACTTGTGTATGTCCACCTGCCTCATATGTGTTTCTTGTAGACAACATGTGGTAGGATTTTGGTTTCTAATCCACTCTGCTATTTGCTTCCATTTATGAGCAAGTTCATCCCATTCACATTCAGAGTTATAATTATCAGTTGTGTATTCACTGATATTTTTGTATCCTCCCCTAGTCCTACCCCTTCTTCTTACACTATTTCCTTTTAAACCAGTGGTTTGCTTTGAGCCGGTGTCCCTTATCCCCTCCCTTGATTTACTTCCCTTTCTACCCCCTCCCTTATTATTCCCCTCTTTTTATTTTTAAAGGCCTAATGAATTCCCTCCCCCTTCTGCTCCCCTCCCTTTTTTAACCTCCCCATTCCCCTGCTACCCTTGGTTTATCCCTTCTGACTTTCTCAGTAGGGTTAGATAGAGTTCTATATCCCAATGGATAACATAGCTACTCTTCCCTTTCCAGGTTGATTACACTGAGAGTAAGGTTTAAATATTACCTCTTAATGCTCTCTTCCTCCCCTTCTTATAATAGTATTTGTCCCCTCCTCTTCCCTCTTTGTGTGTAATAGAATATCCTATTTTTCTTATTCACTCAAGTTTCTCTTGGTGTCCCCTACTGTTCACCCCCCCTCTTTCCCACCCCCATGTCATCTTAGACCATTTAGTATTCCATCCTCTCCCTATGAATTATTCTGATTGAATACTATAATAGTGAATAGAGTTCACTACAGAGAATTATACATAGCATTTCTCCACATAGGAATACAGATAATTAGATCTTATTGAAGCCCTTAAAGAGGCAAATTTAAAAAATTATGAGTTTTCTTTGTTTCCCCTCTGTTTCTTATTTACCTTTTCATGTTTCTCTTGATTTTTGTGGTTGGATATCAAACTTTCCATTTAGTCCTGGTCTTTTCTGTGCAAATACTTGGAAATCTTCAATTTTGTTGAATGCCCATACTTTCCCCTGGAAGTATATAGTCAGTTTCGATGGGTAGTTGATCCGTGGCTAAAGACCCATCTCTCTTGCCTTTCTGAATATTGTGTTCTAAGCCTTGTGGTCTTTTAGCATGGAGGCTGCCAGATCCTGTGTGATCCTGATTGGTGCTCCTTGATATTTGAATTGTCTCTTTCTGGCTTCTTGTAAGATTTTTTTCTTTTACTTGAAAGCTCTTGAATTTGGCTATTATATTCCTTGGTGTTGACTTTTCTATGTCCAGTGTAGAGGGTGATCTATGGATCCTTTCAATGTCTATATTGCCCTCTTGTTGTAGAACTTCAGGGCAGTTTTGCTGAATAATTTCTTTAAGTATGGAGTCCAAGTTTCTATTAATTTCTGCCTTTTCTGGAAGACCAATGATTCTCCAATTGTCTCTTCTCGACCAGTTTTCTTGGTCTGTCACTCTCTCATTGAGATATTTCATGTTTCCTTCTATTTTATCAGTCTTTTGACTTTGTTTTATTTGTTCTTGTTGTCTTTAGAGATCATTAGCTTCTAATTGCTCAATTCTAGCCTTCAGCAGTCTCAGGGCGCTGCTTCCACAGCTGTGCTCCCGTCTGCACAGGGTTCCTACTCAGGGTCCAAGCCTGCGCTCTAGATCCTTGTCCACGCCTAGGGCAATGCCTTCACCCGCACAGGCGCTCAGTCTGTATTCAAAGTCCGTGTGCGTTCTTGCTTGGGGTCCTAAGTCTTGCTGCTCTCAGGAACAAGCCCTGGAGCTGCCAATGACTTAATGGGTGCCCCAAACCTGCTTTCACTCTTGTGTGCTGGCCTTGGTGTTGTATGTGGTGTGGGGGGTGGGGGAGGGGCTTTTTCCTCTCGCGTTTTAGTGAGAGCTGTTTCACCCCTTTATAGCGTGGAAATGCCCCGATTCCACGTACCTTCAATGCTGCGCCCTGTTGTGGGGTCCCTTTGTTCGTCTGGATTTGTTTTTATGTCCCCTTGAGGAGTGCTGTATGCTTCGGTTAGGAGAAATCAAGCAGCTGCTCCTTACTCTGCCGCCATATTAACCTGTAGGAGCTCCCCTCTATTTTACACTGAGGTGGTCAGAAGTTAAGTGACTTGCCAAGGGTCACACAATACATGCCTGATGCAAGATTTGAATTTAGGTCTTCCTGACTCTTAAGTCCTACATTATCCATCCACTGCAACACCCACTTCTTTGAGAGCTCAGAAGCAGTCATTTGTCTAAAATTACATAGCTGCTTATTTATTATAACCTCTTTACCCCAAGTTTAAATGTCCTAGGCCACATAGCCTCTCTTTGGTAAGGTTTTTATAGTTTAATTCACCTTTGGAGAGCAATTAGATGGTATATATAAGAATGTCTTCAAATAACTTGTTTAATGATTTCATTAGATTAACTCCATATCCCATAGGTACATGTCATAATCTATTTGCTCCTTTCATCCTGTTGTAATTCTTATCCATGTCTTTCTGTATAATATTCATTAAAGAGCCACTGAATTCACTGGAGGCTTACTCAGGGTACAGCTCATTTCTAGTTTTCTCCAAATGAGATTTAAGGGATTTGCTAACTCTATACAACCAACCAACATACATTATAAATATTGACTTTGATGTGTCCTTCATTTTATCCAATATGAAACCCAGAAGACCCACAGGAGCCCAAGAAGAAACGCGGAGAGCAATGTGGTAATCAACCCAATGGCTTGGTACCAACCATAAGGTTGGCTTTTGATTTTGAAAATTGTGGGGAGAAGAAAGGAATTGAACTTGTGGTTGCTGTAGGGACATCCTTCTCACATCAGTCAGTCAGTATTTCTTAAGCTCCTTCTACACACCATGCATTGTGCTAAATGCTGGGGATAAAAAAAAAAAAAAAGAATGTTGCTATCATCAAGAAACTTACAATCTTCTAGAAAATAGAATATATAAATAAATATATGAATATATATGCATATATATTAGGAAATAATTACAAGAGAAGGTGTTAGAATTAGGAAAAGAGATGTTGGGACTTCCAGGAAGCCAGGAAAATCAGTAGGTAGAGTTGAGGAGGAAAAACAGTCCTGGGTAGAAGATAGCCAGAGAAAATGCCTAGAGCCAAGAGATGAAGTATTTTGTTTGTGGAATATCCAGGTGGCCAGAGTCACTGGATTAAGTAGTATGTGACTAGGATTTTGTATTTGATTCTGAAGGCAATAATAGGAAGCCACTGGAATTTAAGTGAGGGGAAGGGGGAGAGTTGGCACAATCAGACTGCATGAAACCACTGGTATAATCTATAATAGATTGTTTATTACTGGCCTGGGGTGGGGCAGATCTGAATCTCAGAATGTCAGAAGACAATTATAAAAAATGGTTTCTATGTGTAATTGGGGGGAAAAGTGGGAGTTATCCATGAGGTAATTACCAAAGCAAGTGCTGTTCAGAAAATTTCCCTCTTCCACTAAAAGGCTTGATTCTAGAATCATACTGGCTAGAGAATTCAAAACCCTCCATCTCCATACAGGACTTGGTTTCTACAAATGTTGTTAATTAACAACTGAAGAGAAGAAGGCCTGGGACAGAACCTGGAGACATACATGTACTAAAAGACCATACATCTGCCTGCCTCTGCCATATGCTTCTACAGGAAATCTATGAGTTTCCCAGTTGCCACCAACTATTGAGCTGGAAAAGTCTATTGTCAGAATTTTTCCTCTCAGGCCACTTATCTTTTGCAAGTCATCATTTTGATAAATCCTAAATTCCCACCTCTTGATCTGACAAAACATCACCCAATGATGTCATTGGACCTCTTTGAAACAAAGGACAAACGACAGTCAATGGGGAGACAATTCTAAAGAATTCTCTTGCATCTTAGTAGCAAAGTAGATATAGTGTAGGTCCTAGAATCAGGAAGATCTGAGTTCAAAATTGGACCTCAGAAGCTTACAGCTTTGTGGCCCTGGACAAGTCATTTAGCTGCTTTCTGCCTCCTTTCCCACACCTGTAAAACAGGGATAATCCTAGCACCTACCTTTCCAGGATTGTTGTGAGGATCAAATAAGAAAATATTTGTAAAGTGCTTTTCAAACTTTAAAGGGCTACAAAAATGTTAGCTATTGTTATTATTATTAACTTGGGCTCCAGCAATTGTTCTCTTCTCAGTTGTCTTCCCCATTGTCCATAAGATACTGGATTCTTAGGAACTTCTTATTTCAAATTAATAGGATTTTTTTGAGAGTCTAGACTTCTTATAGCTGAAAGAGATGATACATACTATTAGATTTAGTTATATAGATTCAGTAAACAAAATTAATCTCATTCAGTGCTCTACATCCATAATCCTCCATGGCTTTCATGATTTCTTCCTTAGAATTCTTCTCTTGTGCGAGTAATCATGGTTTACTTATTTCCTCCCTGTGGCATAAGTGCTTGTGATTAGGCAAATCCCAGAAAGTAGGAGGAGGGCCATCCCTGCCTGGATTTGAGAAGAGACAATCTGTGTTTAAAAAAAAAAAAAAAGTCTAAACTAAGAAGCCAAGCCAAGTTGGTACCAAGATTACAAGAAGACTTGTTGGTAGGTAAAGATTCAGGCCTGGGAAATCAGAGTTAAAAAGTTAAAATCGTATGAGTACTGTGAAGCTGAATTATTTTTATGTCATGTATCTACAAGATTCCCCAAAGTTTAGTCGTTTTAATTGTGCCTGCTTGTTTTCCCCAGCCCCACCTAGCTGATGAGCTACCATGGTAAGGCCATTTCTAGGAACAAATGTTAAAAAGGAATTTGTTTCTAGTTTATTTACCTCTTAGAATATCAGAGTATTTATTATATTAAGACCAGTTCAAATATCAATCTTTTCTCTTTTTTTCCTCTTTAGTATCCTCTTATGTATGGACTGGTAATTGCCACCTGCTGGTGTTGTCTGGTTTGCCTAAGTAGAATTTACTTGGGAATGCACTCCATTCTGGTAAGGAAAATATTGCCCTTCATAGCTCTTATGTCTTGTTAACAAGTAATTTTATCACAGATGATAAACTTATATGAAATTTAAATGGAAAAATAATTTGTAATTCTTCTAATTTTGTTTTCTAAATATATCAACATGTAGAGTAGCTTGCCAAAATTTGTATTTAAATCTTTTTCCTTCATTAAATAGGCTTTCTAAATAAGTCAATCAGTAGTTATACTCTAACCTTGCCAAAGTTTTAAAGAAAAGTATGTAATTTTAAAATAAATCTAATGGGAACATATCCTTGGATATCCAAATTTTTTTGTAGGTTAAAGCAACTGAATGAAAATTTAAAGTGAAAAGAAAAAATAGGAACAGAAGAAAAAGCACTTTTTTGATACTTGTGTATCTGCTTTGTCTCATTTAGAATATTAACTTCTCAAAGGTAAAGACTTTAGTTTTTTATATGTTACAGATACTCAAGTTTATTTGCTAGTAACAGTTAGCATCAGTTGGGAGAGGGTAATACTTGTGAATGAGGAAAAAAATTTCACATTCCCCTCCCCCTCACAGACAGTCTCTTAGCCTTCCAGACTTTTAATTCAGGCCTCTTTCCGGCCTATTCACGAAGACTGACAGTGTAAAGGGAGCCCTGAGCTTAGTGACTAGCAGGAAAAATGAGCCCAAAATATCATGATACTTTAAAAAATCCCATTTCAGGTCTTGCTAATTGGCAACAGTTCAGTACTTTTTCTCATTAGAGCTTTTATGTAACTGTGTAACTCATTCTATCTAGCAGTCGGCCCCAGAGCATCAGGTGAGCATGTGCTTTTCAGCTTGTGTAGCAGCAACCATAGGAAGGACTTGGGCTTTATGGCTCTGCTTAAATCATAAATCATTAGAAATGAAAGGGACTTTAGATTTAGGCCAGCTCCCTCATTTTGCAGATGAAGAGATTGTGTTCCAAGGAATCCTAGTATTCTCAGATATATTATCCTTGATATTTTTATTTGCCACATCAGTATTTCTTTACTTTCAACATTATAATTCTGTTCTTTATTCTTTTTTCTCATAAGAATATCCCTTTCAACCACTAATTTTTATTCAGATTACTTACTCCCAGATAGCATCTACTATCAGGTATCTCTGGAAGGCAATAAATCCCAATTTAATGACAATTTTATTTGTTTTTAATTAAAGTTATTTATAAATCCTCTAAGTTGCCATTTTATTTCAGGTATGCTTTTTTTCCCTTTCCTGCTCCATCTCTAAGTTTAAGGGTGGAATGATTTTATCATGTTTACATGTTTCAGCTTGGTGATATATAATCTAGACTCCCTTATATGCTTTATTTTGGCTTTTCTCTGAAAATTAGCAAAGGTTACATATATATTCAATTTCTACAAAATCAACTATCAGAAGTTTGTGTGTGTGTGTATGTGTGTGTGTTTAATAGAATAGTTGGTAGTGTTTTAGATATTTCTTTTTTTTTCTTTTGAGTTAGCAGATGGGATTAAATGACTGACAGGGACCTCTCTTTTTTAACTTCATGATTTGACAACTATTTTCTGAATATGCTTATTAGATACAAAGTAGTGAGAAATCTGGACTTAAAATTTACATATTCTTAAAGATAATTACCACTTTTAAAGTATGATTTCTCTTTACTCCAATCCAACCTTCATATAGATGCCAAAGTGACTATGTCACTCCCCAACTTGATAAACTCCATTGGCTCCCAGTTACTTCAAGCAATAAACATAAACTCCTTTGATCAGTTTTTTAAAACCTTTTACAACTTGACTTCAATTTACCTTTCAAATGTTATTGCACCCTACTTATCTTCAGGTAAATCCAGGCAGATTAACTTTCTTACTCTTCCTTATACAAGATACTCCATCTCCAGTCCCTTTGCATTGGCTGTTTCCTGTGCCTGGAATATACTCATTTTCTCCTCTGCCTCTTACAATTCCTTTATTCCTTCAAGCCTCAGCTCAAATTCCACCTTATACAGGAAGTCTTTCCTGATTTTCCTGATTGCTAGTGCCTTCATTCCAAATTACCTTATATTTTGTATATGTTTTATATCTACCTACATGTCTCCCCCACTTAAATTATAAATTCCATGAGGAGGGTAGAGATTGCTTCATTTGTTTTTGTCTTTATTTCCTTTCACCTAGCTCAGTGCTTGGTAGATATTTAAGAAATGTTTGTTGATTGAGTGATTGAAGTATTTTTAAAAATTTAATAGATATTTATTAATCACCTATTATATTGCCATATAATAGGTCCTATTCTAGACACTAGGAATATAAAAATGAATTGATCACTGTCCTCAAGGAGTTTGTATTCTCCTTTAAATTTTAAATCAAAAGATAATCATAACCAACTTTTATATAGCACTTTGGGATTTACAGAAGGATTTTCTCACAAATGTGTGAAGTGAAGTAGGCCATGTAAATCTCATCCCTGATTTACAGGTAGCAAAACTGAGACAGACACTGTCAACAACTAGAAAGGAAAATATACATTGACATTCATATAGTTCCTTAATATTCTGCCTGGTATGTACATCATCTTGTAAAGTAATGAGACATCTAGAATTTGATGATCCAAGATCACTTTTTTCTATTTTTTTGTAACTCCAATGATAAGACTTGAACAAATGATTGAAGCAAATATCCATGATTCTGACCATCCTTTTCCTTTAACTAGACAAGGTCCATTATATTCTGCAGAACAACCTATCAATCAAAAGAGCTACTATTTCTTTAGGCTTTTGTGTTATCACAAATGGAATGTGCTCTTTTGTTTTCTTGACTTTAAGAAGTTAAGATCAAGGACAAGTTGAAAGTATTATCAATAATAGTTGTGTGGTATGTATTTTGACTATGCAAAGTTAGTGAGGTTCTGCATCTTAACACTTTTATAATATTTGAGGTATTACTGACAAGTCCTTTTATTTATATTACGGCTCTTGATATTTTCCCACAAAGGATAACTTTTCCTAAATTTCTAATGCTTTCAATGTCAGCATCTTCCTGAATTTGAACCAATTTCTTTTTATGTATTTTGTTACTCTCTCCTTGATGTTTGTTCTAAAATTAGCTCATAAGAGCAAGCAGGGATTTCTCTGTAGCTTACTAATGAATGGCTTCATGACCTTTTAGAGCAGTCATCCAAAGCTCAATGGTTAAGGAGTTGTTAACAGTCTACTTTTAATTCCACGATGGCAACTTTGTTCAACATTTGTTTTGTGCTTTTTTTTTTTCATTAAAATACAATCAACAAGTATTTATTGCACTTCTACTACGTGCCAGGTATTGTTAGTCACTGGAAATATAAAGATAAAGATGAAGAAATCCTTGTCCTTCAGAACATTTTATTGAGGGGAAACAATACATAAAAATTACTATATATCCTCAGCGTTGCTGATATTTTTAAGTTTTTGTAGTCTTAGGAAAATAGTAGATTAAAGCAAGCTTTCAAATTTTAATTTAAAAAAAGTTTTTTTAATCAAATAATCTCCAAAGAATCATTTTGTATATCTGTATTTGTGTTTTTTTTTTAAAACCTTAACTTCTGTATATTGGCTCCTAGGTGGAAGAGTGGTAAGGGTGGGCAATGGGGGTCAAGTGACTTGCCCAGGGTCACACAGCTGGGAAGTGTCTGAGGCTGGATTTGAACCTAGGACCTCCTGTCTCTAGGCCTGGCTCTCAATCCACTGAGCTACCCAGTTGTCCCCCTATATCTGTATTTGTGACACTAATACTATATTTGGGCATACAACTACAGCCTATTAAAAGTTTTTAATATTGTTGTGCAACAGAGAGAAATATCTATGGATGTTGGAATTGGCAGACTATGGTAGTACTTCTATTAATAAAGGAACTGTCTTCTTACAATATACTTTCTTATCAGAAACATCATTCTCAGAGACAAAAAAAGGCAATATATTAATCTTACTGGGTCTCAATTTCCTTATCTGTAAAATAAGATGATTATAAAATTCTTTCCTACTCTTAACATGCCACAAATCTAAATGAATTACGAAGTTTTTTGGAAATAATATTATGCCATAAGTTTTATAGTGATGATGGTATTCTGAAGATATTTTTCAGGGATTTCATACAATTGATTCATGCATGGTTTGGACAAGTGTTTTTCTAGTACTTTCTAGCTCATTCATCCAGTGATCCCTTTTTGTCATTCTTAGAGCATAAAAGTTTTCCACCACACCTACTTTATCTAAAATTCATTTCACTTTTTAAAAGAAATTTTTTATCACAAATTTAATTGTTGGGTTGTTTGCAAAAATGTTATTAAATTTCTCTAAAATAGTTAGCTTTTTGGTATTAGTTTCTGCTTTTATGTCAGTTTTTGGTATCACATGTACATTTTTTTCTTTTCTTTTCTTTTTTTTTATTTTAAATCCTTAACTTCTGTGTATTGACTTATAGGTGGAAGAGTGGTAAGGGTAGGCAATGGGGGTCAAGTGACTTGCCCAGGGTCACACAGCTGGGAAGTGTCTGAGGCCAGATTTGAACCTAGGACCTCCCGTCTCTAGGCCTGGCTCTCAATCCACTGAGCTACCCAGCTGCCCCTCACATGTACATTTTACTTGCTCAAGTACAGGATCCCTCATATTCATCACATGAACTTGATTGTTCCTTGGTTCTAGGCCAATTTTATCAAAGTTCATTTTTGCCTTCACAGGCAAGGACATTGTCTTAAATGATTAAATAGTTTAACCATTATAGCTACCAGATAATATCTTTATGTAAAGTGCTTTTGTAGCATACTGAATATAACATTTTATTGTGAAATTTTCTCAATAGAACCATAAAAAAATAAAGGAAAAGAAATTAGGATTATTTGTCATATTGTCATAAAAGTACAAATTGACTCAGCTCACTACTTTCTGTTTCAGAAGTTTCTGACATTGTAAAGTCCAATGGTTAAATAAAAAAAAAAAAAATTAGTACATTTCAATGGATCCAGTGCTTTTCCCCCCATTTTACTAAAGTAATATGAAACAAACTGTTTTTGAGGAAATACATTCTACCTAAGATAGGCATTTAGTATTTTTTTTTTAAACCCTTGTACTTCGGTGTATTGGCTCCTAGGTAGAAGAGTGGTAAGGGTGGGCAATGGGGGGTCAAGTGACTTGCCCAGGGTCACACAGCTGGGAAGTGGCTGAGGCCGGGTTTGAACTTAGGACCTCCTGTCTCTAGGCCTGACTCTCACTCCACTGAGCTACCCAGCTGCCCCCTAGGCATTTAGTTTTTAAAAATTCTTAATTTCATTTTTATTAACCTTATAAGATACATATTTCACAATATGTTTTGTGGAAAAGTTAATCCTTGTGATAGCTAATATGTGAAGAATGAACTGTTGGCTGTTTCCTATATAAAATTTAGGACCTGTGATTTCATGGAGCAGAGATCTCCCAAATGTGGAAATTTTTATTCTCTCTGCAAATTTGGAGCTGCTGCTTTGCACCTTAAAGTTTTAGGAGAGGTGCGTAGAACATTTTGTGCTCTGATCCGAGTTCTGTGTAGTTGAGCTAGGCACACAGAATAGAATGTGTCAGTCAGGACATAACCCCCAAGTTTTCCTGAATTTGAGACCACAATCACATCATATCTCTCAGCATAAAAATTAGTTCACTGAATGTTTCTGCACAGTATTTCTTTTTAAAATCTAAAACATCATTAAAGGTGAAAAGAAAAGGTAATTAACAGCTTTCTGTTGTTATAAGCAAATATTCAGATACATTTGCCTGTCTTTCTTCCACGAGAAAATCACATAGTGAGTAGGAGAAAACATAGTAGTAAATAAAGGACAGTCACACATGGGTATGTGGTTGTGTGTTTATTTTTAGTATCTTGAGTCTCAGATTTAAAGAATAGAGCTAGAACCTCATGTTACCAGTATTTCTTGCTCAGATCTCTATCGTATATTGAGAGTCTGATAAATTTAAGTTGCAAACAGAACAGATAGATATCTTAGTGTACTGGAACTCAGACAGCAGATCTAATCCTCCTAGCCATATGGCCTGGGACAAATCATCTATTTCTCTGAGCCTCAGTTTCCTCATCCACAAATTAGATATAACTGGATAATAACCGTTAGTTCTCTTAATACTACTTTCCTTACAGAGTTGTCATTAGAAACAAAAGAGATAATATAGGGAAGGCACTGTAAGACTAAAGTGTTATGAATGTTTGCATTTATTATTCTAACAGTGGAATCTTTAACTCTGAAATTTAATCATATAGAGCTTGTAGGCAGTTTAATATGAA
Source organism: Gracilinanus agilis (assembly GCF_016433145.1). Lineage (NCBI taxonomy): Eukaryota > Metazoa > Chordata > Mammalia > Didelphimorphia > Didelphidae > Gracilinanus > Gracilinanus agilis. The sequence continues at coordinate 463,743,270 of NC_058131.1, forward strand.
CATTCGGGAATATTTCAGAGTATTTTGAAAGAGCCAGGATTTTAAAAATTGGCTGATAATTTGCTGTTTTCATTCACCTCTACTGTTCCATTTCTTGGTGTTAACCATGGAATTCCTTTAATCACTGATCAAAAATGTTAGTGCCCATTAGATGTCAAGATACTTTTTTAGACTCTGAAAGGGCTTTCAATTCATTTTTTCATTTATAATTTCTGAATATCTGTTTTGTGAATGTTCTTTTTTCTTGTCTGTTTGCATTATTTTTTATTTCTCTGTGTTCATTACTTTGTTGTTTCTTAAGCACACAGTTTGTTCAGCCATTCTCTTTTTTAATAGACAGATCTACTTTGCTTCTAGGTAGATGTTACAAAAAGTACCATTTTAAATATATTGGTGTATATGGAGCTTTATTTTTATCAGTGACTTCCATATGCCTTATGTCTGGGTCAGAAGGTATGGGTATTTTGACCATTTTATTTGCGTAATTCCAAATTGCCTTCCAGAATGGTTGTATACACAGCTTCACCAGCAATGTATTAGTGTACCTATATGACTATAGTCCCTCCAGTATCTGTTTTACCCAATTATTTTTACTTGACTGTTACTTAAATAATTGTAGAAAATATTTTGTTTTCCATTTTTTTCCAGTGGGAAGTAAAAGGGAGATAAAATAAATACTTGTCCATTGAAAAAAACTTTAAATACTAATCAATAAACCATTAGCTAACTTGACAAAAAAATAAAAAGAGCAAAATCAAATTATTTAAATGAAAAAGTAAACAAGGCAAATTTGTAACAAAGAGGAAATAAAGACATCAGAAATCACTATATACAATTACATGGAACAAAAGTGAGAATTTAAATTTAAATGGATGTTTCTAACAAAAAAATTTAATTTGCTTTCAAAAAAAAAAAATATGAGCCAAGCAAGTGATAAATGAACCATCAAAGGAATGGAGAAACCTGATACAAATAGATTCAAGAGTGAATTCTATCAAATAAATTCCCCCTAAAGGAGGAAGTTTAAGAAAATTAAATTCAAATTATGAAATACACACTGAGGCATAACATACTAATATATGTTGGATTATTATTATTATTACAATATCCTTTTTTAGAAATAAAAGAAGTCAAATAATTAAATGTCCATGGATGGATCATGCCAATATAATAAAAATAATAATAGTAGCTAAATCAATTCACAGATTTACAATTATAACAATTAAATGAGCAAGATATAGAGAAAAATGATTACAAAATTAATTTGCAGGAAGAAAAGTGTTAATCTTAAGGAAATTTTTTTTTTTAATGCTTAACTTCTGTGTATTGGCTCCTAGGTGGAAGAGTGGTAAGGGTGGGCAATGGTGGTCAAGGGACTTGCCCAGGGTCACACAGCTGGGAAGTGTCTGAGGCTGGATTTGAACCTAGGACCTCCTGTCTCTAGGCCTGGCTCTCAATCCACTGAGCTACCCAGCTGCCCCTTAAGGAAATTAAAAAAAAATGTTTAAATGTAGGAATGAAAGAGATATAGCATTGCCAGTTTTCAGACTATATTAGAAAGAAATAATTCTTAAAACTACTTTGTGCTGGTTTCAAAAAAAAGATTGTTGGAACAAACTAGATAATAAGAAACATAAGCAATTGAAAACATTAGTCTTACATTTAATAAACCTAAGGAAATAATTTATTTGAAAAAGATTCCCAGTCTGACCAGAACTTGTAGAAAAATAAGAAAGCAAATTAGTAGAAATTGGATTTAAACCAGCTTCTTCTACCTTTTGGAAAGATATAGTAACTTTTGGAAAAAATTTTGTATTAGGTTAAGACTAGCTCTGTAGCGGTTAAGATGGCAGCAGAGTAAGGAGCAGCTGCTCGATCTCTCCTAACCCGAAGCATACAGGACTCCTCAAGGGGACATAAAAACGAATCCAGACGAACAAAGGAACCCCACAACAGGGCGCAGCGTTGAAGGTATGCAGAATCAGGGCATTTCCACGCTATAAAGGGGTGAAACAGGTTCTCACTAAAACTCGAGAGGAAGAAGCCCCTCCCCCACCCCCACACCACACACCTCGCACAGCGACAAGGCCAATGCACAAGAGTGAAAACAGGACTGGGGCAAACAGTAAATCACTAGCAGCCCCAGGGCTTGTACCTGTGTGCTGCAAGATGAGGGACCCCAAGTGGCTGGGGGGCTGCACGGTCTTTCCCCCGAGTGTACACATGGGTGAAGGCACAGCCTCAGGCTGGGACAAAGATCTCTAACACATGGACTTTCCTGAGCACCTGAAGGCATCGCCTCAGGTGCGAATAAAGATCTCCAGCCCATGGACTTTCCCTAGCTTCTATGAAGGCAGGGCCCTGAGAGCATCTGCACGGCAAAGGCAGTGCCCTAGGCTTGAATAAACATCTCCAGCCCAGGCTTGGACCTCTAGTGAGGACCCGGTGAGGACCAGAGCGCGCAGCAGTGGAAGCAGCCCCAAAGACTGCTGAAGGAGCCTCGGGCAGAGGGGCAGACCAGGGTCTACCAGGAGGCCTGACCCCGAGGACAAGGAGACCGGAGCCCTGGGAGCTTAGAAAACACAGTGTGAAGACAAAGCGGGGAAAAGGGGCAGGGCTAACGATGGCAAGCCAAGAACTCCAGAGGAAGAAAAAGATTATCAAGAAAAACTCTGGAACACTCGACAACTTTTACACAGAGAAAATCCAGACAACACAGGAGGACAAACAAGTAATCATATCCAAACCTTCCCGAAAAAATGAAAGCTGGTCACAAGCTATTGAAGAGTTCAAAAATGAGATGTTGAAGAAGATGGAAGAGATCTGGCAAGAAAATAACAGCTTAAAAGGCAGAATTTTGCAATTAGAAAGTGAGGCTCAGAAATCAAATGAACTGATAAGCAAATTGAACACCAGAAATGACCAGATTGAAAAGGAAAACCAAAAGATTATAGCCGAAAACCAGTCCTTTAAGGCTAGAATTGAAAAATTAGAACATAATGATCTCTCAAGACAACAAGAACAAATAAAACAAAGCCAGAAGACTGATAAAATAGAAGGAAACATGAAATATCTTAATGAGAGAGTGACAGACCAAGAAAACCGGTCAAGAAGAGACAATTTAAGAATCATTGGTCTTCCAGAAAAGGCAGAAATTAATAGAAACTTGGACTCCATACTTAAAGAAATTATTCAGCAAAATTGCCCTGAAGTTCTACAACAAGAGGGCAATATAGACATTGAAAGGATCCATAGATCACCCTCTACACTGGACATAGAAAAGTCAACACCAAGGAATATAATAGCAAAATTTAAGATATTTCAAGTAAAAGAAAAAATCTTACAAGAAGCCAGAAAGAGACAATTCAAATATCAAGGAGCACCAATCAGGATCACACAGGATCTGGCAGCCTCCACGCTAAAAAACCACAAGGCTTGGAATACAATATTCAGAAAGGCAAGAGAGATGGGTCTTCAGCCACGGATCAACTACCCATAGAAACTGACTATATACCTCCAGGGGAAAGTATGGGCATTCAACAAAATTGAAGATTTCCAAGTATTTGCACAGAAAAGACCAGGACTAAATGGAAAGTTTGATACCCAACCACAAAAACCAAGAGAAACACGAAAAGGTAAATAAGAAACGTAGGGAAAAGAAAGAAAACTTATAATTCTTTAAATTTGACTCTTTAAGATCTAATTATCTGTATTCCTATGTGGAGAAATGCTATGTATAATTCTCTGTAGTGAACTCTATTCACTATTATAGTATTCAATCAGAATAATTCATAGGGAGAGGATGGAATACTAAATGGTCTAAGATGACATGGGGGTGGGAAAGAGGGGGGGTGAACAGTAGGGGACACCAAGAGAAACTTGAGTGAATAAGAAAAATAGGATATTCTATTACACACAAAGAGGGAAGAGGAGGGGACAAATACTATTATAAGAAGGGGAGGAAGAGAGCATTAAGAGGTAATATTTAAACCTTACTCTCAGTGTAATCAACCTGGAAAGGGAAGAGTAGCTATGTTATCCATTGGGATATAGAACTCTATCTAACCCTACTGAGAAAGTCAGAAGGGATAAACCAAGGGTAGCAGGGGAATGGGGAGGTTAAAAAAGGGAGGGGAGCAGAAGGGGGAGGGAATTCATTAGGCCTTTAAAAATAAAAAGAGGGGAATAATAAGGGAGGGGGTAGAAAGGGAAGTAAATCAAGGGAGGGGATAAGGGACACCGGCTCAAAGCAAACCACTGGTTTAAAAGGAAATAGTGTAAGAAGAAGGGGTAGGACTAGGGGAGGATACAAAAATATCAGTGAATACACAACTGATAATTATAACTCTGAATGTGAATGGGATGAACTTGCTCATAAATGGAAGCAAATAGCAGAGTGGATTAGAAACCAAAATCCTACCACATGTTGTCTACAAGAAACACATATGAGGCAGGTGGACATACACAAGTTTAAGGTAAAGGGCTTGAGCAAAATCTTTTGGGCATCAAATGTAAAATAGAGGGGAAATAGCAACCAACCTCCCAAAGTTGTCGTGAGGATCAAATGAGCTAACATATGTAAGGTGTTTTCCAAACCCTAAAGTGCTATATAATACTATTTTTGTTATTAAAATTTACTATCTGACAGGATAAAACATATTAATATATGTAAAGTATTTTATTATGTATTTAATGGATAAATTAATTGTAAGGCATTTAATGGAGTTTGCCATTCAAGAAGGAATTTTTGACAGTTGAAAAATTTTAAATGACTTTAGATAGCCCTTTGTCTGAGAAGATCATGTTATTCCTAGTCCAGGACAAAAGAACTAGAAATAAAATGGAGAAGGCATGTTTTTACTCTATTACATCACTCATAAAAAACAAAACAAACAAACAAAAAAACCCATTACGCTATGGTCTGATACCGATCTAAAAGGGACTTTACTAAAAGTTAATTGCAATGATTCAATGTTACCTACATAATTTGACTTTAGTGCTTCTTTTATTTAGTCTTTGGGTCAATTAGAACATGGATCTTCTCTTAAAATGTATTTAAATATATAAAATGTTCAAACGTAAGGAGACCTATAAATTCCACAGAAATAGACTTAGAACTCAGTGGAAAAGGATATAAGTGTTATAAGCCAAATTTGGAATTATAATCAGTTCATTTTTCTTGAGTGTTTCTCCATTTAGAATGTGATTCATGTAAGACAACTAATCACTGCTAAAGAATGTTTTTCCATCAGAAGTAATCAAGTGGCAAGCACTTAGTGAATCTATTAGAACTTTCTGCAGCTTTTTCTATCACATCTGTGCACTAGTTTTGTTGATTAGGTGAGAGAAGGAAGTCTCAGCATGTGCTGAATAAACATCATTCCTTAGGAACAAATAACCAACAAGTAACATCATTTGCAGTAAACAAGAAATAAAATAAACAGGGAACATTTTTGCATACAACAAAGATTAACCAAGAAGAAAGCATAACAAATGTGTACTATTAATTGTAAAAACAACTGAGTTAACTTGAATTTGATTAATTTTGATTACTTAACTATTTTTCTCCCATCAGATTGTCCATCCCTGATTTTACATTTATTCAATAATTAAATGAATGGATTAGGTTATCTTAATTGTTTGTATTAAAGCCATTCTATGTAGTCAGAAATCTATCAGAACCTATGCTACACTATTCTAAATTTTCAAGAATGCAGAGTCCTCTCCATAAGGTAATGAAGCATGGAGAATATTCCCACAACAGAGTATTTCTGCTTTCTGATGATTAGCATCACCAAAAGACTAACTATGACAATCTACAAAACAAGAAAAAATATCAGATAGCCTATACTGAGGGCAAAGTGTACTTAGAATTATATCTATAAACATTAATTAAACTCTTGGTACTCTAAATGTGAGATTCTTGCCTATGTCTCGTGACTTGGTGTAGCACTGCAATAATAATCATATAAAACTTGATATTCTCAGCATAATGAAATGCAAGCAATCAATCAGTATTTGCCAATTGCCTACTATGTGCCAGGCACTGTGCTAAGTACAGAAGGAAAGTTGGTTCACAGATTGTATTTAGAGAAGTAAATAAAGGGCTTGGTGGAATTATTTTTTTATGTATCCAAAGACAACAAAAAACAATTTTATTGGTCACTTGGTTATCTAATATTGTGATACTTATCATGAATAAGCATTTGTATAAAGACGACTATGAAAATAATTCTAACAAGAAGATAATTACCAATATCTATGGCAGAAGATGAAGAGGTAAAGAAATGTTATAAAAAAATCTATAAGACCTTCCAAAATAAATTAACAAATACTTGAATACTTCATTATTCTGGAGGGTATTTGACATAGGGGAGGTTAGCAAAATATAATAGTAAAAATAGCCATCATTTATATAGTGCTTTTACGGTTTTCAAAAGGCTTTACAAATGTTATCTCATTTGATCTTCACCACAATTCTGTGGAGGTAGATGTTATTATTCTCCTCATTTTATAGATAAGGAACTGAGGCAGCGGAGAGGTTGTGACTTGCCCAGGGTCAGAGAGGTTTTGAACTTTGAATTTGAATGTAGATCTTCCCAATTCCAAGTCCAACACTATTCACTCACTGTACCACCTAAGTGCTCCATAATGCATGATTATAACAATACTTTCTCTTAAGAGGAAAGTCAGGAAGTACTAGACATGGTGGGCATTCTCCCCACAGGTTTTTTAAATCGTTTATATTTTAATTAGATAGGCAACAACTGATTACTAACATAGCAGTCATTTCATCATGAAGTCATTCAGCAAGCGTTTATTATGCACCTTCTATGTAACAGGCATTGTGCTGTGCTAGGGCCACAGAGAGATCAAATAATCTTCTCTTCTCAAGGAGTCAACATTCTAGGGTAGGAAACAATACATACAAAAAAATATAAAATACCTACAATGTAGCTACAAAGTAAGTTCTTGGGAGTATTAGCACTTGGCTTTGGTTGGGAGAAGAGATCAGAATGGCATTTGAACTGCAGCCGGAAGAAAACTAGGAATCATTTTTAAATCAGCTGTCCATGTAACATTCAGACCCTGGAATTACTGGAACAAAAAAACATTATTAAAAAATGTGAAGCTATGGCTCACAACTGAGGCAACTTCAATATGATCTATTTAAATAAGCTACTGCTGCTGAAAAGTTGAAAACTGATAACATAACAAATGATACAAATGATCACATCACCATTTTCTAATGAAATTTAGCCTTTATAAGTCAATCGCCACAACAAAGACAGCATGGATGAGGCAATCTTCATGTAGTAAACACTTGTGTCTCCCAGCCCAGCAGGCTAATACATAACAATCCGGAGCAATATTGCTTTAGGATGATTCTGAATCAAAAAGAATTTGGGGCAGAGATCATTACCTCAAGAATAAAGCAAGAATCAACAATTGAAAAAACAAGTTTAAAGAAAGCTTGATGGAAAACTCAACTACATCAAAATACCTTTAAATCATTTTAAAATGACACTAAAAAGGAGACAATGAACAGATAAAAAATGGCAATACTTTTAAATATTTTAAAAACAAACTTTGCCCACCTTCAATGATAATGCAAGTCCATACACAATCAACATTCTAGGGTAGGAAACAATACATACAAAAAAATATAAAATACCTACAATGTAGCTAATGTGCTTGCTGTATAAGTAAAGAGAAATAGCACTAAAGGAAAATAAGACTGGAAGGACAGCAGAATTAATAAAATACACACACACACACACACACACACACACGGACCATTTTGAAGATGTCACAGGATCAGTTCTCAAAACAGCTGAAAGAAGAGAGGGGACCAAAAAGTATGAGAAAATAAATCTTATACCTAATTATTGCCATGAAACAAAAAGAAAAAACAAATTACAGAGAGAAGGGAGAAAACAGAACAGACAAGATCTTTTCTAGTCATATTACTTCTCTTGCGCAATTATTTTTAATCTGTTATAACCCATGTATACATACACACAGAGCATGGCACAATGTCCATAGTGTGAGGAAATCTGGATAAATCTGGATCAAATCCAGCCTCTGTTCCAGTAACTTTGGATATGTGAACTTCAGAATGTTCTCAGCAACACTTTCAGAATGTAACTTAAGAGAGATGCTTTATTGACCAGTATTACTGAAGCAAAATAGTCCTCAAACCAATGGAATCTCCGATCCAGAAGAGAATCCTTCCTTTCTCCCCTGCCAAAAAGTTAACTAAATGTATTTAATTTTTGTTCATTAAAGTCTAGCCTTTAAAGGAAAGAAATTAATTTTCTATGCACATGATCTACCTTTAAGATATTAAAGAAAAATCTTTTTAAATTCTCAAAAATTGTAATCACCAAGTTTCAAAAATTGTGCTTGAAATTTGTGATAGAAAAATTAAAATAAATCATTCCAGCGTTCTTATAAATATTTGAATTTTGCTACCTTGATATAAAACTGAGAAAAATAAAATGAATACAAGGGGTTCAAATCCGGCCTCAGACACTTCCCAGCTGTGTGACCCTGGGCAAGTCACTTGACCCCCATTGCCTACCCTTACCAATCTTCCACCTATAAGTCAATACACAGAAGTTAA
>NC_058131.1:463755794-463954148 GCF_016433145.1 Gracilinanus agilis
GTTATTCAATAGTGTCTGACTCTTCATTGCCCTGTGGGCCACAGCATACCAGTGCTGTCCATGGGTGAGCAAAAATGCTGATAGAGACACCAGTTTGGTTTGCCATTTCCTTCTCCAGTGGATTAAGACAGAGGGGGACTTGCCCAGGGCCACACAGCTAGTAAGTGTCAGTTGTGGTGAGATTTGAACTCAGGTCTTCCTAATCACTCCAGGCTTAGTGCTCTATTCACTGAGCCGCCTCACCGCCTCCAGCTTTGGGATATACAGTAGTGCTAATAGTGGTTATAGCTGGTTCAAGGGTATGCATAGTTTAATAGCTTTTTTGGCCTCTTTCAAAATGGCCAAATAACCCCTCAGCTGTGCGCCCCCCCACCCCCACTTCCTGCAAATTCTCTCTCTCTCTCTCTTTCTTTTCTCTCTTACTTTTGCCAATCTGATAACAACTTGACAGCAGGGACTGTCATACCTCTTTTTCTAGCCTCAACTCTCAGCACAATGCCTGCACATAGTAGGTGTTAAAAAACTATTTGTTGAATGAATGAAATATATGAAGTGGAATCTCAGGATTGTTAGTGATTTAAAACATTTTTTTTTCACATGACTATTGATAATTTGGATTTCTCCCTCTGAAAATTGCCCTTCCTATTCCTTATATATTTGGCTTGCTTTATTTAACTATATAAGGGGGAGTTCTTGGAGAGACAGAGGATTACTGGAAATTGGGAGTGATTTTTTAAAAAAAGGGAAATAGATATATTCTCAAGAAAAAAATCATGGCAGAAATCATCACCAAAATGTAAGATGATGAATAACTATGGTTATTCCCTCTTCCTTTCACCTCTAATTCATAACACTTTTTTGTGAAGTTGAGGTTGTCCATAATCATAACTGGCTTGACTCAGACTAGATCTGACAAAAAAGGTGCTAGGCCCTCCTTGCAGTTAGACCATAGCTCAGACAGAGATTGTCCTTCTTTTGTTATCCAGACTAATATCTGCGTACTAGGTAAATATCATCTTCCCTCCCCCCCATACAGCAAAAAACTATATGCTGCTTTTGATTTTACTATACTCATAATTTTATATTTGAAACATGAAAATTAAATTTTGCTTGTAACTCATCTCACATTTCTGTGACTTTTCTTGAATTATAACAAAGTTATAACTCAAGTTTTAGACATAATTTAATTTATTTGAAAATATATCTGTTAAGCTCTGGTTAATTATAAAAATGACAAAATTTTTATTTTCTATTTATTTTTTATGTCCATCGTGTAGATTTTTTTACTTTGTTTTCTTTTACAAAGTATTTCTTTGAAAGATTAAAATTATACCTGACTAAAACTATTTTTTCTTTCTTTCTTTAGGACATTATTGCTGGATTTCTGTATGCAATTTTTATCTTAGCCGTTTTCTATCCATATGTGGAACTCATTGATAACTTCAACCAAACATATAAATATTCTCCGCTAATTATCATCAGTTTGCATTTAGCCCTGGGGATCTTTTCCTTCACCCTTGACACTTGGAGTACATCCCGTGGAGACACAGCTCAGATCCTGGGCAGTGGTGCAGGAATTGCATGTGGATCTCGTATTGCTCATAGCATTGGCCTGGTGTCAGATCATCCTCTTGATACCATACCATTAACTGTTCCCTCTATCACCGTGACTCGTTTTGGAAAAGTCATATTACGGATTCTAATAGGAATGGTATTTCTGCTACTAATGAGAATTGTAATGAAAAAGATCACCATCCCATTGGCCTGTAAAATCTTTGGTATAAAAAATGATGATATTCGAAAAGCAAGACAGTGCATGGAAATTGAACTCACTTATCGTTATATAACTTATGGAATGGTTGGCTTCTCTATCACATTTCTGGTTCCTTGCTTATTTTTCTTTATTGGCCTCTCTTGATGGAGACCCATCATTTATAAGAAAGGATAGTAGTATGTGAGAATAATTCTGAGGCAAAAGCCAGATCAATGCCTTTGCAGGAATTTTACTTAAATCAGTATTTAAGTAAGTTTTAAGCAGACAGTGCTTTTTACCACTGTTAATCTGGATATTGTTTTGGAGAATGCTGAGCAATTTCATCATGGAGAAAGTTATGGACTATCCCTTAAGTACAATATTTTGAGGTGTTTTATTGCTATTGTATAATTTGGGTTACAGATCTATATATAATATATATTTAGGCACATAATATGTATTTATGCATCTAATGTATATTATATATGAGTCTTAATAAACTGTGGGACTGTATAAATAAATACAAATAATATGCATACAGTTATGTCTTTGTATTTGGATTTAATGTAGGTATGTTGTGAATAGCCTGACCAAAAAAAATTTCCTTTATCTCGAATGTGAGCCATTTCCTAATTATTAGTTAATGAAAACAGAATTAGTATACAAGCCACTTATCTGTTTATTGCCTCCTCCTACACCTTTCATGCTATACTTGTTAGTCTAAATTGGAGGAATTTAAAGGACCAAATCTTAAGTAAAATGAACTTTTGCATTCAAAAATTTTGGGACTTTTAGTTTTGTGTACAGTGTAAAATACTTTGGTTTGCATTCATTCTAGATATATCTAAATTGATTCAGGTACTGTATTTTATTGCTTATTAAGTGTGCCTTTCTGTTGCTGTATTAAGAGATGCCATGTATACTGTGATGTAAAAATCAAACTGATAACTTTATCTTCAATGACTTATAATTAAGGAATTTAAAAAAACTTATGTTGAGAAAATTCTGAGGAGTTTAGAACTAAACTGTACTTTCCACATTAACTTGTATGTTAATAAATTGAATGAACTAAACTTTCTCAGTGACTTAACAACTAATAGATTGTGTAGTTTGAAGGATTTTTTAGTTGAATTTTAAGTTACAGGAAAAATGCTTTTTTTCCTGTACACTGTCTTGATTGTATTGCAGGTTGATATCCCAGTAAGAGGAAATGCATTTGAAATTTAGACTGAGGAAGTGGAACATTAACTCAGTTTCATTTATAACATTCTTAAATTGTTTCCAAAGATCTATAGTTGGCAGTGTTAGTTAGATAGTGGCTTAAGACAGAATATATAAGTTAAAGTAGTTACCTATTATTAGATCCTATTATTTTTCAGTTTTATTTTTTCTCTCTTCTCAAAATCTGAAGGCAATATTAGGCTGTCATTTATTCTGTTTAAGTTTCTTCGAAAATAGGTTAATACTATTTCACATATGAGGAAGTTATTACATAAATATCAGGATAACATTGATGATTTTAATGCAATATCTGTACTGTAGACCCAGGAGTTGCCTTAAAAAATATTTTTGTTTTGATAAACATAGCTACTGCAGCTAATAGTTATAATATTCTAATTGAGAACTTGGGTTTATGGCAGCTGGCCTAAATTCAATCTACTAATTTAAGCATTAAAATTTGTCACTACTCTTTTAGAGATAAGAAAATAGCCTTTTTTTTCCAAATTGGGGGTTCAGAAGAATGAGTTTAGGGGAATATTTTCCAAGAATTAGTTCCATACTATTAGCATTTATATAAAGTTTAAAACAAATATTAGCTTGAACGTAGTCATTGTTTATTTTTTCCATCCTATGCTAAATATATTTAAAAATAAAAACCAAATATAAGATTTAAGATTTTCTTCCTTCTATAGATTTGTTTCTGTACTACTTAAACATCTTGAGCAGATGGTTAGAATTTTCATTCAAAAAGGCTTTTTCTTTATGCAGCCCATACTTAGCTCATTCAAAATGATTAAACCATTAGTGTTGTTTGTTTTTTTTTTTATAAAATCTTAGTTCTTGACTTAGTAGAGACCTTTGTTGGTCTAGTTAAACTGGGTCACTCCTCCCAACTCTAAGCACAAAGCCTGGCCTAGTGCAGGTGCCATAAAAATGCTAATTAACTGACTACTTTTTCTTATCAGTAAGAGGAGGAGTTTAACTAGATGACTTGCCCCAGATCATAAAGGTCGTAGCCATCTTTGATGGGAAGTGAAGCACTTTCCTTAGCAATCCTTTGGGCCTTCCTTTTGTTCTTTTATAATAGCCTTACCTTGTTATGAAATGTATTGTCTCAGAGGAACCCTTTTCTAAAAAAAAATTGTTAGATTTATGACTAACAGTTACTAGAATAAATATGGATGTATTTTCAAAATTGTGATTTTGGTATTTGTAGTTGATATCATTAGCATTCTATGAATGCCCCAAGATAGTCAAAATACTGAGAAGAGAGAACTCTTGCAAATAGAACAAAGCTATTATGAGATAGGTTTTTAGAGAAATTAGGAAAATTTTAGCTTATTATATCATTGAAAAATGATAACAAAATGTAGGGTTTAAGGTTTACCAAGCACTTTCCTCACAATAGTCCTGTGAAAGTATATAATATATATGTATATATATATATATATATATATATATATATAAATTGTATTAGTCCAATTTGCTGATGGAAAGAAGTTTTCTAGGAGCAGTGCTTTTTAAAGAAATGCAGAAAACTCTCATCTCTGATGTAAATTATTAATCTTGTCTAGTATTTTTCATAACAATTGAAATTATATGATCTTTTAAAGAAGATAATCTATATCCTTTAAGACTAATGAAACATAAGGTACATCCAGGGATCTGCACAGAATGAAAAGAAAATCTTCAACAAAACATTTGACAAATTGTGAACCTAATTCAAATACAACCAAACATCCTATATTACTTGATACATGTTGTATATAATTATTGCTTATTTCTAGAAATACTTTTTTTTCATTAATCAAAGCCCTTTTAAAATATTGAATATATCATAAAAATCTTCTGGTCAGCTTATACCAAAAACGTTTTAAATATAGCTTTAAAGGTGAAGTAGTTAAGCTTTCTTGCTGATGAAGATTTTTAAAAAAAAAACATAATTTATAGGACATTTTAAGAAAAGAATGAAGAATCCTCTGAGGCGATCTGAAAGATTCTAGGCTGCAAAGCTGTATAGTTTATCAAGTTTTTAAACTATTTCAACTCCATTCAGAGTAAAATAAGTTGTTTTTAGGTTTTCAAATTGAAGTGAGTTTTTGCACCCAATTTTGAGTGACAATATAAGGTGTAAATAATTTCGCACAATAAAAAGAAAGCATTAACATGCTATTTTAAAGGGCACTTTGGAAAAGGTCTATAGAAATCCTCTGAGAGTTCAAATGATCTCAGTGTATTGTATTTTTTCCCAATCAGTATAATGAGACTTTTTAACTTTGGATATTTTTACATTCAGTAGACTCTACTGTATATTGCATTGTTACATTGCTTTTTATAATCCACTAAAAATGTGATTGTTTTTGTACCATGGTACTATAGACTAGAATGCTTGGCTAGTTCCTTTTTTCTCCTTCAAAGCTGCCTGTCTGTGCATAGAGTTTCTGCATATTAAAAAGTATCTACATTAAGGCTCTTCTTTTTGAAACATGTCAACTGTTACAGAGATGTTACTTCATAAGCCCTAAGACCAGCTCCCTCATGACTTCTACCTATAATTTTCTTACTTAGGGACCAAACAGCTAGCAGCTAAAAGGTATGGACAGGTAGAAGCTTAATTTTGCTATTGTAGCAACTACCATTTTATTTCCTTTATTCTATTTTTAATCTCCTTGTTGGAAAGTTATATTTTTGCTTAGATTTTCCTTTTAAGTAGACTAGAAGCTTTCTGCTTTTTCTAAACCTCCCTTAAGGGGCTTTAGCTGTCTTCGTTTGCAGAATTCTATTCAACATTATATTCTCAGGTATCTCTAGAACATATCCTCTGGGAATGGCAAGGGAATTCCATAATTGTTTTTCCTGGCCACTTTCCTCATTGGAACAAATGGCTTTTTAAAAAAAGTGTATTCTGATAATTAGTTTCATATTGCCTGTAATCTCATGTTTCACTTTAAAAAGTTGCACAAATACAGCTTAAACTTTTAAGAAACTTCTGTGATATGTATAAGGTAATTAATTGATCACACTTTAACAAATCTTAAGAAAGAAATTCAAGGTAATTAGTGAACTAAAGTGCTTTGGTTTTTCACAGATTTGTTTATCATACATACTATGATATTTTTCCATTGAGGATATGAGTGGTTTTACTATACTACAGAGGTTTAAAGAAACTAACTAAACACACAGCAGTATTTATTTTCAGATTTGAGTTTTCTCATTATTATTAAATAGTTGACTTTTTATGATTTTCAATTTGTAAACAATTACTTCAAATTCTGTAACTATAAGATTTTTGTTATTTTGGATATGTAACTATTTAAGGGCTGAAGGTGATTTCAGATTCTTAAAAATAAGCTTTGCATGTAATAAGTACAATACACTTATTGTACAAAATGTGATTTGTATCCAAATCAGTTTTAAGATATTGCTTATTCAATGTTTAAATTAGATCTACAAAAGTAAAATACATTCAACTCATGGAAACACAGAGTACAACTACCACTAACCATAAAATAAGTCTTCTATTTTGTTGAATTGAAAATCAAATCTTGTGGGATTGACCAATATGCAATAAACTAGCTACTTAATATAAATTAAATTTTTGGCTAGCGTGTCATTTTAAAACTAAGTATGTCAATCCATACAATCTAAACTTAAATTTTTAGTGAAGACTAAAATTGTTCAGAAAATACATGGGATTGGCAACAGTGTAAGCCTTGAATTTTCTTTCTTTCTCTCTCTTTTCTTCTACATTTTTTGTAGCTTTAAGAAATACATATTTCCAAAGACTCAATCTTTCTGGCAGTGTAGAGAATACAATTATATTAAATTTAAATATGGGAATAAATAAAGAGTGGCCAAATTTAAACATTTTAATTTTAATTTTTTTCTTATATTTATGTGACATTCCCATCTGAAAGCCTTTTTTTTTTTTTAAAAGGACAAAACTGCAACTTTATAGTAATCTTTAAGTCTTGAGAATTTTAGGTGCTGGAAGCAATTTATTCCATTTTTCACCAATGCAGGAATCACTGATAGCAAGCCACATGGCTTTTTTGGAATAGTTCTATTGACAGGGTGTTCAGTTTTGAAAGCAATCCATTTCTCTTTTAACAAAGAGCTCCATCAGCTATCTAGGTTCTTTGTAGGCTATTTTCCCTTCTTGAGTAGGCAAAGCCACTCCCCACTACAGGGTGAAAGGTATTATGAAGTTTAACTGAAAGGAATGGAAGCAAGGCCTTCAATAGGGAAGGAATGGAATGGATCAAGAGTGGTGCTTGGGGGGAGGAAACATTTGTCAGCCAGAGAATGGAAGAATGTCAGAATAAGGTGGCAGCTGGGTGGCTCAGTGAATTGAGAGCCAGGCCTAGAGATGGGAGGTCAAGTTCAAATCTGGCTTCAGACACTTCCTAACTGTGTGATCCTGGGCAAGTCACTTAACCCCTATTGCCTAGCCCTTACTACTCTTCTGTCTTGGAACCAATATTGACATAATATTGGTTCCAAGACAGAAGGTAAGGTTTTCAGGGGAAAAAAAAATACACAGTATCGATTCTAAGATGTAATGGGGAGGGTTTAAAAAAATGTCAGAGTAAGGAGGAAAATAAGATTACTATATACTTTGAATTTAAAAAAGGAGTGGGATGCTTGTCCTATAACTGCTCGTCCTCCAGGGAATGATAGAGTAAAGCCACAGAACCTCATTCAATAAAGGATCAGAGAAAGAGGAGTAAATAGGTTGGAGACCTTTTTTTTTCTTTTCCCCATTTCATGGACATGTTAGGTGCAAGTCATAAAGTCAGGGGATATGCAGGCATACCCAGTTTAGTCTGAGAAACACAGAACATCAGCATTGATAGGATTTTTATTATAGAAAAAGGAGGAGCAAAGCTGGGGATTACATCAAGGAAACTTTTAACAAAGGAAGGAAAGGTAAAATAAATTGAGGAGTGGGTATATAGGGTATATTTACCCCTAAACTTAACATGGGTAGATCCAGGGTTTGGCTAAGATTGTTGATAATTGGATTAAAGTATTTATCCATCATTTTGAAAGTAGGTTTTGACGGCCCCCTTGAGAAAAGGATCTAATTTTGGTGGGGGCAAGAAATCTTTTA
This sequence comes from Gracilinanus agilis, assembly GCF_016433145.1. NCBI lineage: Eukaryota > Metazoa > Chordata > Mammalia > Didelphimorphia > Didelphidae > Gracilinanus > Gracilinanus agilis. Next base: position 463,763,882 of record NC_058131.1, read on the forward strand.
TCTTCTTGGTTAATTTGCATTTAATTTATAACAAACAAATTTCAAAGGGGGAGAGAGGAGGAATTTTGATAAATAGGCAATTACATATATTCTTAATATCTAAATGATTAGCTTACCATTAATCCTAAATTTTAGTTGACTTGGCTATTAAATGTTAATGGTTAGAACTACTTCTTACTGCAAAATCAGAGTAATCACTAACAGTTCCTAATCAATAACTAATTCTAAATTGAATTTATTACTTCTGTGTGGTGTCACAGACTTTTTGTTTATACCAGCTCTTCTTACTGCGTGAGCCGTGGTTGAGTGTGCTATTCTCAGAAGGAATATTCAGCTTGCAAAGGTGAGTTGATTACCTTTTGTTGACTGTGGACCCCAGTTTGGGAGGGGGACTTGATGAAAGACAGAAAGGGCAATGAACAACTGGGTTGGAAGAATCTACCACCCAGTCGCAGGTGTTTTGGATTGTAGCACAGGGAAGTAGGTAGGAGACTGGTGTTGGGAACTTGTATATATTTCCTATTTGCTGCCTAGTCAGTTGGTGCTTCTTAGCCCATCATTGAAGTGTTCTCTTTCATGAAGGGGAATAAACAACTGCCTCTTTTTACTCCTGCCTTCTCATTCTAGGTTATTTGAGTGAGTCATTTTTATCTCACACATTGCTATATACAGATTAATGATCTGTCTAAAAATTGACCATTTGCCTTCCTTTAATTTTTTTGTTTGTATTATTTAAAAAGAAATTTAAAACAGCACATAGAAAAACTTGAGAAAGCATATGAAAAAAATGGCCAAAGATTGCTATGGAATACAGCTCCAAGACAAGGGGGAAAAAGGTAAAGAGAAAGTGATTTGGAGGGTTAAGTGATATTGCAGGGTTAAGAAAATTCAATTTTTGCAAGGACTGATTGAGACTTCTCACTTCTTTCTAGCTGTTTTTCTGGCTAATCTGTGACCTTCAGCATTGCCTTAGACTTTTGGATGAGCAGGAACATACTTCCACTCATCACCTATAATCCCAAGTCATGCTATCCAGTTTAGTGAATTGGTCTTTTAAAAAAACAAACAAAAAAAAAAAACTTGTTTTCCAGACATTTTCATTTGTTAATCCATTCATTCGTACCTTTGGTGAGAAGTTGGTTACCTATGTACACAGTGACTTTCACAGGGTTTGGGGGCTTAGCTTGCTTGGTCTCATTGTTTGCTGCTTCTAATGAGGCTCTTTGGTTTGTTATGCAGCACATATACTACTTGGGTTTAGGCCAGTGATAGGCAAACTACAGCCCCTGGGCCAGATGCAGCCTCCTGAAATGTTCTAGCCAGCTGTCTGACATTATTCCTAATCTGACAAATACAATGAGTTGGATACAACACAATGAAACTTCCAAAGAGTTGCCTTAGAAACAGACTGGCAGATGAGCATTTCCTTTCCTTTGGTCCCCTCTTTAAAAAGTTTGCCCATCACTGGTTTAGATCATGGCTTCTGACCAGCAGTCGCAGATACCTCCTTGTGCCCCTTCTCTTCCATTGTTACAGTGCTAGAGTCTGATCCCTGGTGCTGATGCTCATACCAACCTCCAGAGCCTCTATTCTGCCATATTCTGCCATAGTTAGAACTCCAAGAGTCCTGCTGATTGTGTTTCCAATTCATCTCTAGTCTCCCCAAAGGTTTGGCAGAGAAAAAAGGAACTCTGACCTTTAGAGAATGTGAGTTGGAGACTTTACTTTGAGGTACAGGAGGAACCATTTGTCAAAACAGGTGACTACTACCAATCTCCAGAGATCTGCATAGGCTCAAATGATACTGTTCAAAGAAAACAAAAAAGCATCACCAAAAATTATAAAGTCTTAGGCAAGAAACTGTGACAAGGACTTGGGTTTTATTTCCCTCACTGATTCTCACTGAAGGTGGGGAATGGAGAATATTAACTAATTTGAGAGGCAAACTCCTTCCTGAGAATGTAGTACTTGTGAAAAGAATTTGGAGTTAAGGAACCCAGCTTAAAATTTAACAGTTACAGACTCCTAACAAGGGATGAAGTGCATCTAACTAGGACTAGCAAGAATGTTATTTATCTAATGAGGAAAAAAAAATTTGTAGCAACTTTCTCTTGATAAAGGTCTCATTTCTTTTCCTTCTTTTTTTTTAATCATTGCCAAGAAAGACCCCATAATGGTGTCACAAAGAGCTGGACACACCAAAAACGACTAAACAACTAAGAAAAGCTAGATTAAACCCCATTATAGCTCCTAAAGTAGCAATATTTAGGGAGCAGATGTAATTCTAGTCTGGTACTCCCGCTTTCTTAGGAGAGCTTCATGAAAGTCTCCCTTAAAGGTATAGGGCCCTGAGGGCGAACCTATAACACGCATGTCAGCATTGACACATGTAGACATTTTCAATGACACACAGCCGCATGCATCTGCATTATGCCATTTTTTTCTCAAAGTGATCCACCACCCGAGTTATGCTCGTTTTTTTTGGCTAATTTTGACACACCAAGCTCGAAAGGTTGCCCACTACTGGTATAGGGAGAAGAGGCTAGAGATTCTCTTTTGCCTCCTAAATGTCTCATTCCTAATGTATATAGGGAACTTCCAAATTCAAATTTGTAAGAATAAGAAGCATTCCCTAATTGATAATAGACAAAGGATAGGAACATGCAGTATTCAGTCAGAAGAAATCTAAGTTATCAATAGCCCTGTTTAAAAAAGGCTTCAACTGGGGGAGTAGAAACAGAGAAGAAAAACAACTGCTTCATCACATGGTTAAATGGGGATATGATTGGGGATATTGATGATCTAAGCCAGGGGTCAGCAACCTTTTTGGCCGTAAGAGCCATAAACGCCACATTTTTTAAAATGTAATTTCGTGAGAGCCCTACAGTGCTCACAGTACATGCTCCTGTAACAGCGCCTGAAAAAAAATTGACTTTATGGCTCCTGCAGAAAGAGCCATATCTGGCCCTCAAAAGAGCCATACATTGCAAATCCCTGATCTAAGGGATCACCCTAATGCAAATATTAATAATATGGAAATAGGTCTTGATCAATGACACAAATAAAACCTAGTGGAATTGCTCGTTGGCTATGGGAGGGAGGAGGGGGGAGGGAAAGAACATGATTCATGTAACCATGGAAAAATATTCTAAATTAAACAAATAAATAAACAAAAAAAGGCTTTGGATTACTAATTAGAGAAATGCAGATTAAAATAATTGAGATTCCACCTCATACACTTTAAGTTGACAAAGTTGGCAGAAAAGGGGAAAAAATGCTGAAGGAGTTATGGTAAAACATTATTGCATTGCTATAAATAGTCTAGCATTCTAGAAGGCAATTTGGAACTAGTCCCAAAAACCTATTAAACTGTATAACCTCTGACCCAGCAATATCATGATTGGGTTTATACTTTTAAGAGATTTAAAAAAAAAAAAAAAAGAGCAAAAGGTCCCATATGTCCAAAAATATTTATGGCAGCTTTTTTTTTTGTTGTGACAAATGATTAGAAACTGGAGGTGAGTACTTATCAATTAGAAAATGGCTAAACAAATTAAAGTGTATGAAGTTACAGTATATTTTATAATATATAATTATTATATAGGAAATATGAAAAACAGTACTATTGTGTTGTAAGAACTGATGAGGGCAGAGGTTTCAGAGATATGGGGAAAGTCTTATAAGGAACTGATGCAGAGTGAAGTGAGCAGAACCAGAATTTAACAATTTATGCAATACCTATAATATTGTAAAGCTAAACAACTGTGAGAGACTTAGGAACTCTGGTCAACAAAATGAATGATCACAATATTGGAAGACACATAAGGAAACATGCTACTGACAACTTTCCTTATAGAGAAGTGATAGACTAAGTGCAAATTAAAATGTATTGGGGCGGAGGAGGTTGACCAACATGAGAATTTGTTTTGCTTGACCATACAAGTTTATAGTGGATTTTCTTTTCTTTTTTTTTTTTTTTTATTAGGGGTGAGGGAAAACTTGAAGGGAAAGGAGGCAAGGAGGGAGAGAAGAGAGAAGAGAAAATAAAGTTTGATTAAAAAATATATTGCCTGATGTCTTTCCAAGACTAACCAAAAGTGCTTTCAAATTAAAAGTACGGGGAGGGGGAGGAGAACATGGCCTGTGTTTATTCACCAAGCTAGAAACTAAAGAGAGTAATAACTACAAGGAAGGAAGAAGAAATTTAATTGAAATACCCAGAGGTTCACAGATAACATCCAAGAAAGCCAGTAAACAAGGAGCAAAAATGACTTCATGGATACCATCAAGATTGGTAGAAAGAAATCCATGATTAGAATATGACTTTGGATGCATATACCTTATTCAAAAGAAACATCATAAGTAAAGGGATGGGAAAGGGACAAGGATAGAGACTCATGAGGAAATCTAGGAATCAATAGGAGGGAAGGACATAAGAGTGGGCATTTTGGTAATATTTAGTAGAGGAAAAATCAGCAGAGAAGAATAACTGGTTTTCATAACATCTGGGCAGTGTCAACTTGGAAAAACACAGAACCATTATAGTAGTCAGAAAATCCAAATCTTTAATAAGATAAGAGACAAGTCCTTAATAATCAGCCACCACACAGAGCCAAAGCCCTGGGACTCTGGGGCTTTGGGGACAGTGTCTCTGGGAGAACACCTCCCCAAAGATGATTCTCCAAAGAATAATAGAACCTAGGATTAATACAAAAGCATGGCACTATAAGTATCTGGAATGGATGGGATAATAATAATAGCTAATATAATACTTACTATGAGCCTGGAGCAATGCTAATTACTTTACAATTATATTATTTGAACCTCACTGGGAGATAAGTAATATTATTATCATCATTTTATAGATGAGGAAACTGAGGCAAATAGGGGTCAGGTGACTTGCCCAGGGTCATGCAGAAAGTAAGTTTCCGAGCTGGGTTTGAAACCAGGTCTTTCTTACTTCAGAGCCTGAAGACATAATAAAAACCATCCATGTGAAGTAGGGACTACTCCACTTGGATTTCTTATGACCACACAAGTCACCATATCATACATTTTTGATTATACATGTTTCCATATAGTAACAAAGGGTCCCATAATCATTAAAGCTAAGGGCCACTATATCTTTGTTGCATGTCCTTGCTGTGTTAGGTTAGGCCTAGGTAAATCTTTTGTTAACTGTTCAGTGCCTTGTGAGGTTCTCATTTTGACCTAATACTGAAACGGAACAGGGGGCCTGGTGTTAAGGCTACCCTTAATAAGGGCTTTAGTGGACTTCAATTTTATCAGTCATATGATGTGACAACCAAAAAAACTAATATATTCCTGGATTGCTTTGAGAGATGGCTTCTAGGAGGAGGTGATAATACCTTTATACTCTGCCCTCATTGGACATCATTAAGAACGTTCAGTTCTTGGCAGAGTATACAGAAAAAAGCAACTAGGATCATAAAAGACCTCGAGTTCATATCATACAAGGAGCAGTTAAACTGAGGAATACACAATTCAGAGCAATTTGAAAGAACTGGGAAAGAGCAACAGATTCGTGATTCATATATTCTCTTCTTTCTCTCCTTTGTATAAAGAAATGTTACTGTTTGATGTTTTCCAAGTTCATAACTTACTATGAAAATTTTAAACTAAAAAATAAAAGGGGAAAAAGGAAGCCCACGTGGGTCGCTGGGGTCAGTGAGACTTCAAGGGAAGCTTTACTACGAGGATGGCTAACAGCCACCAGGGGGCACCCACAACATCGCAGCTCGTTGCACGCACAGATAAGATGCTTTCTTGAAAGCAATATAGTTGTCATTTCCGTTGACGTAATGGACGTAGGGGGACGGGAAGAGATCGAGTCTTGGAAGGTCGTAGCAAAGAAGCAGTCGGCCGCTTCACTCTACTTTAGTATGACTACCAGCTTCCTCCGCTTTCACCCGCCCCTCTCTTCCTCCAACCCACCCCACCATTTCTTTGACCAATGCCTTTTGGCCTTCCTTTTCTGGTCTACCCAATGGGTGAGGCGAAACCTTAAGACCGACGGAAATAATTAAGCTAAGGGGGCGGGGTCTTGGCTGTCGGGAAAACTCCGCAAGGCTGTCGCAGTCTACGCCATCATTAGCTGGGGTTTGGTGGTCTCCTATCTCCCACTTCGCCCCAACGTTATTTGGACTGTCAGCGAGGGCTACCGGCTAGGCTGGATTGCGAAGAGCAGAAGCATCTGGAAGCATCTTTGATCTCCCGGAGCCTGGTGCGACTAGGACGCCGATTTCGGCGCTTCAAAGGCGGCGTGCGCCATAGGGAAAAGTGGGGTGAGGACAGAGCCCAAGCAGCCTAAGGAGAGGAAGCTCCTCGTCTGGGAGGAAGCTGAGGCCGGAGTATAAAAGTGCAGCGAATGCCAAGGGAGGAGATTGCCTCTCTCCCGCTGCTTGGCCCTCGAGCGAATTCCCAGTGAGGTTAGTACTTTACCTGCGCTTGCTACTTTGAGTGACACCCAGCGGACTTCCTAAGAACTACAAGGTTTTTGATGTGGATGTAATAACACCCTTGAGATGTTTAAATGACGTCATTTTGCTAGTTTTTTGTTTTTAATTCGGGGAAGGTTCCCAACTGTCTAGAATTAATGATAGCGTATTTATGTAGCGTTTTAAGGTTCGCAAATCGCTTTACAAATCCTTTTACGGTAATAACGCTGGGAGCTAAATGGCGTCATTACCTCAATTTTACAGATGTGACTTCCTCAGGGTCACACAGCTAATAGGTTAGAGGCAGGACTTGAATTCTGGTTTCCCTGATTCCATCTCCTTTACTTTATTCAATGGCCTATCTCACTACCTTCTAAGCACGGCTGTTTCTTCTAAACATGGCTGGGGTGTTGTGAATTTGTTGTTGTTGTTTTTTATACTTAGATAACCGATAAAACTGTTCCCTTTGTAATCCTGTTTATCTTATTTAATGCATCTAAAAAGATCATTCTGAGAATAGGTCTTATGGGCTTCACCTGGCTGACTGTGACTGGGGTCTTTGACACGTATTGGGGGGGCCTAGTCAAGCATTGATTAGGCCACTGCTATTTGCTCTAGGCACTGTGCTAGGCCGTGGTTTAAAAGTCTGGAAGACTGACAAAGATCTGTGATTTACTAAAAAAAGGTTAAGACTGTCTATCCGTACTAGGGGCTGCAGCTATGTATAATTCAAATCCAAATTGTGAAGCAAAAGTAGATGCCTTATCTGCATATGGCAATATCATTTCACCATGTTTTCAGTGAATGAGGTGTCTCAGATAAAATGCTTATCCTTTTAAGTGCCAAAACTAAATTTTTAATACTTTGAAGGGAATGTTTTAAAATCTGAGCATGTTGGACATAATTCTTTTTTTTAAACCTTTACTTTCTATTTTAGAATTGATATTAAGTATTAGTTCCTCCAGAAGAACAGGAAGGGCTAGGCAGTTGGGGTTAAGTGATTTGCCTAGGGGTCACAAAGCTAGGAAGTGTCTGTCTAGATTTGACCCAGAATCTCCCATCTTCAAGGCCTTGCCTGTATCCATTGAGCCACCTAGCTTCCCCAACATAATTTATTCTTAATGATTCACAGCTATGAACTTCAGTTTTAAGCCGAAGTACTCTTAATATCCGTCCTTAACACTAAATTCTTAAGCCTGAGTGTACTACTTGTTATTTTTGTTTTGTTTTGGGGATTTTTTTGTGTCTCTGCTTCTTAAGGTTTTCTTGTCCAGCTATCAGATGCTTGGCTATTAATTTTGTTTCATGCTCTTATTAGAAATGAGTTCATTAGAATTAATGACCTCATCCTGGATGCCATGCTTAAAAAAAAATTTAGAATTTTAAAATCTTGAACTTATCTCCTCCCTTAAAAGAGCATTTCCAAATACATAGCAGAATACAAAGTGCAAATAAAACCATGAATCTCCATTTAATCTTGCTTGCTTTTTCAAGTATATGATAAAATCCACTCATTACTTTAAAAACTTATTTGTGTTCCTTATGAACTTCTTTCTTTGTTGTATATTAAAAAACCCCAACACTTCAATGCCTTTATTTTCATTTCATTATTACTGCTAACTTCTTTTCCTCACCTTATTATTAATTTGTCTCTAATTTTCAAAATTTACAGCAGATTGAGAAACTTGATTACCAAACTTCAGAATTTTCTAAAATAAGAGTAAATAACATTCAGCCGAAGGCTTGAGGACTCTAAAACATTTTGATTCTTTAGTATGAATTTAAGCACATTGCTTTTCAGAACTTTTATTCTAGCATCTCTATAGACTTTTGCTGTTTTTTGATTCTTGATTGTGACATAGATTAGTGAAGTCCCTGGATCAGTGTTCTCTGGATTTATGAGGTGTATTATGATGTTGTACATTTTTAGTTTTAGCATGGACCAAAAAAAGTGTACTTGTAGATGAAGAAAGCAAAAGTGTATATGTTTTGGATATGCTTCAACTTAAAAGGCAATACCCTTCTCTCTCCCATCAAGCTGTACTCCAAATGTGTTTTTAAGATTTCTCAATTTATTTCTTTGGGTTCTCAAGATGAATTATGCTTACCCACTGGTTTTATCTAGTTTCCATCCTCAAAAAAGATAGACCCTCCAATTTGGAATTATGCACAAAGGGCTTTAAAAGACTATCTGCCCTTTGATCCAGCCATACCACTGTTGGGTTTGTAGTCCAAAGAGATAATAGGGGAAAATATGTATACAAAAATATTTATAGCTGCACTCTTTGTGGTGGCAAAAAAATGGAAAATGAGGGGGTGTCCATCAATTTTGGGAATGGCTGAACAAATTGTGGTATCTGTTGGTGATGGAATAGAATACTATTGTGCTGAAAGGAATGACGAACTGGAGGAATTCCATGTAAACTGGAACAACCTCCAGGAATTGATGCAGAGCGAAAGGAACAGAATCAGGAGAACATTGTTCACAGAGTCTGATATATTATGGCATGGCACAATCGAATGTAACAGACTTTCCTACTAGCAGCAATGCAATGACCCAGGACAATTCTGAGGGACTTATGAGAAAGAATGCTATCCACATCCAGAGAAAGAACTGTGGGAGGGAGCAGCTGGGTAGTGCAGTGGATTGAGAGCCAGGCCTAGAGACGGAAGGTCCTGGGTTCAAATTTGACCTCAGACACTTCCTAGCTGTGTGACTCTGGGCAAATCACTTAACCCCCATTGCCTAGCCCTTACTGATCTTCTGTATTGGAACTAATACATAGCATTGACTCCAAGACTCCAAGGTAAGGGTTTAAAAAAAAAAAAAAAAAGAACTGTGGGAGTAAAAACCCACAAGAAAAACAACTTCTTGATCACATGGTTTGATGGGAATATGATTGGGGATATAGACTCTAAATGATCACTCTTGCAAATATTAATAATTTGGAAATAGGTCTTGATCAAGGATATTATTAAGAGTTTTCTTAATCTTTCCCTTTTTCTCTTTAAGAGGCAAGGGAGCAAAAAAGATTTCTGAGTAAGAGCCCCCCTGCTGTGCAAGCTAGCAGCTGATGACAATTAGGAGGACTGGCTAAAAGTTGGTAGGTGAGTGGCTGGCAGTTGGAAAGAGGCTTTTGTCTCTGGGTCCCCTGGGGAGAGGAGCAGCAGTTTCTGGCTCTCTCAGACTGGCAGTTTTTGACTGACAGTTGTGGATAGATAAAATGTATTTAAGGCCTTAACAGCCTCATTGATTATTGATCAGCTTAGGTAAATAGTTAGATAGTGGGTAAAATAAACTAAGTGTTTTGTTTTACCAAACTGCTCTCCTGACTTTAGTTGAAACTCCTACCCCCAAAATTTAACCCTTCACAATATGTAAGAGTTAAAATTGGTTTTGGTCAAAGTAAGAGTTATTAAAAAGTTGTGGTCACCATTTATAATAATTAAAAATTAAACTATGAGTATGTTAGTAGCTTTATTACAGCAAAAGTAGAGAGAGTAAAGAGAGGGAAATGTAGGAAGGAGGTAGAAAATATCGCCTAGGCTAAATACCCTAAGTCAGGATCCGAGTGCCTCACCGAAGGAGAGCATCCCACTGAAGAAAGGAGAAGAGCTGAAAGACCAGTGTTGCTGGCTAGGGTCTCCTCAACCCAAACCAGTCACCAAAGCCAAACTCCTCAAGCCACCAAACACAGAATCTCTAACGCAGAATGAAATCCAACACAGAGACACCAACGCAGCAGAAGGTCTTCAACACAGAAGTTGTCCAATGCAGAAGTATCTGTTCATCTCCTCAGTCTTGCCTTTAATAACTGTTTTTCCATGTCACTTCTTGTCACTCTGGTTTCTACTTCCTTTCACTGTGGGCTAGTCTATCACATCTCAGGACCCAATCATAGTTTCTTAATTTGCCCGGCAATGCCCAGGTCCGGCAGTGCTAGTGGGATCCACTTCTGGGCTTTGAGAGTGTGAACTTCCTTTTCTAGTAAAAGGTTCTTCAAGTGTTTGACTAAGTGTGAAAGGAGGGGCACTCCAAGTTCTTGATTGATTAAGTTAAAATAAACAAAAGAAGATGATTCCATTTACCCCAGTGGTTCCCATACTTTTTTGGCCTACTGCCCCCTTTCCAGAAAAAATATTACTTAGCACCCCCTGTCGCATACTATCGCCGCCTCCTTACAGTTATTCACCACCCCCAAATGCACCTGTGGCCATCACTGCCCTCCTGGATCGCTGCAGCACCCACCAGGGGGCGGTGACGCCCACTTTGGGAATCACTGATTTACACAGATACATGTAAAACCCAGTGGAATTGCTTGTTGGCTACGGGAGAGGGGAGGAAAGAGGGAAGGGAAGGAACATGAATCATGTAACTACGAAGAAACATTCAAAATTAATTAAATAAGTAAATTTTAAAAAAAGATAGGGCCCTCAACTATAGAATTATAGTGTTCATTGGAATATATTCTATAACTCTTGGGAATACTTTTTTACTTGAAGAAACTGGGGAAATTAGTTGTCCTTATTCATTTAACAGAAAAATCTCAAATGATAAAATGGTATATATTTTCTTTCATCAGGTGTGATTACCCTAACAAAGGCTTGGGCTTTTTCATTTTAACTGGAAATGTAGAGTTTTTGAAAGAAAAATTGACCATTCATTTAGTTGTTGAGTCACTAGATATTTGAGATTTTGCTGAGCCTTGGAGATTTAAAAAAAAATGGTAAAATAGATTTACCTTCAGAGAGTTTATATTCTGGGAAGGAGAAGATTACTAATACTCATGCATATATAAAGAAAATGAAAATAAATATAGGTTAATGAGTAGTAGCTGGAGGTCGAGAAAGGCTTCTTATATAAAAAGTTTTTTTAGTACTGAGTTTTTAAAAAATATATATATTTTTTAACCAGTTACATGTAATAACAAATTTCCACACAAGTTTTCAAATTATATGATCGAACTTATCTCTTCCCCTTCTTTTCCCCCTCCTGGTGCTAGCAGTTGACTAGATCTGAGTTACACATATATTATCATGCAAAACCCATTTCCATATTGCCCATTTTTATAAGTGAGTAATCTTATAAAACCAAAATCTCAAAATGTAAACCCAAATAAAATATTGAAAAATCGTATGCTTTCATCTGCATTCTGACTCCAACAGTTCTTTCTGAGAGGTGGATAGCATTCATTGTCATAAGTCCCTCAGAATTGTCCCCAAGTATTGCCGGTAATAGTTAAGTCTATTACACTTGATTGTTCCCACAGTATTGCTGTTACTGTGTACAGTGTTCTCCTGGTTCTACTCATTTCACTCTGCATCAGTTCATGTAGGTCTTTCCAGCTCTTTCTGAAATCATCCTGTTCATCATTCTTTGTAGCACAATAGTATTCCATTACCATCATATACCACACTTTGTTCAGCCATTCCCCGATTGAGGGACATCCCTTTAGTTTCCAATTCTTTGCCACCACAAAAAGAACAACTGTAAATATATTGAAGTTAAATCTTGAAGGAGGAAATAAGAAGCTCAGTTAAGGCAGAGGGAGTATATTTCATGCATAGGCATAGCACGTGCAAAGATGAAAATGGGAGGGCCAGTTTGGATGGACCAGAGTAGGAAGGGGAGGAAGATATGGTATAAAAAGGCTAGAAAGGTAGATTGGACCAGGTTATGAAGGACAAATGACAAACAGGAATTTGTACTTGATCCCAGAGATATGAGGGAGTCATTGAAGTTTATTGAGTAGGAAGTGAAATAGTTGAGGCTTTGGGAAAAATTGTTATGGCCATTGTGTGGAGAATGGATTAAAGCAGAAAGAGATTTGAGGCTCTGAGGCCAATTATTAGGCTGTTGTAAAAAACTAGAAAGTCCTGGAGTAGAGAGAAAGGGTTAGGTACTTTAGTATCTATTGTGAAGATTGTGTAGACTAGACTTAGAAAATGATTGGGAAAAAAAGAAGAATGAGAGTTGAGCATTTATTTGCAAGAAAACATTCTGCTTTCTAATTTTTTTATTCATAAACTAGAAAAGAAAGATTAATTAAAATTTTTTTCTTCACCTCACAAATAATCTTTGATGTTCATATGGTAGCAGCTAAGTGTGTAATGCCAGGCCTGGAGCCGGGAGCACTCATCTTCCTGAATTGAAATTTAGCCTCAGACACTTACTAGCTGTGTGACCTTTGTAGGAGTTCTTTATACTATCTGATTCAAGCCTGTTCTATGAAGTAGACTCTACAGGCATTGTTCAAAACTTGCATATGAAATAACTGATCTCCCTAGCAAGGTGACTTGCTTGTAGTGTTAGAGGCATTGTTGAAACCAGATCTGCCAGACTCCATTTCAAGCACCCTATCTATTTTCTGCCTCTGTTTTGAGTGATTTCATTTGTGAATACAAGCAGTATTTGATGCCCATTATCTGCCAAGACTTCGTGCCTTCAGGGAGCTTACATTCAGCAGGTTAGAAATATAACATGTCCACATATAAATAAATGCAAGGCCTGGAGTAAAGGGATGACACATAAGGGCCTCTAGAAGGGGGTGGCCCTCTGTAAGAGGGAGATTTTAGGTATTATATAGATATATATTTAAGGTGTGGCCACCAGGAATCAATAATTCAGATTGATTCCATAATTAAAATAGACCCCAGTCAGGATCCGTTTTGCAGATAGAGAGGGTTAATCTAATTAAATCTAATTAAACTAGATTACATGCCACAAGGCCTTAGCAATCAGAGAGGCAAGAAGCCTATTTAAGGTAGAGAGTCTGGAAACCGCCAAGGTAGGCCAAGGAAGTCAGCCTAACTTACCCACATGACAATTCAGAGTAGAAGCAGCCTGAGGACTCAGCTGAGATCCTTCAGCACCAAGTTCAAAGCAGGAACTGCCCCAATAGGAAGTAACCAACATACTTGAAGAGATAGTACCTTTCCTCACTTCCCGTGGGTCCACCTCTAATTCAAGTGGACAAATGGCAACCTCTACACTGATTTGGACTGCCCAAAGGGCAGTCCCTTGTTCTTGATTTGTTACTTATTGTCATGTGTGGGTAACTCATCTCCCCTCCCCACTGAGGGAAGTGGGGATGACATCTCTAGTGGCTAGAGTTTTAACTATGAATGGGCTAGAGCTAATTCTCTTAACATACCCCAGAGCTGAACCTGGAAGGAAGCTTTCATTTAGCCACTTTTTGTTGATATGATTTAGCTTATCTAGCAATGCCACCTTGTTGATCTGTGAGTGAACAAAGGTAATACAAGGTATCAAGTAGTCAAAGTATTGATGGTCAAAAAACTGATTCTTAGCCTTCTGTCTCCTTTCCTGTCATACTGTTACCTTTGTTGCAGAAGAGGAAGGGGTCATGCAACACTAAGGGCATTTAAAAACTTTTCTTTGCTTCACAGGTAGTCATGGTCAAGAAAATTTTCATCACCAGGTAGCCAGCCTAATGACTGTACTTCTAGTTATTAGCTAGGTTGGTCTTTAAAAAACAGATTCAGTCAGTTGCTAGAGTCTTAGTTAGTCTTTCCAGCATGGGAGAAATAACTTAAAATTATAACAGCCATTAAAAAACTTGGGAAAAGGGGCATCTAGGTGGCTCAGTAGATTGGACTCAGGACCTCCCGACTCCAGGCCTGGTATCCTATCTATGAGTCTGAAGGTCCTGGGTTCAAATTTGACCTCAGGACACTTTTTTTTTTTTTAAACCCTTACCTTCCATCTTGTTGGCTCCAAGGCAGAAGAGTGGTAAGGGTAGGCAATGGGGGTCAAGTGACTTCCCAGGGTCACACACCTGGGAAGTGTCTGAGGCCAGATTTGAACCTCCTATCTCTAGGCCTGGCTCTCAATCAACTAAGCTACCCAGATGCCCCCAAGACACTTCTTAATTGTGTGACTTTGGGAGCAAGTCACTTAGTCACTTAACCCTTGCTATTCTTCTTAGAATTTATATTGAGACAGGAGGTAAGAGTTAAAAAAGGGGGGGACTGGGAGAAAAAGAAATCATCCTAGAAAAATTAAGAAACTAAGGATACGAACCTCCACAGAATACTTGATTCCAACTCATCATAGCAGTAACACTGTGAATCTATTTTTGGATCAAAACTTTTATGCTACCTATCCCAGAGTCCATGACAGCTTTATAGGCCAACTCCTATTCTTCAGTTTCTACCTTGGTCACTGAATTCATCTTGGCTAGAAAAATAACCTACTGTATTTTTTTTTTCTGTTGGTTTTACTAATATCTACTGGACTTGATGTTCTTCCTAGATCTTTGTTGGAGGAGTTGCATGAGTGAGAGCTGGCTGTATTACTTCTTCCTCTACTCTACCATCTTCACCAGTCTCCGCCAGCAAAGAAAAACACCTCACAGGTATTTAACCCATTTCGTTTAATTATTTTGAGTTGAGAGGGCAGCTTGAAGTAGTACATAAGACAGGGATACCTCAAGTCCTACTTCTGATATCTCCAGGCTTTGTAGTCCTGGGTAAATCACCTTAAATTTTATTATCCAGGGCAGCATTAGGGAGTTTCTTAACCCAGAATAGCTTATACCAGTGAAATGACTGGCTTAGACCAGAGCTAGGGAGTATCATAATGGATATTGAGATTTTTGACTGAATGAAAGGGTAGAAAGGTGACTGTCATGGAGAAAGCTAAGAGAATGCTATAGAAAGAGCAGTGTTAAAAGGGGCAGCCAGAAACATCCAAATCTCAATGGAAAGCTAACTTTTGATTTAATGTGAAGAAGTAGAAGGAATTTAAGATAGGTGACTAAGTGGATAAAGTGCTTTAATGTTGCTTTTGTACATTGTTGTGACTTCACATTTATTAAGCACCTACTATGTCCTGGGCACAGTGCTATCCTTGAGGAATACAAAGAAAGGCAAAAAATAGGCCCAGTTCCCAAAAAGCACACAGTAATTCCTCCCCAAACAAAGCTGTTCCTTTAAACAAAGGTATAGTGAAGGAAAATAGAGCATATTGACTGTGGTAGAAATCTTTTCCACACCAATCAGGGTTCCATCCTTCACCTCTAAGCCTTGGAAATCACAATTAGTCTTTCTCTGTTTTTCTTTGCTTTTTGTTGTCATCCTACAAATTGTTCTGGTTCTTCTCTGTATCTGTTCATGTACGGTTTCCTAAATTTCTCAGAAACCTTCATCTTTGCTTTTTTCCTATGGTTTAGTAACACTCCATTACGTTCATGTATTATTATTTATTCTAACATTCTCCAATTGATGACCATCCACTTTCTTTTCAGTTTTTTGTTTAAAAAAGTCTAACTCTAAGGACATTTTTAAGTTCTTGGGGAACATGCCAACCAATGGTATTGTTAATACTCCATCCATCGTAATGTGTTTTATAAAATGCTCTACCAAAAATTATTAAAATCAATATTTTAAAACTTAAAAGATTAAACTCAGATTATATGGAAAATTAGGTTTTGGAACATGTATTTCCTGATAATGTCAGTTATTTATAAACATGGTTTCAATTAAGCATCTCTATAATCTCTCCCCCTAGATTTAAACTGCCATGTTTATAGAAATAATTATCAGATATTGTATCTTTAGTTTTTACCTTTAACCTAAGTTCTAGTAGTAGCCTCCTTGGTGATCTGTCTGGCTCCATTTTTTTTTCCACTGTGGTAATCTTACCTGCAAATTGCTGCCATGTCCATCTTCCCCCCCAAATATCCCCTTTTATGGTATTTTTTTGGGTTAAATCTTAGTAAGCGAATCTATAAATAAAAAGATAGGATCAATTTTATTACTTATTGTATACTGTCAAGTTCTCCAAAATGGACCATTCTTTAACCTGAATCTCCCCCCCCCCCTTTTTTTTAACAGTCGGGAGATAAGTTATTACCACTCTTAAAAGTTTATGCCCCCCCCTTTGGTTTTTTTTCTTTGAAACATCATTAATATCTGGTTTGTCTTGTATAACTACTTATATTTTTGGCCAGGAGACATAGCTGATTTTGGGAAACTTTCTTGAAGTAAATGATGCCTTCAAGTTTTTTCAAGTTTTCTTTTTAATTTTTTTTTTTTTTTTTTTTGCTTTAAAACAGGATAGTGAGGGGGCAGCTGGGTAGCTCAGTGGAGTGAGAGTCAGGCCTAGAGACAGGAGGTCCTAGGTTCAAACCCCCCGGCCTCAGCCACTTCCCAGCTGTGTGACCCTGGGCAAGTCACTTGACCCCCATTGCCCACCCTTACCAATCTTCCACCTATAAGACAATACACCGAAGTACAAGGGTTTAAAAAAAAAAAAACACAACAGGATAGTGAGTTTTGCTGGTTAAATAATTGTGCATTTATGACCCATACTTCTCAATTTTGTACATTGTTTTATTTTAATTTCTCTAGTTTTTCCTTTTTCTCGTTTTAAAAATTTATGGATATCATCTTGAAGACTAATGATGTATCCAAGATTATTGAATCTTGTATTCTTCATTTTCAGAATCTTCTCTGTACTTTTAGTATAGTCTTAATTTCTTGGGACTTCAAATGCAGAATATTTTTTTTTTCTAAATTTTGTAGGATATCAGCAATTTTAGATTATTGTATTATTATTTTGCCCTTTAGGTCTATCACTTAATTCTATATGCATATTTTTAATTCTCTTGCTAATTGATTTTTCTGTGCCTGTGTATTTATTTTAATTGGTCTTCATAAACTATCATTCTGTTTTATGAACCTATCAGTTAATTGTGATGGTTGAAGTTTTCTTTACCAGTTTATATACTGATAATTTTCTTTAGGATTTCTTCCCAGTTTTTTCAGTACCTTTTAATTGTAGTTGTTTTTCTCCTGTATTGTTTTCTTTTCAGTCTTTTATTTGACCCTTGTGATTTTATTTTTTGCTGAATTTTTTTGAATGTGTTCTTTAGTGGATGGAACACATTTCAGGATATCTTGTGTGGTTTCTCTTTTGTTTCTATTATTTCTGGTACTTTAGCTTGTTTAGTTGCTTTTTTAAAAAAAATTCTTTTTGATTTTAGTATTTATATTTGTTATTTTTTAAGGGCTCGTGAGAAGCTTAGCTGACTAGGAACCCTCCATCTGCTCCAGAGCTTTATTGATGGATAATTGGTAGGACTGGTCTTGAATTGTCTTCCCTTGGGAGGAACTAGGCTTCTTTCTTTGTTGGACAGTTCTTTTTTTTTTTTAAACCCTTACCTTCTATCTTAGAGTCAATACTGTGTATTGGTTCCAAGGCAGAAGAGTGGTATGGGCTAGGCAATGGGGGATTAAGTGACTTACTTGCCTAGGGTCACACAATTAGGAAGTGTCAGAGGCCAGATTTGAACCTAGGACTTCCCTTTTCTAGGCCTGGCTTTCTATCCATTGAGCTACCCAGCTGCCGGCTATTGGGCAGTTCTAAAAAACTGAAATCTGCTTCCTTTTAACTTAGATGAATAAAATTATAGATTTAGAGTGGGAAGGGCAATTAGAATGATACTACTAATGATATTTATATAGCACTTTAAGGTTTGTGAAGTTCTTTAGAAATACTATCTCATTTTATCCTCACAAAAACTTAAAAGAGGTAGGTACTGTTGTTATCCTCATTTTACAGATGAAGAAACTGAGGCAGGTAGGTTAAGTGACCTGACCAGGATCATACTGCAAGTAAATGTCTGGGGTCAGGTTTGAACTCTGGTCTTCCTGATTCCAGGTCCAACTACTTGGCTGCTAGAAGCCTAAGTTCTCTAAGCCAATAGCCTTATTTTATAGATAAGAAAACTGAGTCTCAGAGAAATAACAAATTGCCCAAGTCGATACATTATTGAACTAGAATTCAAACTTCTTTCTGTCCTAGTTCTGCTGTCTTGAGCAGCATAGAAAAATCCCAATTATCTTTCCACATGTTAAGCTTTTCAAATGATTGAATATGGTTCTCATATACCAAATCTCATTTCCTTACCTTTTGTCCTCTAAGCTAATTAGCCCTAGTCATATAACAGAATATTCTAGACCTGTTATAATTTTGGTCAATTCCCTCTGCATATGTTCTCTGGTATGCTTATAAAATTATAGATATTAGAGAAAGAACTGATGGGAGTCTGGATGCCAACCAAAGCATACTATTTTTCACTTTCTTTTTTTTTGTTTGTGAGTTTTCATTGATTAAAATTTTTTTACATGATTGCATGTATAAAATCTTTACCAAATTGCTTTACTTTCTCAGGAGAGAGAGGGGAGGGAAAGAATTCAAGACTCAAAATTTTAAAAATGTTGAATGTTAAAATTATTTTTACATATAACTGAGGGGAAAATAACATTGTATCTAATTTTTAAAAATTAAAAAAAAAAATAAGTGCATAGATGTTAGGCCTGGAAGAAACCTTACAAGTCACCTAGTTGGAGCAGCTAGGTGGCTCAGGGGATAGAGAGCCAGGGCTGGAGATGGGAAGTCCTGGATACAAATGTGGCCTCAGACACTTCCTAGTAGTGTGACTGGAGCAAATTATTTAGCCCCATTTGCCCTAGGCCATACCTTATTTGATACTAAGACAAAAGGTAAGGGTTTAAAAAAAAAAAAAAGTCATCCAGGCTTTTTTTACAGCTGAAGAAACTTGGGACCCAAAACATTAAGTGACTCAGCTAAGGTGACTGATAGCAGTTCTAGCATTTTCTGTGTGTAATAATCAAATCTGAAACCGGTACCCTAGTTGTATTGTTTGCTTATCAACAGATACTATAGTGAGTCTATTATATCCTGGGACATAGCTACCAGACAATCATTATTTTAACCTGAGATCACATTAGTTTTGCCAGTATCACATTCTGGAATCAGTTTCCAATTGTGATATTGGAAATTTGGGGTTCCTTGAGCTTTTTTTGAGGTCCCTGGTCTAAACTTCCTGTGGACATTTTAGACCTCTTACAAACTACATTTCCCATGATTCAACAGGCTTCCTGCCCTTACATGGTGAAGTAAGACAATGTAAACAGAAGCTTAAATAGGGAGATTGGGATTGGTACTTTTTTTCCCTAGGAAGCAGCCAAAGGGTAGGTATGGTGGGCATTCGAATTAGATCTTAGCAAGCACATGGCTTTCTTAATTATCAATATGGATTACAATAAACCCTTAATATTTTTAAATATATCCTTCTATATCAATTTTATTTGTAACACAATTCTTTGCTACTACAAAAAGAGCTGCTAAAAATTTTGGTATAAGTATGTCCTTTTCCCTTATCTCTGATCTCTTTAGGATATAGATCCAGGAGTGGTATTGCTGGGTCAAAGGGTATGCACAGTTTTATGGCTTTTTGAGCATGATTCCATATTGCTCTCAAGAATAGTTGTATCAGCTCATGGTTCTATGAATTGGTAGTATATTATGTCCCAGTTTTCCCACATTCCCTTCAACATTTATCATTTTCCTTTTTGTTCATGTTAGCCAATCTGGTAGGTGTGAGGTGTATCTCAGAATTGTTTTAATTTGCATTTCTCTTTTCAATAGTGATTTGGAGCACTTTTTTCATATAACTATAGATAGTTTTAATGTCTTCATCTGAGAACTGCCTATTCATATCCTTTGACTGTTTTTTGATTGTGAAATGCTTTGTATTCTTATAAATTTGTTTCAGTTCTTTATATATTTGAGAAATGAGGCCTTTGTCAAAGACAATATGAGTTTTCCCCCTAAATTTGTCTTCTAATCTTGGTTATATTGGTTTTGTTTGTACAGAAACTTTTTTATTTAATGTAATAAAAATTACTTATTTCATTTTTTGTAATGTTTTCTATGTCTTATTTGGTCATTAAATTCTTCCTTTATTAATAAATCTGACAGGCAAACTTTTACTTCTTCTAATTTGTTTATGGTACCACCCTTTATTTCTAGATCAAGTATTGCACTCTAAATTGCTATGGACATTAACCACATGTATTGATCACCTAATCTATTCCATTGATCCCACTTTATTTCTTAACCAGTACCAGATTGTTTTGATGATTTCTACTTTGTAGTATAGTTTGAAATCAAGTACAGCAAGGCTTCTTTCCTTCTTTTTTTTTTTTTATTCTTTGGGTATTCTTGGCCTTTTATTCTTCCAGTTGAAATTTTTTTTTTAGCTCTGAAATAATTTTTAGCTAGTTTGATTGGTATGGCACTGAATAGGTAAATTCATTGAAGTCGAATTTTCATTTTTTAAAAAATATTGACTCATCCTGTCCATGAGCAATTAATGTTTTCCCAATTGTTTAGGTCTGACTTCATTTTTGGGAAGAGTATTTTATAATCGTGCTCATATAGTTGCTGGGTTTGTTTTGGTAGGTATATTCCTAGGTATTTGATATGGTTTAGAATTATTTTGAATGGAATTTCCTTTTCTTTCTCTTGCTTTTGGACTTTGTTGACAGTAAATAGAAATGCTAGTGATTTATATGGCTTTATTTCATATCCTGCAGCTTGGCTAAAGTTGTTAATTTCTAATTAGTTTTTTGGTTGATTGTCTAGGAATATAGAGTGATAACTTTGTTTCCTCATGGTCTATTTTTATTCCTTCAATCTTTTTTTCTGCTCTTATCATTAGAGGTACCATTTCTAGTACAGTATTAAATAGTAGTGGTGATAATGGTCGTCCTTGCTTAATCCTTGATCTTATTGGTGTAAGAGGGAAATTAGGGTATTTTATATATATATATATATATATATATATATATATATATATATATATATGTGGCCACCAGGAATCAACAGTTCAGATTGATTCCACAATTAAATCAGACCCAAGTCAGCATCGGGTTAAGGCAAGTTTATTAACAACTAGGAAGGTGAAGGTATAGGATTAAAGAGAAAGGGAGAGGCTAGTCCAGGCTTGGTTAGGCCTGGATGAGAGAGAAGGTTAAAAGGCTAAATAAATCAGGCTACAAGCCACAAGGCCTAACAACCAGATAGGCTAGTGCCTGCTTAAGACAGAGTTTGGAAGTGTCCTAGGTAGGCCAAGGAAGTCAGCCTAACTTACCCACATGACAATACAGAGTGTAAGCGTTCTGTGGTCTCAGGAGCTCCTTCAGCACCATGTTCAGAGCGGGAACTGCCTCCACAGGAAGTAACCAACATACTTAAAGAGATAGTGTCTTTCGTCACTTCCCGTGGATCCACCTCTAATTCAAGTGGACAAATGGCAGTCTCTACATTGATTTACTGCCCAAAAGGCAGTCCCTTGTTCTTGATTTGTTATCTATTGTCACGTGTGGGTAACTCATCTCCCCTCCCCACTAAGGAAGGTGAGGAATTACATCATTTCTGTGCCTCTGTTAAGTAAGAGTTTAGCTATGAATGGCTAGAGTTAATTCTATTTACACATTGGGAAGAGTTTTAGTTTATCCTCATTACAAAAAATGCTTGTTAATGGTTTTCAATAGGTGCCATTTATCACTTTAAGGAAAGCTCCACTTATTCTAATGCTTTCGTATTTTATTAAAAGCTTTTTCTGTATCTGTTAAAGTAATCATATGGTTTCATTATTATGATCAATTATGCTGATGGTTTTCTTAATGTTGAACCATCCCTCCCTTCTTGCCTCCCCGCCTCCCAGAGTTGACAAGCAATTCCACTGGGTTTTGCATATATTATCACTCAAAACCTATTTCCATATTATTTATTTTTGTAATAGAGTAATCTTTTAAAGCCAAAACCTCAAATCATATACCCATATAAACAAGTGATAGACGTGATTAGTATTGTCCTGGATCATTGCTTTGCTATTAGTAGCCTAGTCAATTACATTTTTTTTTAATAGCCCTTACCTTCCATCTTAGAATCAATACTTTGTATTGGTTCTACCGCAAAAGAGTAGCAAGGGCTAGGCAGTGGGGGTTAAGTGATTTGCCCAAGGTCATACAGCTAGGAAGTGTCAGAGGTCAGATTCGAACTGGCTTGATTGAGGTGTACCTTTGAGTACAAGGTGAGTTTGGAGCCTGGACTTGAAGTTCTCTTCTCCCAGGAAGGAAAGAGTCAGGAAAGGGTAAAGCAGGTGGCAGCAAGGCATGTTTGGTGACCTTTCATAAGCTTAGGAAAGGGAGTGGTACTCACCATTTGACTAAGCAGACAAAATGGGGAATACTGGATGCAGGGAAAGGAAAGGAGATTTCTATTCTAGGAGATATTTCCATTGGGGAGAATGTTAGAAAATTGGGAAGACTGATACTGTACTAAAAATGAGAGCAAGAAAAAAAGATAATAAAGTATTGTTGCTTAATTTGGGCTAGGGTACTGGTACAGGGACCAGCAGTGGCCTGGCCCAAATATGGGTCAAGTGAGGTTTGGGTGTGCCAAGCCTTAAATCTGTATCTGAATAGTAAGGAGTCTTAGAGTGAGGAGGAATCCAATTATGCCCTCTGCTGGTTCCTGGGGGCTGGAATGTTTCCTCTAAAATGAGAAGAAAACAATAAGACCAAGACTGAGGCCAAAAAAATCTGAACAGCAATGGAATCCTCTTTTAGCTTTACCTCCACCTGAAGAAGATGATGAGGGACTTGTGGTACCAATAACACCACCTTTAACTCCCAAGCTGAATGAAATTTATCCAAAATTGAGGAAAGAGGTAGAGCAGATTAAGAGCAATGTTAAAAGTTTTCCCCTTTCCAACCTCAATCAGGAGGTCAAATGAAACTTTATTTCCATTAAGGAAAGGCTCTTCCCTTCTAACAAACACCTTCTGAACCTCTTTCAGCAACTCATCCAGAGGCTTCTCATTCCACCCTTCTAATTTCTGCAGTTTTCTCATTATGTGAGGATTTGGTTTAAAAATATATACTTTAAGTAAAACCCTGGGATTCAGGGAAAAGGAAGAGGAAACCCAGGAACAGGCTGCCAGAACTGGCAGGCAGGCCATGGCAGGGGATGAATGGCTGGTTGTTTCCAGTGTGAAAAAACCTAGCCATTTCAAAAGAGCCCTTTGAGTTAAGAAAGGAAAGAGAAGATGATCCCTTTGATGAGGACTAGAGGTGTCAGAGGTTCTTCAACATAGAAGCCCACCTGGAGTCTTTGGTAAACTTAAGAGGAAGGCCAAAGTTGGAAGAAATTTTTTAGTGCACACAGGAGCTGCTAGATCTTAATTGACTGATTCTAAAGCATGGGAGATTGAAGGAATACATTAATAATCTTAGGAGTAAAGGGAGAAAGTTTTCCTGTACGTTCCTTGAACCATTAAGAATTCAATTTGAGAAAAAGGTAGGGGAAGATTTTTATATATCCCCAAAGCAGGAACTAATTTATTGGGCAGGGACTTGATTACACAATTAGAACTTATTCTTAAAGTAAGAAAGAAATAGTTTTACAGATGGATTTGATGAAGGCAGAAGATGAGCAACACATAGACCCTATGTTGGCGAACCTATGGCATGTGTGCTGGAGGGAGCTGCTTCTTCCCTCCCTCCACTGTGTCTGAGGACATTTCTCACATTAACCCCCTCTTCTGCCCAGCAGCCCAATAAGAGTTCTTCCTCCCACCCCTATAGGGTAAGGGGGTGGCTCACATGAGGTGTGAGGGTGCAGTTTGAGCACTCAAATCTCTAAAAGTTTTGCTATCACTGACCTATAATATGGGTTAAAGAAGGAAAAAGAGGTGGATTAAAGATAGAACCTATCAAGGTAACTTTAAAGAAACCAGTAAGAAAATCTGATAGAACTTACAGGTTTGGTTTGGAGGAAGCTAAACCAAATTGTTCAAACCAGTCACCCTATGGTTCCTGATCCCTACACCCTTTTGAGTAAAATATCTTATGGCCATAGATTATTTAATGTGGTAGATATGAAAGATGCCTTGGACCCTGGTTGCAGGAGTTTATTTGCATTTGAGTGGGAAAACCCATATACAGGGATAAAACAGTACCGGTGGATGGTATTGCCACAGGGATTCATGGAGGCCCCAAATTATTTGGTCAAATTTCTAGAGCAGGTCTTTGAGAATTTTCACCCTGTGGCTGGAAATAGTCTTATACAGTATGTAGATGATTTACTTGTATCTGGAACAAAAAAAGTGGAGGTATCTAGAACTACTAATGACTTACTGAACTTACTGGGAAAAGAAGGACTAAGAGTGTCAAAAAACCAAGTTACATTATGTGGAAAAAAAGTCAAGTACTTGGGGCACTTAACTAGTTAAGGAAAAAGGAGAATAAATTCTGGAAGAATAAAGGGAATCATTGAACTCCTCTTGCCCAAGACAAAAGTGATTAGAGGAAATTATTGTGGTTAACTGGATATTGTAGATTGTGGATAGACTCCTATGCACAGAAAAAGAAAAGATTTATAATTGAAATTGTTAGAGGATTCACCTACAGTATGTCTTGAGAAAGAGAAGAAGCTGGTTTAAGAATTGAAAGAGCCCTAATCACAGCGCTAGTCCTGGTCTTGCCCTCACTGGAGAAACCACTTCATTTACTTACTAAGGTGGATGTTGCCTTTGGAGTCTTGACCCATTAACAGGGAGGACAAAAGCACCCTATCTCTAGGGATTGACCTGAATGTGGCATGCAGTAGCTGCTACTGCCCTTCTAGTTGAAGAAAATAGGAAATTGACTTTTGGAGGGGCCTTGGTGGTGAGTATTCCTCACCAAATTAGAGCAGTCCTGAATCAAAGAGCTGGGAGATGGTTGATACATTCTAGAATTCTGAAGTATAAGGCCATATTATTGGGAAAAGATGATCTAGTTCTGACTGCATACTCAAGCTTAAATCTAGCTGCCTTCCTATGGAAAGGGTAAGATGAAGTGTGGAGTGCAAATAGAGCATGACTAGATGTAATTGAATATCAGACTAAAATGAGGTAGGATCTACATGAGGTCCCACTATATGATGGAATGCATTTGTTCATTGATGGATCCTCAAGGGTAATAAATGGAAAAAGATATAATGCATATGTAGTGGTGAATGGGAAAGGTAGCTCACTAAGGGAAGGAGATCAGTTACCTAATAATTGATTTGCCCATTCCTGTGAACACATTGAATCAAGCCCTTAAATTATTGAATAGAAAGGAAGGAACCATTTACACTGATTCCAAATATGCCTATGATGTGGTACACACCTTTGAGAAAATCTTGGATAAATGAGGTCTGATAAAAAATTGGGGAAAAGAATTGGTCCATGAGGAACTAATTAAACACGAGTTGAAGAATCTCCATCTACTTAAAGAAGTAGTTGTTGTCTTTGTTAGTTGTTGTCCATGTCAGTAGATATCAGTGGAAAGGCAAGAGGGAACAGATTAGTGGATGAGTGCACCAAGGAAATGGGCTTGAAACCTGAAATAGAGAGATTAAGGGTTTTGATCCCCACCTTCACAACTGTGACAGAAGTTCCAAAATTCTCAAAATCCAAAAAAAGGGAATTGATTAAATTAGGTGGAATAAGAACTGAAAAGGGAAGGTGGAACTTCCCCAATGGAAGGAAGAGAAATGTCGAATAAACTGATAATGAGAGAAATATTGATCTTACTACATCAGGGGGAATCACTGGGAAGTATGAGCTATGTGTGATATAGTTCTGAGAAGATCCAGGTATTTAGGAATCTATATTATTGCCAAGCAGGTATGGGAGGGATGTTTGACCTATAAGAAAACCAATTAAGAGCCTATGCAGAAACAAATATATGGAGGGAGAGTGCTGGGGTTAAGACCATTCCAAAGTATTCACATGGATTTCACTGAAATGCCTGTGGTGGGGAGATTGAAATATGTAATGGTGATAGTGGATCACCTACCTGGGTGGGTGGGAACCTACCCCATTGCCACCACAGCAGCCTCTGGAGTTTCCAAAATTAATCTTGGAGCAAATAATTCCTCATTATGGTTTGGTTGAGAATATAGATTCTGATAATGGGATCCATTTTACCTTCATAGTGTTGCAAAAGATAATGATCAGTTTGGAAATAAAATGAAATTTCCATACTTCATGGCACCCAGCCTCATCAGCCTCATCAGGTAAGGTGGAAAGGATGAATCAGGTTCTGAAGGGGCAAATAATCAAGTTGATATTAGAAACCAAATTACCATGGACTAAATGTCTACTTGTTATGTTTTTAAGGATCAGGACTTCCCCTACGGTGAGTGTTTCCCTCTCCGATATGTTATTTGGATTTCCTTGCCTAGGGGAAAACCAGGACCTTCCACCTTTGAATCTAAGGATAAATTTTTAAAGAACTATATATAGACTCTTATCTTCATTATCATTTCTTGAGGGAAGGAGATTCATCTCTCAGACACCCTCATTGGAGATACACCATTTCAGACCAGGAGATTGAGTGCTGATCAAGTCCTGAAGGAGATTAAGCTGAGGTCAACTATCTAAAGGATGGAATCATTTTCTTCACGAGAGGAACTAACTTTAGTTGAGCCAAAACAATGAGGAAGAAGAACTTTGGTGATTAGAATAATCTTAGTAACTTTCTTGGGGGGAAGCCCAAGTGAAACTAACAGTGTTGTAGAGGGATTGGATTCACAGACTCTATAGATACTTGTCAAGTAATAGATTGTGGAGGTTTAGAAAATCAAAGATGGCTAAGTGGAGAAAATAAGTATTTATGTCCAGGACTAGAAAGATCACCATCCATTACAGCTTCTCCATGTCCTTCCTAGGATGGACCACCCAATATAAAGGATGGACTGTAACTCAATATCCAGGTTTGATTCCCAGAAACTGGCAGTAGTTGACCCTCTTACCTATAGACCCCGCTCCCTTGGTAGCACCACTAGCCCCAAAGAAGTCAGGCCTGGATCCAGAATGATCCTAAAGTAATAAGAATAGTGAAGGCTGAAGATCTGAATCTGAAAGAAATTGGGACACAGATTATGGGGTCATGAATGCCTGGGTGGAATGGGTAAAGTACACAGTTTAGAGCAATTGTTATGCTTGTCCTTCTGGCTGACCCACCACCCATTTAATCCCATTCCACTAGGACTAGACAGAAATGAAGGAATTTAAGTATATGGGCCTTTTGTTTCAAAATAACATCCCTGGGAAGAACTGCTGTGCCTGTCTCATTTGCACCACCACCATCCCCCACCCCCTAGAAAAAGGAAAAAATCAATGCTATTCCTGCTTGCCATCCAAGTTCCAGAAATCACTCTCTAGGCAGCCAGAAGGACTCCAGAGCATTGATGAATTGTGAACTTGTACTCAGGTCTGGAATGTTTCTGGAGAGAGTACTGGCAGTTTTCCCAAGCTGACCTCTGGTGGTATTGTGGAAGAAAAATCATCTTACCTATATGCCTTCCAACTGGCCTGATATTTGTGTGCTAGTGCAGTTGGCTATTCTTTTTACCCTGGCATTTGCAAGAGAATAAAAACCAGTCAAAAGAAGTAAGGAGAATGAAAAGAAGTATACTTATGAGAATATATATACCTAGCATAAGAGTCCCTAGAGGAGTACCAGATGAGTTCAAGGCCAGAAATCAAATAGCATCAGGATTTGAATCATTTTTGTTCTAGTAGTCCACCATTAATAAAAATGTAGACTGGATTAGCTACATCTATTATAACCAACAAAAATTCATCAGTTACATAAGGGATGCTGTCAAAGGAATCTCAATACAACTAGATGCTAGTAGTAGAATGGCTGGGAAAATAGAATTGTCCTAGATATGATACTGGCAGAAAAAGAGAGTATATGTGTTAGGATAGGAGACAGTTGCTGTACTTTCATGCCCAGTAACACTGCCCCTGACAGGACAATAACCAAAGCCCTTCGAGGCCTCACAGCCCTATCTAAGGAGGTAGTTGAGAATTTGGGCACAGATGGTGTCCTTTGACTAGTTGGTTGGAGGCATGGTTTGGAAAATGGAAAAGGATGGCAGTTTTGATTCTTACATCCCTGATTGTAGTAGCAAGAGTACTCAACCCAGTAGGCTGCTGCATCATTATGTGTCTATGAAACCTAGCTCAAAGGGTAATTGAGACTGCCATTACCAAGCAGATGCCTATGCAATACAAACAGAACAATTTACCCTATGGAGGAAAGAATGGGAGCAGAGAGCTATTAGGATACCATCAGTCTGGCTGCAGAATTGTATAATAAATGAAATGAAAAGAGCATCTTAGCAAGAAATAAAAGGAGGGAATTGTAAGAAATAACAGGATGTGGCTCTTCTCAAACTAGATAATGATCAGCACAGAAAGAAGGAAATGGGCAGTGGTTGAAGGGGAAATTGGAACAGAAATAGGTCAAAAATAGCTAGAGTCAGCAATGAAGTAAAACAGTAACCTGAAGATGAACCCAGTGCTTACTTCACATGCTTAATAAGTATTAATGAAGCTAATGATTGTTATCTTCCTGCCTCTGAGTGGGATTTGGCAGCCATTTTCTGCACATGCCATATATGATAATATATGTAATGGGAGGGAGATCATACCAAGGGATTGTAAAGTAGAATTCTTCCTTGAAGATTGAACACTCCTAGTACTCAGCCAATGAGGAATGTAGGAGAGGAATTTCTGCGTGTTTGGAATAGGATAAAAGATTGCTTGCTAAAATGAACCTTTGCACTTGGCTTTTTATCTGGATGGATGCCCATTCTTACAAGAATGAAATAAAACCTTCAACTGCACCTGAGTACGACTCTCTCTTTTTGTGTGTCCTTTATCTCTAACAGTAATTTTTGGTTGTAGTCCTAGATCCTTTGCCTTTCATAATATTATTCCATGCCTAAAAAATAACCTGAGTAAAAAAATGGAGATAATTTTAAGACAAAATTAATAAACAATTTTAGGCAAGTTTCTCTAGAATTTAGGTGAAGGGAATACTGCGTATTTGACAAAAACTGCTGGGGAAAATGAAAGCCATTTGAGATAAATTAAACTTAGACCAACATCTCATACCATCATAATAAGTTTCACATGGCTACATGACTTGGGTCAGAGAGTCTTGACCTGGTTTCCAAAGTCCTGGAGGTCTTAAGTGTTCTGGCTTCTGATCTCTGTTCTCTCAAGTTAACAATGATCTCTTCTTTTTTTTTTTTAAATTTTATTTTAAACCCTTAACTTCTGTGTATTGATTTATAGGTGGAAGAGTGGTAAGGGTAGGCAATGGGGGTCAAGTGACTTGCCCAGGGTCACACAGCTGGGAAGTGTCTGAGGCCGGATTTGAACCTAGGACCTCCCATCTCTAGGCTTGGCTCTCAATCCACTGAGCTACCCAGCTGCCTATCAACAATGATCTCTTTCTTAATCATGAAATCTTTTCTCAGTTCTCATCCTTCTTAACTTTTCATTAGCCTTTAATACTTTTTGTGACTCTTTTCTTGATACTCTCTACTTGATATTTTCTTGACACTACTCTCTTCTGGTTTACCACCTGCCTTTTGTACTACTCCTCAATCTCCCTTACTGGGTCTTCATCTGGGTCATTCTGGCCAACTGTGTGTTTCCCTCTAAGGCTCTGTTCTGGTCTGTCTTCTCTTTTCCCTCTATATTTCACTAAATATAAAGTTTCATCTCCTCCCATAGATTCAATAATTATCTCCATGCAAATGATTCTTAATCTCTTTGTCTAGCCTTAATCTTTGTCAACTTGAAAAATAGCTCATAACTACCAGAGTAGTTATAATAGAACCCATCTTTAAACTGGTGAGGGAGACAATTCTTTGAAGCCACCACAGAGTCTCTGGAAGTGCTGTCTTGGGAAATACACCAATAATGGACATTTTCACTGAACTAAAGAACTTGGGGTTATATATATACTTTAGGGAATATGTAGAAGGAAGGACAACTGACTGACTACTTAAAGGATTCTCAAAGAGCATGTGTATATAAATACAATAAGAATAACTAAGAAGATGAAAAGAGTATTTAAGAATCAATTGTATGTACCAATTCTAGGGTTATCTAGGGTATTTGATGACTTATTCAGTCTAGAACAAGGGTCCTTCAAGGGTTTCTTGAAGACAGGTTATCTGGAACAAAGATCGATTTGCTGTTTCATAAAACATGATTATCATCTTTTTTGTTTTTGTTTCATATCTCCAACTGCCTATTGAGTATCTCAAACTGGGTGCTACTTATCTTAAACATCTTAAACTCAACATGTCCAAAATGGGACTTATTACTGTAAGAGGGAAATTTAGGTATTTTATAGATATGTGTTTAAAGTGTGGCCGCCAGGAATCAACAATTCAAGTTGATTCCGTAATTAAATCAGACCTAAGTCAGCATCGGGTTAAGGCACTTTATTTACAATCAGGAAGGTAAAAGTATAAGAATAAAGAGAAAGGGAGAGGCTAGTCCAGGCCTGTGAATGCCTGGACTAGAGAGAAGGTTAAAAGGCTAAATAAATGAAGCTGCAAGCCTCAAGGCCTAGCAACCAGATAGGCTGGCTAGTGCCTGCTTAAGGCAGAGTTTGGAAGTGTCCTTGGTAGGCCAAGGAAGTCAGCCTAACTTACCCACATGACAATACAGAGTATAAGCGTTCTGTGGTCTCTGGAGAGGTCCTTCAGCACCATGTTCAGAGCGGGAACTGCCTCCACAGGAAGTAACCAACATACTTAAAGAGATAGTGTCTTTCGTCACTTCCCGTGGGTTCACCTCTAATTCAAATGGACAAATGGCAGTCTCTACATTGATTTACTGCCCAAAAGGCAGTCCCTTGTTCTTGATTTGTTATCTATTGTCACGTGTGGGTAACTCGTCTCCCCTCCCCACTAAGGAAGGTGAGGAATTACATCATTTCTATGCCTAGGTTAAGTAAGAGTTTAGCTATGAATGGCTAGAGTTAATTCTATTTACACATTACCTCTTCTTCCACCAAGGTGTCATCAATTCTTCACTTTCTCCACCTTCCCTCCCCTGTATCCAATCTGTTATCAAAACCTGTCAATTTTGGCCTCTTCTCCCTTTTGACATTTGATTGATTATATAACTTTTTTGTACCTAGTTGCTTATATGTGTTATTTCTTTAATTAGAAGGTGCTTCTTAAAACCAAGGTCTGCTTTTCTTTGTATCTCCAGATCATAAGACATTGAAACTGCTTATTCACTGACTGGCAATGCCTTAAAAAAACACAACAACAGATTGTTATGAGTTGGGGTTAACTAGGCTTAGTAGTAGTTGTAAGAGTCTGGACATAAAAAAATGTCAAGAACCCAGACCTTGACAAAAAAAGGTCATAGAAACAAATTACAAAGGTCAGAGAAACAACTTTCTCAACTATGGAATAGGGAAACAGTTCTTACTCAAGTATTCTCTAAAAATGTTTATAGGAGGATGGACAATTTTAATAATAAATTGAAAAGCTTTTGCATAAACAAAATTAATGGAATTAGAAAGAAGACAATTAACTTGGGGGAAGTATTTATAATGTTTAATGATATAAAGGCTGTGATATATAAAATATAGCTAGTCTATTAAAAATTATGAACGAGCCATTTCTTTAACGGATAATCAAAAGCACTTTTTTTTTTCAAAAGAAAAAAGCAAGCTATCAATAAACATTAAAATAATGTTTCAAATTGTTAATAGAGAAATGCAAATTACTGTTCCTCTGAAATTCTTATACCTATCAGCTTGACAAAGGTGTCAAAAGTGGAAAATGATGATATTGGAGGGACTATCAAGCACAGCTAATGTACTCTATTGGTAGAACTCTTAAAAGCAATTTAGAAGTAACTCCATCCCCATTGAACTGATTCAAAGTGAAGTGAGCAGAATCCAGGTAAACGTTATGGACAATAATAACAATATTATACAGTGATCAACTGTGAATGACAGCTATTCTTAGCAGTCCAGTGATCCAAGATGATTCTAAAAAGGACTTATGAAGTGCTATCCAGACCTTGCCTTTAACTCATCAGTACCACTAGTAGGTTTATAATTCAAAGAGATTACTTTGACTGTAATTATATAAGTTGAAATTATATCTACAAAAATTATATGAATACACATAGATTGTTGAAAGAGACCTAAAAGGAAGGAGTAATAGTAAGGTTGTTATGGCTACTTATTGAAAGTAATTTTAAAAATGTAAATAATTGACTTTTAATTTTTAAAATCAAATTCATAACTAACTTTTAAAAAGAGAATACGATTATTATTAACGTCACCATACTGTGAGATGAGAGCACTAGGAACGCAGAATCCAGTTCTCTTGGTTGTTAGTACATTGTTTTTCTGTTAAAGAACATTTCTTTCCTAATATGATTGAATCAGTTCATCTACTTCCTTGTTTTGTCTTGTGTTTTTCAGCAGGCTTTAACTTTTTCCCTCCCCTCATGATTACTTCCATTTGGGCTTTGAAAACAATTCTACCATCTTCTCATTGGACAGTGGCTTCCTCTTCATGCCTAGTCCATCTTTATGGCTACTCCAGTATCATATTCAAATATTATTCATTACTATTTAAAACCAGAGTTGTCAGATACACTTCTGATTTCCTGAGAAGAAGAAAAAATAAACTAGTAAATCATTAGGTTATCTTTTAAAGTGAATGAATCAAGAATGTTTACCTGAATATGTGTTTGTGTATATTTCATATCATTCAGTTATATTATAGTGTTGCAGTGCTCAGTGGTATGGTGTCCTTCAAAATAACCATTTAATTTTTATTAAGGACTTAGAAAACAAATTGTTTTGATAGACCTTATTGGAGAATCAGAAACATTCTAGAAACAAGCCTCCCTTTGAGATGTATATAACCTAATTAGGGCAATAAGATGTACATTTAAATAACAATAAAGAGGTGACATTTCAGCATGAATTTTTACAAGGTCATTTTTGATTAATTGCTAAAATGAAAGGCATAGAGTGGATGCTCTAGGATTTCTGGGGCTCTTGGTTAAAAATTGCAGTGTTTGGGAAGATCTTTTCAGAGAGATGGCAGTATTTCACTGAAAGAATATTATACTAAAAGGATAGAAATGATCTCATTATCATTACTTTGTGCTGCCATTTAATATCAGAATTATTTTCTCTTAATTTCCCTGCTATTTTGAGAATTTCTTAAGACTTTATATGTCATCTCCTTGTACTTTTTTTTTTTTTTTTTTTTAGCTATTGTTGCTCTGATAATCAAGACGATTCAGGTTTTAGTTCTGAATTTGTCTTTAACTGTCTGTGTAACTTTGTCCCTCTAGGCTTCAGTTTTCTCATCTGTGATGTTTAGAGGTTAAAGTAGGTAATCTCAAAGATTCTTTCCATTTAAAAAATTATTTTTTTCTGAGTTGCTGCAGTTTGAACTGAGTCAAAAAAAATGGAGAAGAGGCATTCTAGAGTGCAGTTGTAGTCCAAATTATAAGTTCCTGAGACCACTAAAAACTTCTCTTTAGCTAGGGATTGCTGAAAAATCTTACTTTTCTGCATGAAATTCTTTATAATAAAATATTAATTTGGATCACATCATGGCCTCATAAAATACAGTACACAAAATAAAATTGATAACATGGAAAACATTTTTTCTCACTAGTAATTACCTAGAATTCTGTGGCCTTTGATATCATCTCATTTTTTATTTATTATTTTGTAAAACCCTTACCTTCCATCTTAGAATCAATACTGTGTATTGGTTCTAATGCAGAAGAGCATTTAGGCCTAGGCAATGGAGATTAAGTGACTTGCCCAGGGTCACACAGCTAGGAAATGCCTGAGGTCAGATTTGACCTAGGACCTCCCACTTCTAAGCCTGGCTCTCAAAACACTAAGCCACCCAGCTGCCCCCTCACATCTCAGTTTTTAAAAAATCACTGATTTCAGACTATTCACTTTCCATAACACATGATATCCACAGTACCATAAATAATATACAGCAAATAAAGTTCTTAAAGTAAAACATTTTTTAATCCAAATCTTAGCTTCCACTCTGTCAAATGGCAATATAAGCACATTTAACTGTATACTATACTGCTGTAAATCTCTCTATTGTGGCTGCCTTCTGAACACCAAGGGAGATATAGCCAGGGCTGTTGCCAGAAGACCCTGAGACCAGTGCAGTCTCATACTCACTTTAGAACTCAAAGGACTTGGGTTATTATTTTGCAGCTATAATTACAACACAAAACTTGAGTTTTCAATGCAAACATTGAAAATATGCAACAAATACATGGGAAGCTCTTTACAACAGTGAAGCACTTAGTAGGATACTAGTTGCCCCCACAGACTTTTTTACATCAAACTTCTTTTTTTTATTATTTTTTCTTTAGCTGAGAATGTTTATGACTATCAGATGAAAATGAGGTTACTAATAAAATGATTTGAATGCTTGAAGTCAAGAAGTTAAATCCAGGAATGTTGAGGATTGACATATGTTTTGAAAAAGTTTATGGGGGTAAAAAGATCAGAGGAGGGACATAGGAACTTCTATGACTACTTTGCTAAATTTAATATATACTTTGAAAAATCTGTGTAACCAAAGTTCATGGGTTCATATATAATCTTG
This sequence comes from Gracilinanus agilis, assembly GCF_016433145.1. NCBI lineage: Eukaryota > Metazoa > Chordata > Mammalia > Didelphimorphia > Didelphidae > Gracilinanus > Gracilinanus agilis. Next base: position 463,798,724 of record NC_058131.1, read on the forward strand.
TTCTTTATACCATGAAATATAATTTTCTGCTGAAAAGTTAATGATAATTAATTGTTAAATAAGGCAATCTACCTTGGTGTGGACTGTCATTGATAAGTTATTAGTTTATTTCTTATTAACAGGCTACCGGCTATAACAAAGATAAGTTTAAAACAAAGACTGAGACAAATGCATTTGCACATATATTAACCGTACTTTCTCTACAGTTTATAGTCTTATAGATTTTCCCAGAGTACTGAAAATTTAAGAGAGTAACTAGAGCTGCCATACCTAGTTTGCCAGAGGCAGGACTACCGAGTTTGACTGTCTCTTCCCACTATTCCATGCTGCCTCTTTTTTTTTTTTTTTTTTTTAATAACCCTTATCTTCCATCTTAGGGTTATTTTAAAAAAAAAAAGTGCCAAGGCTGAAGTGGCAAGGGCTAGGCAATGGAGATTAAGTGGCTTGTCTAGGGTCACACAGCTAGGAAGTATCTGAGCATGCTGCCTCTTTAAACCAGAATTATTAAGTGAAAATAAGTGTTTTTCACTTGATTTCTGAGGATAGGTTCTGAACTTGAGCCTTCCTAACTTCAGAGCCAGTGCTTTATCTATTTTAATACTGACCCCACACACACACTTTGGCCACTATTGTCTTCTGAAAAGCTGTATAAGGCACATTGATCCATGGAGGTTCATAGCCAGACTCGTGATTACACTAAAATGAAATGGGGAACCAGATAAGGAAGGGCCAGAATTAAGCTAGAATTTAAGGTTTCTTTTTGAAGGGGGTAAGAGGGGATAGATGCACTAAAATGAAACAATCTCTATTTCTACTTACCTACAAAAGATGTAATATACATATGATATTTTCAATTTTTCAGTTGTATCCAACCCTTTGTGATGCATTTGGAGTTTTGTTTTTTGGGGGGGGCGGGGGAAACAAAAATATTGGAATGGTTTACTATTTCCTTCTCCAACTCATTTGACAGATGAGGAAAATGAGACAAACAGGATTAAGTGACTTGCCCAGGGTCACATAGCTAGTACATGTCTGAAGCTGAATTTGAACTCAGGAAGATGAGTCTTCCTGACTCTCAGGCCTGATATTGTGCCACCTGGTTGAAGCTGTTCCACATAGGACATAACCAACATAAAGGTTTTACCTCTGCTTACTTATACTTCACAAACCATTGAGAAACCTTTTCTCATATGGGTTTAGTTAAAATCTTTAGAGTACATTCACCATGGTGGAATGGCAGTTGACTTTAGATTGAGTGTATAAATTTATAGGAATAGTTTTTTATTTCTTACATTCTATGCCAAAAAGCACAGATTCCCTTGATTTTAATATAATTTTTGCAGGAGCTTTGAGTTTTTAACTTACATTTTGGTTCTTGTTACAGATTTAAATGCCTTTGAATACTACTGTAGGTATGGAGAAGATTGAAGAACATTTTGCAAAGTTGTCCGTCGCTAGACGTTCTGCAGCGACTAAAGAGCCCACTTACCTCCTCGACATAGACACTTCAAAAAATGTACAGGAAGAAAGTGGATGCATAGTTGCTGTTTCATGTTCCAATGGATCAATTAGACTATATAACAAAGAAACATTAAGTTTACTAAGGGAGTTGAATAAACAGCCTGGATTCTTTAATGGAGTGAAATTTTCACATTCCAATCCCCATGTATTTTCAGCATGTACAGATGGCACTGTAAAATGTTGGGATATGCGTTTATCTGGCAAAACACCCGTACAGATGTTCAAGGGTTATCCTTCCAATGTTCTCATCAGTTTTGATATTAATTGTAATGATCATATAATTTGTGCTGGCACTGAAAAATTTGGTGAGGATGCTGTGATGATATTTTGGGATGGAAGAATGAGTTCTCAAAGTACAGGCCCTTTTAGACCACCATTGGGTGTTTATTCAGAAACACACAGTGATGATATAACCAAGGTACGTTTTCATCCTACTGACCCTAATATACTACTCTCAGGATCAACTGATGGGCTTATGAATGTTTTTGATATAAGCATTGACAACGAAGATGAAGCTCTGATTGCAACTTGTAACTCTGGTTCATCAGTAAGTTATGTTGGTTGGGCTGGGAAGAAATACAAAGAGGTTTATTGTTTGACACATGATGAAGGATTTTGTTGGTGGGATCTTACCAATTTAGATAGTGATCAACCAATTCCATGCTTGAAAATCCCGGATGTCAGAAGAATGATTAAAGTACAAAATGGAAATCTGGATTATATGATTGGTGGCATATACCATGAAAAAGCAGACCAATTGTTGGTTGTTGGGGGTTCAAACACAGGAACCATTCACTTTATAACTAGTGGGCTTTCAGGATTGAAATACATGAAAAGCCTTGAGGGAGGGCATTCTGCTATTGTTCGTTCTTTTAGTTGGAATACGCAGGATGATTCTTTACTGACTGGTGGAGAGGATGCACAACTGTTACTTTGGAAACCTGGAGCTACCGAAAGGAGCCTTGCAAAGAAGGATAGGATGAAAATAGCTTCCTCTCTGCATAAACGTGTTAAAGTTCACAGTCATGATTCTTACAAAAGCAAGAAAAAGTATATTTAAATTACTTGCTATCTTGGTGGGTCTTATTTCAATTAATGAACTATTTTTGCATGTGCTATTCCTACTATATATTACAACCTTTATGCAGAAATGGACCAATTTGTAAATATGCTTTTTGAAGTAAAGAGAAAGCAGATTGAGGTAGAGTGAGGTAGAGCTTGAAATGTCATATAAAGAAACACTTTCTGAATTCAAAAGACCAGTCTGAATTCCATTAAAATAAAATTTAAACTTAAAAGCAAGCCTATTCTTGAATTAATAAAAACTAATGAAACTTTGATTGACTTGTTTCTATACAGGATTTTTTAAAGCAAAAATTTTTTTTTAATTTACATATCAGTTTTTTTAGCCCTGAATTAAATTATGCATTTGGAAGTTCCTGCTTTATATGCATATTTTTGTTCTTTATTATTTATATCAATAGTTATTTTTAATAATCTAAATGGAATTAGATTTTTAAAAAATTAAATGGTGGATATGAGTAAAATTTCTAAAGGAAATATTTGACTTTTGTATATTTTATTTTGAATGAAAAAGAATAGCATCAGAGTAGTTGGCAAGAAGATGGTTGGAATAAGGAGATAGGTAGAAAGGATGTGAAGTATTCATATGAAATTTCTGGAGCAAAGCTCCTCAGGTGAATGGTCTAAAGCGAATTTGCACTCACCAATGAGGATGGCTCAGTTTCGGCATGAGTTCCAAAGCCAAGTATGTAGTTCTTGTAAACTATCCAATAAAAAATGTCATTTTTATTTATAATAATTTTTAAATGGAAATTTTATAGGATCATAGAATTAGACCTGGAAGTGGCCTAGTACAACTTCCCTTATTTTATACATAACAGAATTGAGGCATAGGGAAGCTTAACCTAGGCTAGATAATAAATGGAAGAGCAAAGATTTGAACTTCATCTGACCCCTAACCTAGCACTCTTCCATTGTACCACATTACACTTCTCTTTCTCTAAAACATTTTAATTATCTGATTTTATAAGTAGGAATACAGTACCTTAACTAAAAATTAATAATCCCAGAATCTTGCTTCAGAAGAGATTTAAGTGACTAATCCAGCCCATGCCTAAAAAACAATTCTTCCTACCATATATATGACAAGTGGTCATCCTTTGCTTGAAGTGAAACTTACTACCTCTCTAGGTAGTTCTACTTATTAACTCTGTTAGATGTTTTTTCTTTATGTTAAGTGGAAGTTTTATCTTTTTGTAATTTGAATACATTGTCCCTAGCTTTTGAAGCCTCTTTGATAACAAGGAATATCTCTTTCTCTTTTACATGACTGCCCTTCGGATTCTTAGAAAGTTATCATGTTCTCCCTAGGTCTTCTCTTTTCTAGGTTAAGTGTTCCCAATTCCTCCAAACAGGCCTCATAGGGCAGGAACTCCTTACCCTCCACCATTTTGGTTATTTCCTCTAGACATTTTCTAGCCTTTCATTATTCTTCCCAAAATGCAACACATAGAAATGAACATAATCCTCCAGAAAAATAGGTTAGAAGTGGGCAGCTGTGTCACTTAACCCACATTGCCTAGCTCTTACCACTATTCTGCCTTGGAGCCAATACACAGTATTGACTCCCAAAACGGAAGGTAAGGGTTTTAAAAAAAAAGGTTAGAAAACAAAGGACAATTTCCTAGTCTTGAACAGTGGTCTATCTCAGTAGGATATAAGATGATAATTTTGCAGGAGGCAACTCTATCAACATTGTTTCATTTAGAATTTTGTAAAACCCTGAAACTCCTCCCACTCCCCAGTTCTGTTAAACTGCTTATTGAGCCAATGTTTTTTAGTTATATCCAACTCTTTGTGACTCCATTTAGGGGGTTGCTGGATAGAGATACTGGCATGGTTTGCCATTTACTTTTCAAGCTCATTTAACAGATGAAAAACTGAGGTAAACTGAGGCCTAGGGCCTCATGGCTAGTAAATGAGATTAGATTTTGAACTCATGAAGATAAGTCTTCTGACTCCAAGCCAGGTACTCTCTATGCACTATGCTACCTAGCTGCCCTTGCTGAACCTTACAATTCTTTGTATTTATGATGACATTTTAAACTCAGTTGTAAAACTCTGTATTATCTCCATTAAACTGCACCTTGAGAATCTACTTGTATTAGAATCAAAAAAGAAATTATTGAGGACACACCTAAATAAGACTGGAATTGTTAGAACCTTTGTCTAAGCCCACTCATTTCACATTTAAAAGGCCCAAAAGGTTAAGTGATTTGTCCAAAATCAGCAAGTGAGTGAATTTGAATCCAGGTTATCTTTTTACTCCACCAAGCAATCTTCTTTAAAACAGCAGTTTCTGAATTCGGTTTTGTAATCTTTTCAAATCTTGTTTCTATTGTCCAGCATGTTTGCTATTTTTCCCAGGTTCACATCCATCTGTGAATTTTAAAAAGCAAGCCATCCAAGTCACAAAAGTTTTTAAATAGTTCAAGACCATACAGATTCTTGAGATACTACTAGTGACCTCTTACATTGACAATGAACTCTGATTTTTCTTTGGGTTTAGAAATAGAATTTTGGACATCTTGATGGACAAGTAGAGATAGAAATTTTTAGAAAGAAATTAAAGCAAAGTCCAGAGATGCCCGAGTCAAAACCCCACCTCTAAGAATTAGCAGTTGTAGGGACAGTAGCTGTATTATAAAACATTTTTGATTATCTTTATAATAGTCACTTTCATGCCTTGATTTTTGCTTGTCTATTAAGGGTTTTGTTTTTTTTTTTTTTTTTTTGACAAAAATTAACTTCTATAGCCCATATCTCAGAGAAATGTCTATTCTCTCTAGTCCTTGCTTCCTCATTGAAATGTTTTGTATAAGATTATCTCAGGAGACTTGAGGAGGTATTTTTCCATCCTGCTGTTCTCTGGTATGTAAAAGCCTTTCCTTTGAATTAGGTTATGAACCAACTCAGGCACTGGGCAATGTTCTGCTTGTCCCTTTGATTAATGGGCCCCGTAGTACTTAAAGAGTAGAGGAAGCTACCACCCTGAATAGGACTGCTACTTCAAAACTCAGGGGGAATGACACTCAGAGCTGATGATTTCCACTTGATCCTGTGCATTTTCTAGTAAACATCAATCAGTAAACATTAAATGAAATGCCTACAATGTGCTTTGGGTGCAGAAAGAAGCAAAAAACAGGCCCTGCCCTCAAGGAGCTCACCTCTGAGTACTTTGTCAGTCATTTTGAGCAGTTTATAATTCAAACTGGAGCACTAGATGGCTGCACTGTCAGATTAATAGTGACCATGGTTAAGTCCTTTTTTTGAACTTGTCTCATCTATAAAATGGTAAACTGTGTAGTTGTAAATGGAGTGATAAATATTAAATGGAATAATATATTTGGAAAACTTTATCTATTTTGCATGCTGTTTTAAAAGTGAATAAAACATTTTAATTGATGTTACAGTTTATTAGAAATATTAAATAGCAAAAGCAAGACCTGAGAAATTCCTTTTTCATGTGATCGCTAGCAGCACTAGTATATAAGTCTTTAGGTTATCAACTAACTGACTCTACTTATTTAAATCCTTCACAGGTAAGTTACACATAGCATGCATTATTAAAAAATATGTAAGTTAACATGGGGAAATTTTACTTAAAAGTATAAAAATGTAATTTTGTCTTCGTGTGGACCTTTTTCAACAACTTTTTCAGAAGTTATCCAGATAACACTTATTTGTTTTGCCTTCTATAACCATATGCTTTCTCCACCAAAATCCCATTTCAGTGTCTTATGTAGGTAACAATAGATTCTCAAAGGCTATGCCAAAGATGTGCAAGTTGTCAAGTCCGGACAAGCTGGAGAGGCTTAGGTAGAAATTCAACAATGAACTGTGTCTGTCATTGCCTAGGCTTGTTTAGAAGAGAATGAATTAGTAAGGGGGTGGGAGGGTTGACCATAGCAAATGATGAAAACCAAATGCTAGGGCATGCATAGCAAATTTATAGTCTGTATTGAAAATACTGGTCAAATACTTATTTTTGGTGGTATAAGATAATTTTGATTATATTAAATTATAATTAATTAAATTATAATGGCATTATGCAATAAAACCAGTGTAACCAAGAGTAGATGGAAAGCAAAAACTTTTGGCAGGGAATTTTAAACAGTTTCTCAGACATAGGTCCTATATCAATTAAGTAGAGAACTTTGTCAAATTTATAAGAGCATGAGCCCTCCTCCCACCGATATGAACAGATAGTTTTTGGATGAAGAAATCAAAGCTGTATGTGATTACATGGAAAAATGCTCTAAATCATCATTTAAGAAATGCAAAGCAAAATAACTCTTGATTATCTCACCTCAGACTGGCTAAAATGATAAAGTATGGGAAGGGATGTGGAAAAATGGGGGCACTGATACACTTTGGTGGAGCTATGAACTGAACCAACTATTTTGGAGAACAATCTGGAGTTGTGAACAAAGAGTAATAAAACTATTCTTTTTGACCCAGTAATACTACTTCAGATCTGTTTCATAAGGTGATCAGGATAAAAGGAAAAAGAACATACATACATAAATATTTTTTAACCCTTACTTTCTCTCTTAGAACTAATACTAAGTGTTGGTTCTTAAGCAGAAGAGTGGTAAGGGCTAGGCAATTGGAATTGTGACTTGCTCAGGGTCACACAGCTAGGAAGTGTCTGAGGCCAGTTTTGATCCCAGGTCTTTCTGATTCAAGGCCTGGTACTCTTCCACTCTGGCAGAACCTAACTGCTTCAGGACCCATGTTTTAAAACATTTTTAGCAGCTGCCTTTGTGGTGGCAAAGAATTGGAAATTGAGGGGACACCCATCAATTGAGAAATGGGTGAACAGGTTGTATATAAATGTGATGGAATTCTACTGTACTGTAAGAAATGATAAACAGGTTCGTTTTTTTAAAACATGAGAAAATATTTGAAATTATGAAGAGTAAAAAAAACACATACAGTAACAGAAATAATGTTTGAAGATTAACTTGTGAATGTCCACTTCTAAAGAAAGAACTGATAAATAGAAATATGCAAGGCATAGTTTTATATGTACTTGTTTGTTTCTGTCAAATAAAGCCTCTCTAGTTGGCTTGGGAAGGCCCAGGAATTTGGTGTAACCTGCAAACAAATAAATTAATTTTAAAAAATGAAAAGATTTTTGTCCTTGTGTTCTTTAACAATCTTACATCACTTTTCCTAGAATAGTCACTTGGAAAACCCACAAGTTAATGTTAACTATCCCAGAAGAATACTTTTAGGGGAAGGATGGTGAAATAGTTCATATCTGAAGAAATGAGATGAATAATAAATCACTAATCCTCCAAACCTGAGATGGAATATTTGAACATATGGTAAACATTGCAAAGTAACTTGCTTTTCTTGTAATTTTTGAAAATTATTTTAAAATGCGTACCTTTACCTCTTGCTAATAAAGTAGCTAAAATGTATTTTGCAACAGCACTGGACTTTTATGTTGGTTGATTCAAATTGTGATTAGAAAAATTCATGAAAACTTTTAGAGCAAGAGTATATGCCCCAAGTAAGATATTTTTCTCTTGTCATTAGCTTTGGGAAGTAAAATTAGCACTCAGCCATTCCTTGCTACTGTTGCTATGGGGAAAGAATGGTAGTCTCATATAAGATGGCAACATAGGAAAGGACTAAAGGAGCTCAGCTCTCCCAGAGCACTCTAGCAATGTTCTAGAAATATACAACTAAATAGCAAAAAGTCTTTCCAAACCGGAAAGGATTACCCTAGAAAATTCCGGAGTCATGAGAACATTCTGAGTGGAGATAAGCCAGGGGAGGAAGAAATCAGTGGGATCTTGGTCCTGGCCTGATGGAGCAGTAGAGAATAGAATGAACCACCACAGGAGGCATCAGGGAAACTGGACCACGCAAGTGTATTTAAATCATGCTTTGCAAGAGTCATGAATCCAGCTCCCTGGCAACCTGCATTACAGCCACAATAGGAGATGAAGCTGGTACCATGATTGGGCAGTTCTAGTACCAGTCATCTTTTGGAGGTTTGGAGCCACCACAAAATACTAGGCCAGCACAGTGCTTGGACAGCCTTAGCATGAAGACATTTCAGGAGATCTGAGACCAGAAAATCCTGAAATATCTATTTGGGGCCTGTTCAATGTTGGTTGGGCAGCTAGGTGGCCCAGTGGATAGAGTGCTAGGCCTGGAGCCAGGAAGACATCTTCCGGAGTTCAAATCTGACCTCAGACACTACACGACTCTGGGTAAGTCATTTAACCCTGTTCACCTTAGTTTCCTTATCTGTAAAATGAGCTAGAGAAGGAAATAACAAATCACTCCGGTATCTGCCAAGAAAAACCCAAATGGACACAAAGAGTCAGACAGCTGAATAAGAGTTAAAGCAGAGGATAGTCAATTCTTGGGGATAAAAAACCTATCCAATTAAGCCATCTGATCCAGAACTTCAGTGGCATCCAGATTATAGAGGAGACAGGACCAAGCAGGACTTGATTGCCCAAATAAGAGTTTGGGAGGGAGTAGAAAGTGGCTCTAACACAAAGACCCAATTCAGAAATGCTAAGTTTTGAATAAACAAGAAAACACCAAGCACAATCAAATAAGTGAAGCCTGACTTCCACATCACCTGAGCAATTCGACATTTTCTCTGATCTTTATGACCTCTCAAACCCTCTAAAAAGTGCCAAAGATAAAGTAACTTTAGCTATCTCCATGGAATAGAATATCCTGAAGGTTTTAAAAAATAAAAAAGCAACTCTTGAATTGATGATCACTGATCCTGAGCTCACTCAGCACCCCTCCACTCCCATCTCTCTTGCTACCAACAGCTAAGCTGCACTAGCAGACCCAAGAACCTGACATAGGGGCTTGCAACAAAACTCAACCCATGCCTGAGTTCCCTCCTTCATATTTCCAGTGCTGTGGAGACTAGCTGGGAAAGTTTGCTGAGGCAGTGACAGACAGATGGCATGGGAAGTGGCAACCCTTTAGGAGTAAAAGCCTGCTGGGGGCACAATCCTGTAACAATAGTGCAGCAAAGCTCTGAACTAACAGGACTGAGGCAGAAAATCCCATACAATGCATTAGCCCTCTGAACTGCCCAGAGGGTCTGGGACAGGACACCGGAGTGGTGGTGTTAGGAGAGAGGGGTTGGGGAGAGCTAAGCAGCACACTTCTAAGACTAAAGCAAAGAGTACAGCTTCTAGCTTGGACCATTCCTAAATACCCAAAAGATACTTAGAGTAGAGCCCTAGGCTGGTGAGCATGAATTGCCCAATGTGGGAAGAGATTGAGATGCTGTGAAATTCATCCCCCAATGAAATTGTCATCAGTGAGGACAGAGTGAGAAAGTGAATACAGGAAAATCAGTGGGGAGAAATGGAAATGACCAAATAGGAAGAAAACTTAAACCTTGAACATAAGAAGATAAGTCAACTCGTCAAAGGAGGGAGGAATAAGAAAGTAAGAAAGGAATTTAAAAGAAAAAATGCTAAAGCCACAAAGATCTTGAGGAAGAAAATTCAATTAAAAATTCAGATCACAAGCAGATAAATCAACAAAGAAGATAATAAAGGTAGAAGGAAAAATGGATGCCTCAAATCCCCCAAGTTACTAAATTATATACTATGATATTACAAATGTATACAAAAATGTCATAACAGTATAAATTTATATACATGTAAATAGAGATATATAAAAGTAGAGTAAGTTAAGTCAAAAGCTGATGAAAACATTGAAGGAAAGCATAGAACTTAGTAGGATATTTCAGAATGGCTCAAGAGAAGTCAGAATCGAGAGAAGGAAAGAATTTTTGGCCTACATAGCCAAAATAATTAGCATAATAATAATTTTTAAAAACTGAATCCACAGAAACAAACATCAAAAAATAAGAAAGTGATGATATTAAAAGAACACAATCTCAAAAACTATGCATAAGGACAGTTTAAGAATCCTAGGCCTCCCATAACATGACAAATACAAATTCTCAATACTATAATGCAAGAAATAATACAAGAAATACTGCTTCAAACATATGGAAAACAATGTACCAATCAAAATAATATGCAGAAAGATGCAGGGGTGGGGGTGCAGCTGGGTGGCTCAGTGGATTGAGAGGCCCAGAGTTAGGAGGTCCTGGGTTCATATCTGACCTCAGACATTTCCTAGCTGTGTGACCCTCAGCAAGTCACTTACCCTCCATTGCCTAGCCCTTACCACTCTTCTACCTTAGAACCAATAGAACCAATACACAGTATTGGTTCTAAGATGGAAGGGTAAAGGTTTAAAAAAAAAAAAAAAAGAAGAAAGCTGCAGGGGAAAAGCTCTATGCTTCAAACTGCAAGATAGTAGTGGTTGTTTCAACAATTTCCAGTGATAAAGAAGTTCTGCAAAACATTAGGAAGACTTTAAATACAATGGAAATGAGATACAAATAACACAAGAATGTTCTACATCTACCAAAACTAAAGAAGAATGTTCTACATCTACCAAAAACTAAAGAAGGGAATAAAATATTTTGAAAAGCAAAAGAGCTCAATATTCAATTCATTATGATGTATCCTGCAGACTTGAGCCTAATACAATAAAAATGAACACTCAAAAAAAGAGGCATTTGAAGCATTTCTGGGTGGTGGTGGTAGGGGGGAATATGAGTAGATTATTCAACTTCCAAAAAACCTTAAGCATTAGAAACACAGGAAAAGCAAATTGACAATTATGAAGGAAAGAACAAGTTATGAAATTACTCCATCACTAGACCAACTGAAATTAAAAAAACAACAACTAGAAAGACATTTATTACTTTTTAAATGACTACTACTGTACCATTGTATTAGAGCATTAAGAGATTTCTTTCTAAAGGTACAGATGGGTTAATCTGAATTTAAAGAAATAGAAAAGGCATCAGTAGAAGTAGAAGAGCAGACATAAAACAACATTAACTTAACTGAAAAACTCTCTACTCCAGATGAATCTATATTTTGTGAAGTCAAATTACAGATTGGGAAGATGTGTAAGTGGGAGACAAGGTAGAGAGAAAAGAATTTGTTTTAGCCTACTTGAATCCATGGTAAACAATAAAGGGAGTATAATTCCCATGTTTGCATTATGAAAAGGAGCTTCAGAAGAATGGGTGATGTGGCAAAAGGAAGGATTGAAATCCGGAAAAGAAAATGGGAGATGACTTAAAAAGGAGAGGAAGTCTCACTGAAATACAATTCCATGGGAGGGAACATTTTGTAAAGGGGATTGAGATTTTAAAAATGAGTTTCATCTGAAGTGAGTAGGTACAGAGGGGAACTTTTTCCTATTAGAATGTTGTACCTCCAAGCTTGCCTCAAGGAAAGGGAAATTAATCAGCTACCTTCTAGAGCAGGGGTCAGCAACATATGGCTCTTTCTGCAGGAGCCATAAAGTCAATTTTTTTTCAGGCACTGTTACAGGAGCGCGCACTGTGAGCACTGTACGGCTCTCACGAGATTACATTTTAAAAAATGTGGCGTTTATGGCTCTCACAGCCAAAACGTTTACCGACCCCTGTTCTAGAGGCAATGTTGTGCCTCAGAGAAGACAGATCCACTTTTGGAGACAACTGGCATCAAGAAAGCAGAGGGCAGGGGTCACAAGAGAGAATTTTGAGGTTCTCAGGAAAGTAAATGATCTTGGGGAAAATAGAGAGTAGAATTGGGCCATGGAAATGTCTACCATGGGACAATATTTCTGACTATCTCCCTTAGAAAGTCAGTGAAGTACAATGGGAAACAAAAGACAAGAAGGTGAGATCTAAAAACGCAATAGTAAATTGGCTAGAAGAGGATAATCAAACTTGATTGTTCATATGTTTAAATTCCAAGAGGAACACATAGAGTCTAAAGAAGGAATAAATATAGAGCATCAATGAAATGAACAAGGTTTTAAAAATTCTTAGAAAAAAGGAAGAGAAAAAAAACTAGCAAAGATGTTGGATGGGGAGAAGATTTTGAACTAGCCACTTAATGAGACAGAATAGGGGAAAAAATTTTTTTTGAAGTTTTATTTTAATTTTTTGTTAATACTATTTTATTCCCCCCAATTACATGTAAAGACAGTTTTTAACACTAAAAATATATATATATTGAATCCCAAACATGTCCCCATATTAATCATCTTGTGAAACAAAATTTAAAAACAAAAAAATGAAGAATATGAAATATAGTATGCTTTGGCATGAATTTAGACCCCATGAGTCCTTTCTCTGGAACCAGATAGCATTTTTCGTTATGAGTCTCTTGGGATTGCTTGGATCATTGTACTGCTATAATTACATACAATGTCCTCCTGGTTCTGTTACTGTCACTTTGCATCAGTTCATGTAAGTCTTTCCATGCTTTTCTGAAATCCTCTTGCTTGTCATTTCTTATAGCAGTATTCCATTAAAATCATATACATCTTACTTAGCCATTCCCCAATTGATGAGTATCCCCTCACCTTGCCATCACAAAAATTGCTGCTTTAAATATTTTTGCACCTATAGATCCTTTTTTTTTTTTAATTCTTTATTTGACTTTTCTTTTTTCTTTTCTTTTTTTCCTTTTTATTTTATAGGCAATGGGGGTCAAGTGACTTGCCCAAGGTCACACAGCTGGGAAGTGTCTGAGGCCAGATTTGAACTTAGGACCTCCCATCTCTAGGCCTGGCTCTCAATCCATTGAGCCACCCAGCTGCCCCTATAGATCCTTTTTTGTTATTGTTATCTCTTTGGAATACAAACCTAGTAATGGTATATCTGGGTCAAAGAATATGTACTGTTTTCCATCCTGGAACTGTAACTCAGTTTTACTGCAGTTGTGCAAGTGTGCCAGTGCTCCTCCTTGCTCTGGGAATGCTATGTGGCCTGCAACCTGGATCCGTGAAAGGGCAGTGAAACAGAGTCTTGCACCTAGACCTGGAAAAGGTATCCATATAATATTCTGACCAATTGTCCTACCCCCTTACCATCTGTGGCTGAAAATTCCAGAAGCCTTTGCTACTGATTCAGCTGCCCCCCGCCCCCCACCCCCCATCCCTGAGGCCTGTGCTGGCTTACTGAGTGAAGATCTGCATTGGCATGCTGGTCTGTGCTCCACTTTCACTCTGGTACAACAGACTCTTGTTGATCTTTTACTTGGCCTGAAAGATTTTCACCTCATCTTTTTGTGGTTTCTGCCACTCCAGAATTCATTTAAAGACATTATATCCAAGCTGTATGGAGGGTAATTTGGTAGCGATCAGACAAGTCCAGGTACCTTCTCTACAATCTTGGGGCTCCCTGCTCCCCACATTGTATCTAAGGAAAAAAGTCTAAGCCAAAGGTGGGAGGAACTCTTTCTCGAGGGAAAGCTAGGAGAGAGACTTTCAGCATTCTCTTAGGTAGGATTCTTCTTGGCTTGGTTTCCTCAGCATGAAATTGCCTCCTAAATGGAAAAATTTCCTATCTGGCTGATTCCAAGCCTGACTGTGCAATATAACTCAAGCTAGGTGAGCATTCTTACTATAATTATGTCCCTCTTTTTTTCCTTTTTATCAAATTTCTATAATCATGATGGGTGATGAGTCTTTATATCTAATTGGCTAATATCAGAACATATCTGACCTAGTATAATAAGATACAGGTATGTAAGACTAGCTATTTAATCTGAAATCATAGTCCCTTCTATGTCCTAAACACCTAAGGAGATGAGTATTTGGGTTTGTTATCTGCCTGTTATTTTATTTTATTTTAAATTAAAACCCCATATTGAGTCCAAGGCAGAAAAGTGGTAAGGGGTAGGCAATGGGGGGTAAGTGACTTGCCCAGGGTCACACAGCTGAGAAGTGTCTGAAACCAGATTTGAACCTAGGACCAGGTCTCTAGGCCTGGCTCTCAATCCACTGAGCTACCCAGCTGCCCCCTATCTGCCTATTATTAATTAATATCTCAGTGTTGTGGGAATTGGGTAATGTTGTGGTAGTTTGTGAAACTAAGGAATGAAGCTATTATTTAGTAATGTTAGTGAGATTAATTATTTTAGAGAAGAGAGACTTATGGTCTATCATGTGTTACCTCAAAGAGACTTCTAATTTTAATTGGATTTATTGTATAATATGGGATTAAAACTTGTATATAGAGCATGCTCTGAAATGCAAGCAAATTGCCCATAGGTTTAAAGATAGTTTGAAAGAAGATTTGAGAGCAATGTCCTATATGGATGAAATATCCAGTTTATTTGAACATAGTTATGGTTAATCTATTCAGAGACCCCACTGCTGCTCTTTGTCAAACTGAGTATCTTTTGGATAAATTAATTTATGTGACCATTAAACTTAGGCATAGAAATCACCTACTTACACAAGGTGTTATTATTAGATCCTTAGCAGTAACTCATTTTCCTAAGAGGAAGATGAGAGTTTTGAGAATTTTCATATTCTTGCTTTTAAAATATCATTATGACTTTAGGTGTTTATTTGATATTTTTTCCTTTAGATGTGCTTTAGCAAACACTTTGGTAAATAAACATAATATCTTTTATTAAAAACAAATTTCTAAAGTAACAGGCATGAAAGAGTACTACAAATTAAGGATTTTGTTTTCTTAGATTGAAAGAAAAGTGTGTGTGTATGTGTGTGTGTGTGTAGGAAGATTTTTTTGTTTCATAATAGGATGTTAGTCTAGAATTTATTTACTATAATCTGTTTTTTTTGTTTGTTTTAAAGCACATTAATAGTATTTTATCCTTGTCCCTTTCCATTAATGCCTTGGATACTACCTTTTTTTTATTGCCAGGTTTATGAACTTTGGTTCATTTAGCTTTTGCATTTTTATAGCTTAGTATTTATCAAATTTTTAAATGTTACTATTATATTTTTAGGCACACTGCATTTCCATATCAAGTATGGTGTATGCTCAGATCCAATCTTAAAAAGTACCTTCTTTCTTTCCTCTCTGAAAGTTAATTAAGAGCCCTTAAGTTTATCCCAACATCAAAATGCTTTTAAGTAGCCTTGGTAGTATATATGCTTGCTTAAGAAATTTCTACTGATTATTTGTAGAGTCCAGCTCATACATAAAATTCTTGTGTGGGTTTGAATCACCTGTGGAGGGAAGTTGGATGCTAGAAAGCAATGGATTAAGCTCATAGGCTCAAGAGAATGAGACATAGAAAGATCAGAGAAACAAGAAACACAGAGACAACATAAGTGTGGTGTCATCAGCCTGTCAGCTTCTCCTCAGATGGTAAGAGAGATCCCGATAGAGCTGAACTGATTTTATTTAGGATTGTAGGAATGGGGATTGCAGGATGTCCATCAAAAACTGTTGGTACAGGGGCAGCTGGGTAGCTCAGTGGATTGAGAGCCAGGCCTAGAGACGGGAGGTCCTGGGTTCAAATCCGGCCTCAGACACTTCCCAGCTGTGTGACCCTGGGCAAGTCACTTGACCCCCATTGCCTACCCTTACCAATCTTCCACCTATAAATCAATACACAGAAGCTAAGGGTTTAAAATTAAAAAAAATGTTTAAAAAAAAAACTGTTGGTACATCAGAAGTTTTAATAGGTTAATGACAAAATCATAAGAGCAGATGATAACACCACAGATCGCCAGGTATCTGGACTAGAACCCTTCTCCTTGGCACTAGCTTATCTTAGGAATGCAGGTGTAAATCTTTGACATTACAAAGGACCCTAAAACTTCTCTATCAGCTTGCACACAAGAGATAACAGTGGAGGTTTGACTTTTAAGATCAACAAAATTTTAAACCCCATCCAATTTTAGGATTCAGAAATCAATCATGTGAAATATTAGAAACATATCCATAAGTCTGATCCATGAGTATTTTGCTCATTGGAGTCAGTTTTTGAATATATCTTTAACATCTTCATGATTCGTTATAACTGAAACCCTACATTATTGTCACAATTAATTTTTAATTGTGTTATTAAAAAATGTCAAAAGATGCTGCTAAAGATTGCTAATGAGGTAAACTTTCACCACTGTTCTGTGCAGCAATAACAAATGATTTAAAGGCCATCAAGATATTTAAATCAGTCTAATAATGCTGTAAGCACATCATAAGATGGTGGGGTTCAATATATATATTTTTTCTATAAATATACATAGATATATGACATATATACACACATATATACGAGAGAGAAAGAGAAATACATATATACATATAGGGGTGTGTATCTGTGTATATATACATACAAACATACCTAAAGAGTCATCTCTTCCATTTGAGAATTTGGTTGTAGATTTATTATTCTGAGAACATTTTGCTAACTATTCATTGTAGCAAAGGGTTCATTCTGTAAGTCAGATTCTCATAGATTCTTTTAGATTCTCCCTTCAACCTATGGTTGAAGCGGCTCTGAGAATCTGCCAATTACAAAATGCTGAGGAGGTGAGATTTCCAAGTGACCAGATGCCTGAAGTCTCAGAAACCAGATAGCTGCATGAGAAATCTGAGACCTCAGGTATAATGGACAATAGGAGTAGGTTACCCTTCCCTTTCACTTCTTTCCCATTTGGGTGTATTGTTTTTTGTAAGGCCTGCTGCTGAAGAGGACTGCCCCCAGGGGATCCTGTCAATGTGTCCATCAATATCTTTTATGAAGTGTTTAGCTTGATTCCTCCTCACCATTGGTGGCTGGATGGCCTTTTTAGCTGGTTCCTTATAAGCCTGGATTCTCCCTTTAGACCAGTACTCCATGTGCTCCTGATCAATTTCCTGTTTCTCCTTCTTAGATATTGCCTTTCTTGTTCAGTGAAACTCAGGACTAAGATGATCAATATGGTCCAGCAGCACATCAAACTTTTTGGCATTTCCCTTGATTAGTGATGGGATTCATTTTGACCAACAAGGGGGAAAGTTGAATGTAGGTACTGACTATGAGCTGATTTTGTCCAGTTCCCATAACCATGAATTGCCTGAGGGTCATCTGTACTACTTTCTCCCTCTCCTACTTCCCCAAGCCTCTGGCTCTCCCTTCTAATCTTGATTTTTATGTGAAACAAGGCTGTGCCTAGCATGAGACAATTTAACTTTGCCCTTCTTGTGTACTTCTGAACCCAGTGCTTTGTGGTGACTCCAGATTGCAATCTTTTCTTGTCTTAATTAAAGACCCTTCATTGTTGCTACTTTGATAGTCTTCAGGCTGACAATATAAAAACTATCTAAAACCAAAGGATTAAATAAAGTATTTAGTAAGCATTAACAGTATACTTGATGCTGTGATAAGCACTGGGAATACAAATACAAAAAAAAAAGATACTCCTTACTTCCAAGGTGATTATATTCTAATGGGAGTTATTACACATAAAAAAAGAGCTGGAAATTTCAAAAATAGAGGAGAGAGAGGCAGCAGGGCCTCACTGGGGCAAGGTGGAAAAGTAGTCCAGAAATTCAGAAACTGAACCAAGTTAAACAGCATGCAAGGACTTAAATGAATTGGTGCAAAATGAAGTAAGCAGCACTAAGAAAATAATAAAAGCAATGACTACAATTTTTTAAAATAATTTTTATTTATTAGAAAAGTTATCATGGCTACATGATTCATGTTCTTACTTTCCCCTTCATTCCCCCCCCCCATAGCCAATGCGCATTTCCCCTGGTTTTAACATGTGTCATTGATCAAGACCTATTTCCAAATTATTGATAGTTGCATTGGTGTGGTAGTTTCCAGTCTACATTCCCAATCATGTCCGCCTCAACCCATGTGTTCAAGTAATTGCTTTTCCTCTGTGTTTCCTATCCTGTAGTTCTTCCTCTGAATGTGGGTAGGGTTCTTTTCCATACATCCCTCAGAATTGTCCTGGGTCATTGCATTGCTGCTAGTACAGAAGTCCATTACATTCTATTTTACCACAGTGTATTGGTCTCTGTGTACAATGTTCTTTTGGCTCTGCTCCTTTCACTCTGCATCAGTTCCTGGAGGTCTTTCCAATTCACATGGAATTCCTCCAGTTTATTATTCCTTTTAGCGCAATAATATTCCTTCACCAGCATATACCACAGTTTGTTCAGCTATTCCCCATAAAGGGCATACCCTCATTTTCCAGTTTTTTGCCACCACAAAAATCGCGGCTATAAATATTTTCGTACAAGTCTGTTTTTCTCTTTGGGGTACAGACCCAACAATGGTATGGCTGGATCAAAGGGCAGGCAATCTTTTATAGCCTTTTGAGCAACTACAATTTTTTTTTGAGAATCTGTGAAAACCTCTTTTTAAAAATTCAAAGATATTTTATTTTCCCAATTACATTCAATAACAATTTTCAACATACATTTTCCAAAATTATGAATTAAATTGTCTCTGTTCCTTCCTTTCCTCTCCCTTCTCAGAGATGGCAAGCAACTTGACCTGGTTATACTTGTATTATCATGCAAAATATACTTACATATTGGTTATTGTTATAAAAGGATACTCATATGAAACCA
Source organism: Gracilinanus agilis (assembly GCF_016433145.1). Classification (NCBI taxonomy): domain Eukaryota; kingdom Metazoa; phylum Chordata; class Mammalia; order Didelphimorphia; family Didelphidae; genus Gracilinanus; species Gracilinanus agilis. The sequence continues at coordinate 463,817,748 of NC_058131.1, forward strand.
AAACCCCCTAATAAAACTGTGAATAAACTAATGTGAATGACAGCATACTTTGATCTGCATCTGACTCCAAGAGTTCTCTCTCTAGAGATGGATAGCATTCTTTGTCATAAATCCTTCAGAATTGTCCTGGATTACTGAGAGTAGCTAAGTCTTTCACAGTTCATCATTCTACAATATTGCTATTGCTTGTTCTGTTTATTTTGCTCTGCGTTAGTTCATGTAGGTTTTCCCAGCTTTTTCTGAAATCATAATGTTTATCATTGCTTATAGCACAATAGTATTCCATCACCAATATATACCACAATTTGTTCAGCCATTCTCCAATTGATGTACATTTCCTCAATTTCCATTTCTTTGCCACCACAAAAAGAGGTGCTATAAATATTTTTGTACATGTAGATTCTTTCTCCTTCTTTTATGATCTCTTTGGGATACAGACCCAGTAATGGTATTACAGGATCAAAGGGTATGCACGATTTTGTAGCCCTTTGGGCATAGTTCCAAATTGCCCTCTAGAATGGTTGGATCAGTTCACAACTCCACCAACAATGCATTAGTATCCCGATTTTGCCACATTCCATCCAACACACTTTCCTTTACTGTCATTTTGGCCAATCGAATAGGTGTAAAATGGTACTTCAGAATTGTTTTAATTTGCATTTTTCTAATCAAGAGTGATTTAGATGATTTTATATGATTATTGATAATGTTGATTTCTTCATCTGAAAACTGCTTGCTCATATCCTTTGACCATTTGCAATGACTACTATTTAAGTGGAAGAACAACCAGCAATCAAAAATGAATATCACAGGTTGCATGCTAGGAGCTAAGATAGTAGAATAAGAGATGTTCAATTTGCCCAAACCTTCCAAATACACAAAAATAGGAATTAAAGCACATCAAAACCAAGGAAAACAGGAGCAACATGTCTCACTGGGGTGAGAGAGGGAGAGTAGCCCAGTGGATGTTGCATTTCAGGAAGTGTGCAAAGCATTTACTGGGCCAGAAAGCTTCCAAATGGCCTGAGGCAACAAGGCAGCCAATAAAGGAGCACTCCTACATGATGCCAAGTGGCCTTAGGCAATGAAACAGCAGATGGATAGCAGCCTAAGACTAGCCTAATAGAAACACGAGGTAAGGAAACCAGGGCCTGGAGTAGCCTACGTGTGGCCCAAGGCAACAAGACTGGAAAGCTCAACCCCAGTCCTATCTACTTCCATGTGATCAGAGGTAATGAAAGGTCAGAGCAAGGAGCAGTCCAATGCTAGCCTTATATACTTCCATGAGGTCTGAGGAAAGGAACTTACAGAGGGGAAACAGTCCAACACTGGAAACAATAGGGGAACCGAAAGCTGTGGGAGCAGAATCCATCTGGAAAAAAACTACTGCAAAGCTCCCCACAAGAAGCCAGCTGGTTTGGAACCTCAACAGATAGACAAGGTAAAGGGAAGGGGTGGGGTGGAATAATAACTAGAAAAACAAGAAAAAAACAAAGAAAAAGCCTAACCATAGAAAGTTATTTTAGTGACAAGGAAGATCAAAATATAAAATCAGAAGAGAACAGTGGTAAAAAGGAAACTATATGAAGCCTGTTATAGGGGACTTGGAAGGGAGTTAATATGGGGATTAGGTAGGATGTAATAGGGAGATGCAGAATATAATATGAGGCTGAAGCTAGGGGTAATAACTGGTAGGATCAGGGAATAAGACAAAGCAAGGGATCCAAGGCTGGAGGCAATCAAGTGAATAGACTAGGTAGTAGGGAAGTTAAGGCAATATAGTGGATAAGGAAGGTTCAGTGATGAAGGATGGCAGTTAAGGTGGTAGGAGAAATAAGGGAATGTCTGAATTCAGGGAGTATAACACTGAGGTAACAAGGATTTCCAGGGAGAGAATGAACTAATCTAAACAGGCAAATAGCAGTAGGGAATACAGACTAGGATTTAGACTAAAGATAAACACTGAAGGGAAATAGACTGATTGAAATTAACTTGTTTTGAAGTTACACTTCCTTCTGGGTTTGAGGGAAGCTGGGATATCCATCTTGAAGGAAGTGTAACTTCAAAACAAGTCCCTTCCTGTGATATTAACTAAAGCCTGTAGTTAATTTCATCTCCCTCTGTCTCTTTAAGAGGCAGTAACATACATATTGGGCCTCTATCTCTTTAAGTGGCCGACTATAAAAGAAAAAGTCAGTTAAGCCAAAGGGCTTTGTCTCTCTGACTTCCTAAGGAGCAGGGGTTCTGTGTTGGTCCTCCTCAGTCAAGAAGAACTGGCAGTTAACTGTTGAGAGTTTGGATCTAAATATTGATTTTGAGAAGGAGTCTGTCTCTGAGGGTTTTTTTCTCCTCAGCACTTTGAGGGAGAAAGGTCTGATTCTGAGGGCCTTTATACTCAGAACTTGAGGGATCAGGAGAACTATTTTCATTTGAGGGAGAATAATTACTTTAAGGAGGTTGCTTGATGACTAATGCTCATTGATTTAGCTTAGGTAAGAAAGATAGCGAATTTAATCTTAGACAGAGTAGTTGAGGATAGGCCTGCTTTGTCAGGCAAGAAGACCCTGCCCAAGAAGGCAGTTAGATTTAGGGTTTCTTAGAATTTTTAGTATAGGGTTTTGGATTTTAGACATAGTATAAGATTTAAGAGCTATCATCTCACTTTCCTTCCTCCTCCTCTCCTGTGAATAAGTATTGCTGGTTTACCAAACTGCTCTCCGTAACTTTCATCAAACTCCCACCAGTAATTTTAATTGCCAACAAACCTAAACAATTGGAAAATATTAATAGCTCATGACTGAGCCAATAAAAATGACAAATATTACCTAAATTAATTTAACTATTTGGTGCCATACCAGTTAAAATACCCCCAAATTATCTTCTAGAACTACAAAAAATAACAATATTCATTTGGAAGAACCAAAGGTCAAGAATATCAAGGAAATTATTGGACAAAAATAGGAAAGGGGGACGTCTAGCTATTGCAAACTATACTGTAAAGTTGAAATTATCCAAACAATCTGGTCCTGGTTAAGAAATAGAACAGTGGATTAATGGAATAAATTCACATATTTTGCCATGAACAAAAAAAAAAGGTGTCTCATTGGATGAAGCATAGGTGATATACCATATCTCTGGTCCTCTTGAGCTATATAGTTGGTTATTGTGTTGATCAGAGTTCACTTGAACCATCTTGCCATGTGCCTGATGCTATGCTGGCCTATGGGATTTGAGTCTAGAAAATCTGGGTTTAAATCTTGGCTCTTCTGTTTACTGTTTCGTGACCTTGGACAAATTATTATAGTGAAAGGCATGAGCCAGGTGATTTCTAAGGTCCCTTTCAGGTCAAAATCCTATGATCTTAAGACTTACCTCTCTCATTTGGAATGTCATCCTATTTTCATAGCATATCTTATCCCATTAACTATCTAATTGGTATCTGGCTAAAATTAAAGTCAATGAGAGAGGTTCTTTGTTCATAAAGTTCATACCATGGGTTTCTGTGATCTGCTCCACTTCACAATCTAATATTGATTAACCAGAGTCAAGCTACTTGAATGTTTTTATATTTAGGTGTCTCTCTATATTCACGACAGTCTGGAGTATGTATCCTTGCTTCCCATTAGATGTTCTGACTCCCTTTCCAGACTATGTAACTAATTTGGAGAAGAGAAATTTGATCTACTACCAGTCATTGTAGAGATCTATTCCAAAGGCAGCTCCTGACTTTCAGTCTCTCCCTTTCTTGAACTCCAGACCAAATGTCCCCCATTCTACTGCTAGATGCCATGATGAATGAGGGGATTGGATGAGGGAGTAGAAAGGAGCAAAAGAGAAATGCTCTTTCCCCCACCTATAGGAGTCTCCTCAACTGCTCCAAGCCTTCACTGCCTCATGAGGTTATTATTTTCTCAACTAGTCATGTTGTAGTACCCTTCTTGACTTAATCAGAAAAAGGGTTAGCCATAAGGTATCTGTTGCAATCAGTTAGCACCTCATTAACAGCTTATGATTACATTCTGATATTCTGTGATTATATCAACCTCTCTTAAAAAAGAATGGGGGGGGGGGCAACTGGGTGGCTCAGTGGATTGAGAGCCAGGCCTAGAGACGGTAGTTCCTAGGTTCAAATCTGGCCTCAGACACTCCCTAGCTGTGTGACCCTGGGCAAGTCACTTAACCCCCATTGCCTAGCCCTTACCACTCTTCTGTCTTGGAGCCAATATGCAGTATTGACTCCAAGATGGAAGGTAAGGGTTTAAAAAAAAAAAAAAAAGAATGAGCAATCTCATATCTGTAATTCTTGTTTTCAGGCATGATCATTAAAAAAGATGATTTTTCTGATTCTCTCTCTTCCCTCCACATTTCACCATTCATTCAACACATTTGTTGAGCATCTTCAATGTGCAGAGCATAATTTCTATTAATCTATTCCATATCACAAAACCACATTTTTTCTTAATTAGATTATACTTATTACGGTGAAATGATACACATTCAGTTTTTGTAATTTTCTCATTACAAAAGAATCTCTACTACAACAAACATACCCAACTCCTCTCACCCAGTGGAGTCTATTCTATTTTTAGATAACTCTGTTAGGAAGCTTTTCCTTAAGTCAAATATAAATTTGGCTCTTTGAAATTTCAGTCCATTTTTTTTGTTCCCCGGGGACCAAGCAGTTCAAGTCTAATGTCCCTTCCACATGTTAGTCTTTCAAATACTTGAAGAGGAATATCATATACTGATCCCTCTGGTCCCCACTTGGCAAAAAAAACAACAACAACTTCTCTTTTCCAGGCTAACAATCCACAGTATATTAAACTGATAGTTATATGACATAGACTCAAGGTCCTTCACTACTCTGTTTCCTCTCCTTTCAACATTCTCTAGTTTGATGGGGTCTGGCAGTGGGCAGTGAGGGGTAGTAATAGGAACAGGATGCTCATACTCTGCAATCTTGCATTTCTCATCAGTTAGCATTAGTTGAACATAAACTGCAGCAGTAGTCAAACATAAATTTCAAGCATTAATCATTAATATTGGTTTAGTAATATAATATACTGGTCTATCAGCTTTGCATCCAATCTGTTTTTATTGATTACTCATATTGTTCTTTATTTACCTAATTCTGAACTGTTAGGACCTTACTGCATCTCCCTCCCATGTTCCCATTCTAGAAAGGCAGAGACCTCTCCTACATTGACAAATGATAACAAGATGGACAATAGGGGAACTTAGAACATGCACACTGGGGACTCTTGCATTCCAGAAGAATTCCCCTGAACCTACACACACTCCTTATTCCCTGTAATGTATATGTCACAGGGTAAAGGTAAAAGGCTGGAACAAAATCTTTTGGGCATCAACTGAGAAAAAGAAGGCAGGAGTCACAATCATGGTATCTTACAAAGCCAAAGTAGATCTGATTAAAATAGATCTGATTAAAAGAGATAGGGAAGGTAATTACATCCTGATAAAAGGCAGTATAGACAATGAGGAAATATCAGTACTCAACATGTATGCACCAAATGGTATAGCATTAATATTTTTAAAGGAGAAACAATTGGAGCTTAAGGAGAAAATAGATAGTAAAACTATACTAGTGGGAGATCTGCACTTTCCTCTATCAGATCTAGTTAAATCAAACCAAAAAATAAATAAGAGGTAAGAGATGTGAATGATATCTTAGAAAATTTAGAGTTAATAGATATATGGAGAAAAATAGAGACAAAAAGGAATACACTTTCTTTTCAGTAACACATAGTACATTCACAAAGATTGACCATGTACTAGGGCATAAAAACATTGCAAACTGTAAAAAAACTGCAAAAAAAGCAGAAATAATATATGTGTCATACCCCAAAACACTCCCCCACCTGAATTTGGTCATGGCCATTTTCTAAGATTTTCAGGAGAGGCAAAGATTTCTCTGGAAGAGTAGATGACAAGCTCTCAGAACCTAATACATATGTAAACTCTGATCCACATCTGTGGTTGTGACTTCACATTTAGGGCTGCTACTCCACACCTGGAGAACTACTATTCTGTCAACCCCAGAGAGGCCCCTGGGCTACTAGCTCCTAAAGATCTGTACTACAATGATTGAAGTGAGAATAGAAAGAAAGGGATGGATGTGAGAGATATTACACAGGTAGAACTTGCAATAGTCAGCTCATAGTATATGTTTTATAAATGTTTATTGAATTTAAATGAAAATCATCAATTTTAAAATCTTATTTAAAAACTTTCTCACCGTAAATACTAAAAAGAGCATTTTTATACATAGCAAAACAAAGATATTTCTAATATGGAACTTTGAACTTCATATTTTCTTAAGAAAATCTATGTACTAAATTCTATGTAAACCTTTAAAATGAGTGATCTCTTTGAGGAATGATAACAGTTATGATGATCTGGATTGGATTGAAAATACTGAGTAAACTTTAAAGGAGAAAAGGTTTCTGTGTGATAACAATGAAGGAAAAGGCTACGAGGGAAAAGGAATATTATAACTCTCCCTTCAGGATCTTTAGGGGAGGTAAGGGTGAAGTTACAGTCCATGCTGGAAAGAAGAGCTAGGGATACTCAAGTGGAGATGATATGTGGAAATAATAGTTTAAAGTTGAAATAGTTGAAAGAGGTCTAGAATGAAGGGAAGTTTATTCACTCCATAGTGAATTTCACAGAGCATAGTAGAAAAGGTGTGTAGGATTGGAATGGTACATGGCGTTATGATTAAAAATGATAAAGATTGATATAATAATATAAATTAGTAGTTTAATTAAAGCCATGCTGATAGGGATAAAATCATTAGACCGAGCGACTGTAAGAATTCACATTGCCTCCGCCATTTTTACCTTTCATCTCTTCCCGCGCCTGCTAGCTAAGAGACCAGTTCAAAGTCACTTCCCCCTATTTAAAGCTGTCCCTCACCTTGAATACGTAATCCAAAACAGGAAACCCGTTGGACCACAGGAAATGTAGTTTTAAGGTCCCCACGTATCCATAGAAAATATATATATACTTTTTAATGGCATCTCCCAAATTCCAATTATACAATGGGTGGGATAAGGTTAAATAGGACTGGAATAAGAAAATAGAACATGGAAGTTAGGGGTATCTTGCTTCTCTGTGGCTTATGATTGATAGCCTTCCCTTGTAACAAATAAGTATAGATAAACAAAACAAATTCACACATTGTTTCTGAAAATATCTTTTAATATTAAAAAACAAACAAACAGCAAACTACAATGATACCTTGGCATATGAGTTTGTTCCATGGCCAAGCTCATAACTCAATTTGCTCCTGTGTCAAATCAAATTTCCCCATTTAAATTAATGGAAATGCAATTAATCCATTCTGATCCCAAAAAAACACACAATTTTATGTGCTTTTAAATATGAAAAAGTACTTTACAAATAACAAATAAATATACTTATAGATAATAAGAAAGAATGTAAAGAAATAAATTTGCTTATGAAATGTTACCTTCAAAGTCAAGTGAAGATGCTTACTCTACACATGTAATGCTATATTTAAATGCAAAATTGACCTTATACATTACTTATGATATGTAACTTTATTGCTAAACTTAATTACTATTTTTTTACTTTACTTAATTATCATCCTTTTCTTTATTGAATTTTGGCTATTTTGCCACACTTTCCTCCATTTCACTTAGAGGCTGTTTCAACAAAAACCTTTCCGTGGAAGTTTGTTTCTTCTTCCCTTTCAGAACACTTTGATAATTTGTGAAACGAGTGTCGTTACATGGCTCCAATGTATGACCTGTTGCAACTTCTGGATGTGTCTTTTCAATAAACTGTTTAATTTTTTCCCAAATCCTCAACATTTCCTTAATCTCACTTGTACTGATTATCTCATCTACCTCCGGCTCCTCCTCGCTAATTTTCTGTAAAACCTCCATTTGCTGGTAGTGCTGTAACTCCTTCAATTCCTCTGTCATCAGGATCCATGATTAAAAGTTAAGAAATTTGCCAAAAAAAAACCTGATAATAAAGACAAAAATAAAGAAGTGAACAAAAGCAATTCAATACAGGTGCTTACGTGGCCAGATAAACCCTGAATTAAATGAGACAGCCTTGTGTAACTTATAAAACTGAATGTTAGGCAAGCTATCTAGTGGAGGGTGATGGAAGCTCATGATTCAAATGTCTATTTGTGACTTAAAGCAAAATATCCCGATCATGACTGCTTGTATCTCAAATTGCTCATGACTTAAGGTGCTTGTGTATCAAGGTACCACTATATTCTTAAATTTTTAGCTCTAAATTTTCTCTTTCATTTACCTTTTCCCTCCATTGATGAAAATACACAAAAACCTGTTACAAACAAGCATAGTAAAACAAAACTCTCATTTTCCTTGTCCAAATATATGTCTGTGTATTTCTGTACCTCAATTTGCATTCTGAGTCCATCCCCCCTCTCTATCTGGTGGTGGGTAATATGTTTCATTATAAGTCCTCTGGAATTGTGCCTGGTCATTGTATTCATTAGATTTCATCATCTTTCAAAGTTCTTTGTCTTTAAAATATTGCTGTTATAGAAATTGTTCTCTTGTTTGTTTGCTTTATTGCATTAGTTCATACAAGTCTTCTCAGGTTTCCCTGCATCTCTTACCTTCATTATTTCTTAAAGCACAATACCATCACATCCCCAGTTGAGGGAATCCTCTCTGTTTCCAATTCTTTGCCACTATAGAAAGATCTGTTATATATTTTTACTTATGGATCCTTGAAAATATGTCTTAATCTGCACCTCTAGTACCTCACTGCTTTGACACCCTGTTTGCTCCATCATCTTTCTAGATCCTCATTACAGTTATATACAAGTTTCAAAGGAATTTGGTCCTTGGTTTAGTCTTCTTCTCCATTCTCTCCATTTCAAACCCAGTGTTTTTGCCTGGTGACTCCAATGTACACATTGTGTACTGCCTAACACCTAACACTGCCTTAGTTAACTTTCTCTACTCGTATGACCTACATCTTCATAATCCTACCTCAATCACCTACAGGATGGCTCTAGATTTCACCACCATTCAATTGTGTTATCTTCATGATCTTGACCTCTTAACATTTCTTTTTCTGATCATAATTTTCCATCATTCCATCTCTTCCCATTTCTATCTTCCTGAACATATTCTTTGTACTCTGAGAATACAATTTTCTCTTTCCTGAACTTCCAATTCATCATTCCTGTAACAGTTCCACTATTCTCCCTTCACATACACTCTTTTTCTATTGCCAATTAACACTAGATTACTTCAGCCATCCAACCATCTGTTCCCTCTATTTCTGCTCATATGTTACTGAAGGAAATCTTACAACTATACTTATTAGGATTTTTATAGTTTAGGTATATAAGATCAACTAGACCATCAATGCTGCAGTAAATTCTCACTGGCTTATTTCAATAAGCGTCTTGTTAACCCTCCTACTATGTGCCAGGGCCTATGCTAAGTGGTGACAGAAAGACAAGAAAATAGTTCCCAGTGCTAAAAAAGGAGATACTAGGGGCAGCTGGGTAGCTTAGTGGAGTGAGAGTCAGGCCTAGAGGCAGGAGGTCCTAGGTTCAAACTCGGCCTCAGCCACTTCCCAGCTGTGTGACCCTGGGCAAGTCACTTGACCCCCATTGCCCACCCTTACCAATCTTCCACCTATGAGACAATACACCGAAGTACAAGGGTTAAAAAAAAAAAAAAGGAGATACTTTGCATCACTTTCACTATTTTATCTTCTCTGGACAAGTATCTCTTCCACCCCAAATAACCCTTCCCTTATAACAAATAAGTCAACCAAAACAAATTTATACATAAGCTTAAAAAAACCCCAATAACCCTTACCTTTTGACTTAGAATAAAAACTATGCATTGGTTCTTTAGGCTGTATAAATGAGGATTTTGAACCTTGGACTTCATCCCCCATAAGTCCCTTTGTTTTCCCAAAATTCCCTTTAATCTCTCCTGCACCTCCATGTTTGCATGGTCATGCACGTTATTGTTTTATAGTTGGCTGTAACTCTGCCCTCTTTCTCTTTGCTTCCTGGGAGCAAGCTGGTTAGTACCTTTTAGTTAGTCTCTTTAGTTAGTTTATTATTAATAAAATATTTATAAATATAATACTTAGTATTTTGCATATTAATTTTAATCTCCATGATAATGGCTAAGCACTTCAGGAAATAAATTCTTTAAAAAAATTTTTTAAGATAGTTTTTAAGTAAAAGTTAAGTTTGACTGGACTCCACCAGCCCATCAGCCACCTGCTTTCACTGCCACTGCCTTTTCACACCCCTCTGCTTGAGCCAATATCCCTCACCTCACTCTCCGCCCAGCCTGCAGCCTGCCAATCCAAACTGCTTTTTTCCAATGGAAGGGTGAGACTCTAATCCCTTCCCCCACCCCATGTGGCTTTTCCAGCTTGCACTACTATTTTTTAAGTCAAAGTCTTAAATTGATCCTGGAATCCTGGCTGAGAGAGACTTGCAACTCAGGATTTTTTTTTCCCCCACAGTAAGGGGACTTCTCTGCATTTTTTTTCTTTTGAGAGCAGAGAGACTAAATCACCAGATTAGAAGTAGAAGTTTTGGGGATTTTGTCTTTACCTTTTGGCCAGCTCTCTCATATGCAAATACCCTATTGTTCTCCCTCTAGAAATTTTGCTTCCTTTTTGTTTACTCTATAAACAAAATCCATTCAGCCTCTTCAGGAATAATGCTGTTTCAAAGCATGCTTGAAACTCTGAAACAACAGTTTGAGTTGGTAAAGTTACAAACTGCAATTTGGATCTGCTTAATTCTTTTCCAGAGGGTTTTTGAGCTGATTGAATACCTTGCAGTTGAGAGCTTGATTCAGGGGAGATATTCATCTCCTCACACTCCTTTGGCTTTTTGGTTTAACCATACCCATTATGAGGATTATGCACATTATGCTCTATGAAGAATTCTCCCTCTCTATGACAAAATTCAGAGCTCTGACAAACAAAATCTCAATGGATGAAAATACTGGGGGGAGGAGAAATAACTTTAAAATGAGATCAGAGATTGGAAAGTTTATTGCTTGCTAATTATTTTCAGCTTTTCCCCTTAAGATAGTAAACAAGCCTATTGGGATTGGTAAAAAAGAGTTTTGACTATATTGTTTGTAACTGGTTATTTGCTTATATTATTATATTTGCTGATTTTCTTAAGGTTTAAATTTTTAAAGTTTATCTGTACTAATCTAATTAATATCTATTCTGTTATATGATTCTTTGTCTGTACCATTTCCCTATGATTTTACTGAACAACATATCATTGTAAAAAGCCCATAAGTCTTATGTATCCTGGATTTGTCATCTTAAATATCGAGGTCACATGTTGCTTGTACAAGTTTTTTTTTGTTAATTGTTACATATGATGATGGATGGACTCCATCAAAAGTGGTTAAAATTGTATATAACTTTTGAGGAATATGATGCCTTAAGAATTTAAATTGTAATTTAATGTCTTTAAATATTGACATTAGGATTTTACAGTCCCTTCTGAATGGATGATAGGCTTATGTTTACCACACTTATAAAAGATAGAAAAAGGGACTAGATTATAGGAGCCAGAATGGTAGCCAGGTGCTTGGATAGAATGTGGTTCAGAGGAAGTCCTACATCTTAACATATGTTAATTGCCACAACCTCAAACCCCAAACAAGTTCATTTTCCTCCAGTTAACTATATTTCTTCTAATTCTATCAGTTTTGCATGTACAAAGCCTTATTTTTTTATACTCAAAATTTTCTCTATTATAATCATTTCTATACTTTATAAAGTCAAGAACTGTCTTCTTATCCATAGTTCTATAAGTCATCTCCTTCCTTGCTCCTCTAATTTTTGGTAACTTTTTACATTTAGGTCATGCAATCATTTGAGCTTTTATTGTGCTAATATGGTATAAAATGTTTATCTAAACCTAAACTTATTTCCAGTTTTCCCAGCAGTATTTGCCAAATAGTGAGTCCTTGTCTAAGTAAGTGATGTTTTTGGGTTATTTATTCAGTATAGTTTGAGACATACTCCTAATGTGCCTTTCCTTCCTACTTTTCCTCCATTATTTTCCTTAAGATTCTTGACCTTTCTTTCTTCTAGATTAAGTTATTTTGTCCAGTTCTATAAAATATTCTGCTGGTAGTTTGAATGGTATAGTGCTAAATTTATGAGTTTATTATGTTAGTTAGCCCAATCACAATCAGTTAATCTCTCTCTAATTATTTCTTCATCTAAAGAGTGTTTTATAGTTATATAATTCTATAATTTCCCCTTTATGACTTGGCAGACACACTGTTATTTTTAAAAATGATGAAGGCAGATATTATAAGGGAAATTAGTATTTCTATTAAAGCCATGTTGATAGAATAAATCAATCACGCGCTTGTAAAAAATTCAAATTGCCGCCTCTGCCATTTTCTTCCATACCTTCCCTACTCCTCTCAGTCCCCCCAGGAACCCACTCAGGTAGCAAAAGAGGCCGTCTCAAGCCTGCCCTCCGAATTTAAACTGCAGTATACATTGGTTCCCGTTGTCTGACGTTTAACCGGGAAACCCATTGGATCACGGGGAATGTAGTCTCAAAGTTCCCCACATGTCCACAGGAAGTTTGTAAGATACTTTTAAATGTCACCTCCCTGAATTCCAAACACACATTTCCCTCTGAGATCCTAGCAAAAAAAGGGTTGGCCCTTTTTCTTCGCTGGATCTGTAAAGTTCAAAGTTCCAAGCAGATATGGAGTGAATTTCTTCCCCTGAGTTTCAGTTTAGTAATTGCAAGAAAGTTTGTCATTTTACTTCCTGTTTGAAGCATAAACACTAGTGCCCACGTGGAAGCATGGGCTAGGGGCTAAAGAAAAGCTTAGGTCAGTTTTTAGAAAATCCCACCTGTAGAGATTGTGGGCGGGGGTACCCCTCGGAAGGCAAGAATGGAGTAAAAGTGTCTTTCAGGTTAAGAGTCCTTAACAAGAGCGAAAATGGAGTAAAAATGTCTTTCAGGTTAAAAGTCAGTATCAAGAGAGCAGGGGTGGGCCAATACTTTACAAATCTTAAGCGGCAGGGGCAGTCTCTGAAGCAGCAGCGCTCAGCAGCAGGCGGGGGTTGCTCGGAAATCTCAGGAGTCGGCAGACAGGGTCAGCAGAAGTGGTGAGTCAAAGCGGTGGAGATCAGGCAGCAGGAAACCAGCATTTGAACAGTGTGGGTAGGGACCACCAGGCCCTGGGCACTGGGCAAATGAACTCGCAACCTAGCAGCAATTAAACCCATTGTCCCCTTTCTCTGTAAAGCAGCCTTGAGGCTGGGGAGAATAAGGAGAGGATTGGGCGAGGAAAAAGGGAGTTTCTGAGACTCCAGGTCCCAGAGCCGCATGGCTTCTTTGGCTTTCAAAAAATTTTAGAGTCCGTCTTCCCACGTGGTTGGCCAAACTGTTGCTTTTAAAAATGATAAAGGCTGATATTATGAGGATAACTAATATTTTATTTAGGCCCATATTAGTAGAAATAAATCGACCACAGGCCTGTTAAATTTCAAATTGTCACCTCAGCCATTACATTCTGTACCTTACCTAACCTTTTCTATGTCCCCCCAGCGCACACTCAGGTAGCAAAAGAGACCACCTCCAATGACCCCAGGAGTCTTATATCATTCTCTTACATCATCACACTTCCTGTCTGCCTCCATTTTTACAAGAGGAATCATGGGAAATGTAGATTCCAAAGTCCCCAAAACATCCACAGGAAATTTGTTATATATCTACATATCTTAAGGCTCAAATGAGCCCCAAATACCTCTAAATGGAACCCCAGAACTTATTTAAATAATACAACACTCACTCATTCTGTACTTACTTTATCTGTTATTTCTATCTCCTATTGAGTTTTCTCAGTAAAAAATAAAAAAGTTATTGATATTTGAAAGTATATTTTTATAATATGCTACTTTCCTCAGGTCAATTAATTTTTAGTTGAAACTCTAGAATTCTAAGAGTTCCCTCATACTTATTCCCTCAATTTTATTTTGTCTCCCTGATATGCCTAAAAGATCTAGAGCAGTGATTCCCAAAGTGGGCACCATCACCCCTGGTGGGAGCTGCAGTGATCCAGGGGAGTGGTGATGGCCACAGGTGCATTTATCTTTCCTATTAATTGCTATTAAAATTAAAAAAAATTAATTTCCAGGGGTGCTAAGTAATATTTTTCCTGGAAAGGGGGCGGTAGGCCAAAAAAGTTTGGGTACTACTGATCTAGCACCATATCAAATAACAGTGAATAGTGGTGACAGTGGACATTTGCTATTCCTCTGATATTACTAGAAACATCTTTAGAACTCAGTGGATTGAGAGCAAGACCTAGAGACTGGAGGTCCTAGGTTCAAGTCTGACCTTAGGTACTTCCTGGCTTTGTGACTCTGGGCATGGCATTTAATCCTCATTGCCTATTACCTCTTTTTTCTTTGGAACCAATACACAGTATTGATTCTAAGATGGAAACTAAGGGTTTAAAAACAAAGAAAGAAAGGAAGGAAGAAGAGCCTGTAGCATTTCTCTACTGTGAATAGTTTTAGCTGTTGAATTTAGATAGATTCTGCTTTCAGTTCTTAAGCTAGTCCATTACCTTGGGTTCAATACTAGAATGAAACGAAAACACTTCTAGAAGATCTGATTGCTAATTTAAAAAATGACTTTAGCATAGAAGAAGGATTTTCAATAAGGATATTATGTTTTTAGATGAGTACAGCATTCCTATATTGTCCATGATAGTCCAATGGTCAAGCATCCTCAGGGCCCAGCTTCTCCTAGCTTTTTGTACTCTAGAGACTAGGCATCTATGTCAACTGCCTAAGTATTAGTCCCCTGAGCCAATTAAATCTCCAGGTCAGTTTTAAATCCTTTTAAGGAAAAACTAGTCTAATCTGAATGGGGCTGCCAGTCAGCCTTCACTGAGGGATCTAGCAGCTCCTAACATTTCAAATTCACAAGGGTGTTACCAAGGCTAGAAATATCCAGTTTAGGACTGGCTTTCAATGTTAAAGGAGAGAGACATGATGTAAAAATAAAACAAATCTAGAAATGCTTCTAGCCAATTCATGTGCCCTATCTATGACATTTTTGACAGGGTAGGAAAGGGGCCTAAACTTCATAGAGACCTTTCACCCATCCCTCATTTGGAGTGGAGGACGGAAGGGAAAAGGCTAAAGAAGGGAGGGGGCTAAAAATTTATATAATGCCTTTTATGTGTCAGGCACTGTGCTAGGTGTTTTTTTTACAAGTGTTATCTAATTTGAGCCTAACAATAACCCTCTGAGGTAGATGCTATTATCCCCATTTTAAAGTTGAGGAAACTGAGGCAGACAGAGGTTAAGTGACTTGTCCAGAGTCACAAAACTACTAAATGTCTGAGATCATATTTAAACTCAGGCCTTATTTTCTGGCTCCAGGCTCAGTGCTCTAGCCACCTGGCTTCCACAATGGGTTAGGGACAAAGATAGGGAGGGAAGGGATATGGAGAGAGACAAAATGCCCAGTCCAGGTTTTGGAGTGGAAATTGTTTTTTTTAAACTGAAGCAGTCCATCCTTCCCTTCCCCTCCCACCACCTACCCCCAGCCAAATAGGTGCACTTGTCTATATCCTCAACTCTAGAAGATTTCAGGGCTCTTGGGAAGACTCAATCACCGTAAATTTCCAATGGCCTCCTACATGCCAACTAAAAAGTCCCAAGCAGTTCTTTGCACAGTTATTCAAACTATGCCCAAAAGACGGTTAGCAGGGAGGGAGAAGCTATATTGGTGGGCCTATAGATGACTATTACCTCAAAATAAAAAAAATATGCAAAAATCAACTAATAGAAGTTTACTATAAATTTCTTCAGGTTATAATTCTTAAAGAACTCATATTCATATTTGTCTGAAGTAGATTCTGTTCCAAAATTGTTAACATTACTAAATAAATGTAGGTCAAGGTTGATCAGGTTGGTCAATTACCTTAGGTTCAATATTGGAATGAAATGAAACTCTCATACAAGATATGAAAATGAACAAAAAGGGATTTGCTTAGCCATAGGTAAGGAAGGATATTTAACAAGGGACACCACATTTATTT
Organism: Gracilinanus agilis; assembly: GCF_016433145.1. Taxonomy (NCBI): domain Eukaryota; kingdom Metazoa; phylum Chordata; class Mammalia; order Didelphimorphia; family Didelphidae; genus Gracilinanus; species Gracilinanus agilis. Next base: position 463,833,881 of record NC_058131.1, read on the forward strand.
GAATGGTCCCATGACTTTGTGTTTTACATGGTGATATAATAGTGTCAGGATCCATCTGGAGTTCCTTGTGGCTTTTTGTATTAAATTGACTAGGTAGTCACTTCAGCAGCCTAAGCCTTATTCCCTCAAACCAGTCAAATCTTGATTTGATTTCATTTCTTTCCCCATTATCTTTCAAGGAGTAATTAGTCTACCTTTATAGGCTGGCCATAAGATATTCCCACTAAAACACATTAAATTATATTTAATGCTGGCATTAAAATTTTTTTAACATTCTTTATTAATTTTCTTAATTTTGAGCTTCAAATTTTCTCCTTCTCTCCTACCTTCCCTCTCCTCCATGCTTAAGCTCTCTGATATAGATTTTACATGTACAGGTGTGTAAAACAGTTTTCCATATTAGTCATTTTGTTGAAGAGATCTTGAACAAAAAAAGGCAGAAAGTGAAATATACTATGTTTTGGTTCATTCAGACTCCAGTTTTTTCTCTGGAGGCAGATGGTATCTTTGGGATTGTCTTAGATCACGGTTGCTGAGAATAGCTAGGTCATTCACACTTGTTCATCAAACAATATTGCAGTTATTGTGTACAATGTTCTTCTGGTTTTGTTTACTTCATTTTGCAACAATTCATGTAAGTCTTTCCATGTTTTTCTGAAATCATCCTGCTCCATGTTTCTTATAGCACAATAGTAGTGATATCACTGACTGAATGAGTATGCAGTTTTAGAGCCCTTTCTAGTATAGTTCCAAATTGTTTTCCAGAATGGTTGGACCTGATCAAAATTCTATCAAAAGTGCATTAGGGGGCAGCTGGGTAGCTCAGTGGAGTGAGAGTCAGGCCTAGAGATGGTAGTTCCTAGGTTCAAACCCAGCCTCAGCCACTTCCCAGCTGTGTGACCCTGGGCAAGTCACTTGACCCCCATTGCCCACCCTTACCAATCTTCCACCTATGAGACAATACACCGAAGTACAAGGGTTTAAAAAAAAAAGTGCATTAGGATTCCAGTTTTCCCACGTTCCCTCCACTATTTATAATTTTTCTTTTCTGTCATATTGATCAATCTGATAAGTGTGAGGTAGTACCTCTGAGTTGTTTTAATTTGAATTTCTCTAATTAAGAGTGATTTAGAGCACTTTTTTCATATAACTATAGATAGCATTGATTTCTTCCTCTGCAAACTGCCTGGGGGCAGCTGGGTAGCTCAATGGATTCAGAGATAGGCCTGGAGATGGGAGGTTGTGGGTTAAAATCTGGTCTCAGACACTTCTTAGCTGGGTGACCCTGGACAAGTCATTTAACCCTCATTGCCTAGCCCTTACCACTCTTCTGCCTTGTAACCAATACACAGTATTGATTCTAAGACGGAAGGTAAGGGTTTAAAAAAAAAATTTGCCTGTTCATATTCTTTGACCATTTAGCAACTGGAGAAATTTTATTCAGGTCTTTTATGTATTTGAGAAATGAGACCTTTATCAGAGATACTTGATGTAAAATTTTCCCCCCAGCTTTTGCTTTTCTTTCTAGTCTTGGTTGCATTGGTTTTGTTTGTACAAAAACCTTTTAATTAAAATTATGTATTATATATCCTGTAATGCTGTCTCTTGTCTGAGCACAAATTCTTCCATTATCCATATTTCTGACTGGTAAACTATTACATGCTTCCCTAATTTGCTAATGATAACACCCTTTCTTCTAAATCATGAACTCATATTGACCTTATTTTTATATACAGTGTGAGTTCTTGGTTTATCCCCAGTCTTTGCCATACCATTTTCCAGTTTTGTCAAATAATGAGTTCTTACCCCTCCAAATTTAGATCTTTTGATTTATCAAACAATAAATTACTATGGTTATTTATTACTGGGCATTGTGTACCTATTATATTTCACTGATCTACAATTGTATTTCTTAGTCAATACCAGATTATTGCTTTGTAATACAGTTTGAGATCTGGTACTGCTAGTCACCTTCATTTACATTTTTTTTCATTGATTCCCTTGATATTTTTGACCTTTTGTTCTTCCAGATGAATTTTATTATTTCTCTTTTAGCTTTATAAAATAACTTTTGGGAAGTTTGACTGCATGGCACTAAGTAGATTAATTTGGGTAGAACTGTCATTTTTATTATGTTGGCTTTGCCTACCCATGAGAAATTAATATTTTTCTAATTGTTTAGATCTGACTTTGTGTATAAAGTATTTCATAATTTTGTTCATATGGTTTGTAGGCTTGTTTTGGCAGATAGACTCCCAAGTATTTTATATTATCTACAGTTAATTATTATTAAAAAAACACCTTACCTTCCGCCTTAATATCAGTTCTAAGACAGAAGAGTAGCAAGAGCTAGGCAATCAATAGTTAAGTGATTTGCCCAGGTTCACAAAGCTAGAAAGTATCAGAGGCTAGATTTGAACTCAAGACCTTTCAACTCCAGGTCCAATGCTCTATCCATTGTGCTGCCCAACTGCCCTAGCTATAGTTAATTAAAATGGAATTTCTTTTTCTTTCCATTCCTGCCTGTTACCACCTAGGCTTGGTTGGTAATCTGTAGGAATGCTAATGATTTATGTGGGTTTGTTTTATATTCTGCAATTTTGCTAAAGTTGTTATTTCAACTAATTTTTTAGTTGATCCTCTAGGATTGTCTAAATATGCCTTCATATCATCTGCAAAGAGTGATGGTTTTATTTCTTCATTGCCTATTCTAATTCCTCTATTTTCTTTTCCTTCTCTTATTGCTATAGCTTGCATTTCTAGTAATATATTGAATGAAAATAGTGGTGATAATGAGTCTCCTTGCTTTACCCCTGATCTTATTGGGAAGGTTTTTAGCTTGTCTATCTGATGCTACTTATAATTTTAAGGAAAGCTTGATTTATTCCTGTGCTCTCTAATATTTTTAATATTGGTGTCATATTTATATAAAGCTTTTTCTTGAAACTATTGAGAAAACCATATGATTTGTGTTGGTTTTGTTATTGATATGGCCTCTGATGCTGATAGTTTTCCTATTGTTGAACCATCCTTTCATTTCTGGTATAAATCCCATCCGGTCATAGTGAATGATCCTTGTAATATTCTCTTTGCTAGCAGTTTATTTACATTTTGAGTTAATATTCATTAGGGAAATTGGTCTATAGTTTTATCAGCTTTTGCTCTTTCTGGTTTAGGTATCAGCACCATATTTGTGTCATAAAAGAAATTCCATAGAACTCTTTCTTTGCCTATTTTTCAAAATACTTTATATGGTATTGGGATTAATTGTCCTTTAAATGTTTGAAAAAATTCACTTGTGTATCCATTTGACCCTGGAGATTTTTTCTTGGGGAGTTCATTGATGGCTTGTTCAATTTATTTTTCTAAGATGGGGTTAAGCATATTATTTCTTTTGTTAATCTGGGCAGTTTATATTTTTTGTAGGATTTAAAATAAAAAAACTCAAACAAACCCATAAATAAGTGTTATATTTTATTATAATGTTTTTCTTTTTTAAACCTTTACCTTCCATCTTAGAATTGATACTAAGTATGGTTTCAAGGTAGAAAGGTGATAAGGGCTGGGCAACTGGGGTTAAGTGACTTACTTGTCCAGGGTCAACAACTAAGAAGAGTTTGAGGCCACATTTGAATCTAGGACCTTCTATCTTCAGGGCTGGCTCTCCATCCAATGAGCAACCTAGCTTCCCCATTTGGCTTTTTCTATATATGTTGACATAATTATGAAATTTTTTATTTTTTGGTATTACTAGGGCTTACTATGTTTATAGTTTTTCTAATATTGAACCAATCCTCTATTCCTCCTATAAATATCACCCAATTATATTGTATAATCTTTTTAATATGTTGCTATAGTTTCTTTGATAATGTTTTATTCATTATATTACTGTATTTTTTGTTTCCAATATCTTTTTTGAATTTTAAAAAATCCTACTTATGTGTTTCATTGCTTTTTTGATTTACTAACTTTAAAAACATTGCATACTCAGTTCATTGATTTATTCTTTGCTTTTTGTTGATGAAAGTGTTTAAGATATATAATTTCCCCTAAAGATTGACCTGACTGCATCCTAAAAATTTTGGAATTTTGTGGTATACCTACCCATATTGTGGGAACAGAAATTAAATCAATGTTTCCATTTTTGGAAATGTCAAGCATTCCACGTAAGGCTCCATTCAGGGGGTAGCTGCATAGTTTAGTGGATTGAAGACAGGCCTAGAGATGGGAGGTCCTGGGTTAAAATCTGACCTCAGACACTTCCTAGCTGTGTGACCCTGGGCAAGTCGCTTAACTCCCATTGCTTAGCCCTTAATACTCTTCTGCCTTGGAACCAATGCATAGTATTAATATTAACTCTAAGGCAGAAGGTAAGGGTTTTTTAAAAAAAAGACTCCATTTACCATCCCTTGCTTGACAAAACATAAAAAATTGCCAATCTTCTGGGATCCAATTCTCCTTTATGTTTTCTTCTCCTTTTTTTTCTATTAGAATGTCAAGTTCCTTGAGAGAAAGGAATCATCTTGCTTTTTGTTTTTATATCCCTATCATTTAGCCTAATGCCTGGCACATGGTAATCATTTAATAAAAAGTTTTTATTCATTCGTTGTGTCATTGTCATTTTCATTGTTAAAAATAGCTAGCATTTATATAATGCTTTGAGGTTTGTAATGTGCTTTACAAATATTTCATTTTATTCTCACAACAACCCTTTAAAGAAAGTGCTATTATCCTCATTTTAGATGAGACTGAGGCAAATAGCTATTAAGTAACTTGTTCAGGGTTACACAGCTAGTTAATATCTGAGGTGGGATTTAAATTCAAGTTTTCCTTACTCCAGGTCCAACACTTTATCCACTGTGCCATCAAGCTATGATTTGTTCTTTGACCTACATATTCTTTAGGTTTATATTAGTCTTCATTTAAGTCCTTTATTTTTTAATGCAATATTGTTGATATAGGTTAACATTGGTTTTTGTGCATTTGCTTACAACTTTTTGCATCCTAGATTCTAGTGCATAAACTGGGCTCAATTTTTGCAATTGTATCATACATGGCTGATATTTATGTATATTCCTTTTTATTCCCATTTAGAAATTTGCAGATTTTTTCCCAAAATTCTATTTAGGACCTCAAATTTTTTTTGTTTAATATTAGATTTGCTTAGGTCTGAAAGGGACCCATTAAGGTTTCCAATTATTTTGTTATTTCCTCCTGTAATTCAACTGGCTTTTCCTTTAAGTATGTAGTTGCTATGTAATTTAGAATATATATTATAGACATTCTTTTTTTTTCTGTTCCCTTTAAACCTAATGTAATTTTCTTGCTTATTTTGCTTAAGTGAGTCTATTTTTACTATTGCTTGTCTGAATCCATGATTTCCTTCCCTCTTTTTAAAAATTCTCCTAAGGCAGTGATGGCGAACCTTTTAGAGGAGTTCCAAGTGCCATGCTATTCCCCCTGAGACCACATGCTGTGTCCCCCCTCCTTACGCCACATAGGAATGGAGGAAGTGCTTCCATTGGGCTGCTAGGGAGAGGGGCAGGGGATGTGAAAAAATGTCATAAAAAAATGTCACAGTGGAGATGGGGAGGGAACAGCTCTACCTGAGTACCTCTGCCTTTTAGTAATGAACTCAAGGTGGGGAGGGTGGTCGAGTGCCCAGATCACTCTGCATGCCACAGATTTGCCATCAGTAGCCTAAGATCCATTCATTTTTAATTGTGTGTGAATCTTTTATGTTCAAAATGTTTCTTGTATACTGAATATTTTTTAATTCTGCTTTGAAATTCATCTTGTTATTCTCTCATTTAGTGGGGAAATTCACTTCATTCACATTCTACTTTTATGTTATAAACCCCCTTCCATCTTTTCCTCTTTTTATAATTAACTGAAGGGGTATGTTTAACCCTTCTTTGTTGTCCTTGTTCCTCAATTGTTCCAGGCATGTCCAACTCTTTGTGACCCCATCTGGGATTTTCTTGGCAAAGATAATGGAGTGGTTTGCCATTTCCTCTTCCAGCTCATTTGATAGATGAGGAAACAATGGCAAATAAGGTTAATTGATTTGCCCAGGGTCACCCAGTTAGTGACTGAGCCAAATTTGGATTCATTTTTGTGTCTGTAGGTCTGGTGCTATATCCACTGTATCATCTTGCTGCCCTTAATCCTCCTTTGTCCAGTTCCAATAGAAGTGAGATTCATGAGATGTTCTCTTCTCTCACTTTCATCTCTGTATTATTTTTTGGTGTATTCCAATTATGAACAATAGTAAATTCATTTCCTTTACTACTGATTTCTTCCCTAGTGTATCCTTTTCCTTCCCTTTTTATTCCTCTTTGAAAAGGAGCAAAACAACAGAACCATGATTAGGCTCTTCATTTGCCTTTCTTCACTCTCTTATAGATGGTGGAATTTAGAAGGGATGTTTGTCACTTCTTTTGCTATTAGAATGTAAGCATTTAGCCCCTTCCAAGTACTCAAATACATCTGGAAGTTGATCCTAGACATCCTTTCCCCAGCCCTGAAAGAAATGTTAAGGTATTAAGTTCTATGTGTTCAGATCCCTTTTTGAGGGGGCAGCTGGGTGGTTCAGTGGATTGAGAGCCAGGCCTAGAGATCTTCTGCTTTGGAACCAATATACAGTAATGATTCTAAGGCGGAAGGTAAGGGTTTAAAAAAAAAAAAGATCCCTTTTTGATAATATGAATACCTTTCTTTCTCAGAATTAAAAGAAGCAAACTCAACCGATAAGCAGACCACATTCTTTTCAATCTTTCTTTTCTTACTATTTCTTCTTCTCCGTCTACTAATATACTCTGATCTCCTTTATTTGGAAAGAAATTAAATCTTTCCCTTGAGTATGCCATTTCTACAAGCCACTGTATTGTCTTCATATTCATTGCTAAACTTTTATAAAAAGTGGCCTTGGGGGGCAGCTGGGTAGCTCAGTGGATTGAGAGCTAGGCCTAGAGACGGGAGGTCCTAGGTTCAAATCTGACCTCAGACACTTCCCAGCTGTGTGACCCTGGGCAAGTCACTTGACCCCCATTGCCTACCCTTACCACTCTTCCACCAAGGAACTAATACACAGAAGTTAAGGGTTTAAAAATATAAAAAAAACAAAACAAAACAAAAGTGGCCATGGTGCCTTTCCTCATTATCCACTTGCTCCTCAAACCCTTAATCTAGCTTCTATTCCTACCATTCTACCAGAACATCTCTCAAAGGTCACTAACGACCTCCTCACTAAATTCAAGTCTTTCCCCCAATATTCTTTCTTCCCTTACCCTTGTCTTAGAGTTGTAAGGGCTAGGCAATGGGGGTTAAGGGACTTGCCCAGAGTCATTTAAGTAGGAAGTGTCTGAGGCCACATTTGAACCCAGGACCTTCTGTTGCTGGATCTCAATCCACTAAGCCATCTAACAGCACCCCCTACCACCCAGTATTCATTCTTCTTGACCCTCTTGTAATAGTTAAAGTTATCTCAATGAAACTTCCTTCTGTCTTCTCACCCTTTATTCTTTCTCTACAAAGAGTTACATCCATTACATGATTTTAAAGATTGCCTTAATACTGATAACTGTCCATTCCATTTCCAACTATTTCCCAAGATCTCAAGTGTCATATTTCTTTCTAATTCCACCTGAATCTCCTGGTGGTATCTCAAATTCAGCACCTCTGAAATTGAAATTGGCATCTTTCTAAAAATCACCCTTCTTTCAAACCTCTTAATTTTGGTCCTCCTAGTTACCCTAGCTTATGGCCTTAGAATGACCTTTTTATTATTTTAAAAATTATATTTTAAATTTAGCAGATATTACATCAATAAAAACATTTAAATACAGAAATGAGGATAAAAATAATTCTACAAACTCCACAACTTACACTTAAAAAAATATTTACTTTTGAATACTATTGTTGGTATATTTTCCCCAATCTTATCATCACATAATTACAATCAGAATGTGTATTGTTTTGATTCTGCTTTCTTCACTCTGTATCACTTTGTTTCCTCATACTTCTAATTTCTTGTGCAGTGATATTCCATTATGTACATAGACTATAATGTAATTGGTAATTCCCTGGTCATTGGACACATATGTTCCACGTTTGTTATGAATAAAGCTGCTGTGAATATTTCTGTAGTGATGCTGTAAGTCATATCCTTCATGTACACTAAGTTCCAGTAAAACTGGACTACTTGCTATTGTATTTAATTTCTTCTATTTCTGTGCCTTTCCCCATGTGATCTTTTGCATTTCAGTGTTTTTTCATGGATCTAGACACTGCCTATATCTTATCTTACCTTGTGTTTCCATTACTTGTGTATATGTCTTTTCCTACCATTGGAGTATGAGTTCCTTAAAAACAGGCTTTTTGCCATATGTGTTTTTGTATTACTAGTGTGTAGTACAATTAGAATCTTAATAAAAGTTTGTTAAATTAACACTCCTACAAAATTACAAAAGAAAAGAATTAAAGTTTGTACTTCTTAGTCTGCTTTTGAGGCCTTTAACAAGTGGCTTCCATTTACCTTTCTAGCTTTATTTTCTACCACTCATCAGCACCAATTCTCCTGCCAAATTAGTCTACTTCATGTCCTCTTCTTTTACATTTTCCTTCTTCTGTGCTTTTGCTAATGCTACCCTTTCATCAGAATTCTTCTTCTTTCTACTTAACCATATTTCTTAATGCCTGGCTTTAGTTATATTACTTTTGTGAATCACTGGAAAATAAAGAATAAACTCCACAACTGATAGATGGGCAAAAGATATCAACAATTTCTGGATGAAGAAATCAAAATCTAAATCACTTCTGATTAGAGAAATGCAAACCAAAACAATTTTGAGATATCTCTCACCTATCAGATTAGCTAATATGATAAAAGGGCAAAATGACAAACATTGGAAGAGTTGGAAAAATGGGGATACATCCTCCTTCTGGAAATATGAGCAGGCTAATACACTGTTGGTGGAGCTGTAAATTGATCTAGCCATTTTGGAGAGCACTCTGGAATTATACCCAGAGAATTATAAAACTGTATGCCTTTAGACCCAGAAATGGGTCTATTTTCCAAGGAGATTGGAGAAAAGAAAAAGAATCTACATGATTTAAAATATTTATAGCAGCTCTCTTTGTGGTGGCCAACAACTGGAAATTGAAGGGATGCCCATCTATTGGGGAATGGCTAAAGAAATTGTGATATATGATTCTGATGGAATACTACTTCACTGTAAGAAATGAAGAGCAGATTAATTTTAATAAAATTTGGAAAGAACTACATGGGGGTAACGAATAGAGAAATGAATAGAACCAAGAGAATATCATACACAGCTACAGATTTAAATCTTGAAGAATTGTGAAAGTTACTTCCAGATAGTGAAGTGAAAGGTGGAAACATGAAAGACATAATTTGTATGAACATGTCTGTCTCCTGTGATGTGTGTGTGTGTGTTCTAGGGGGAAGGGACAGGGACACTTGTGGATAAATTCCATCAATAATTAAAAAAAAAAAAGAAAAACAAAACAAAAAAAGAAAAGATAAGAATATTTTTTAGCTTTCCATTCCTGTCTAACTGATAAATTGTGCCTCCATATCCCAATTTCCTTATATTTTCTTTTACACTCTATGTTAAATGTTCGTTTCAGGACTTAAAGCAATGGAAATAAAGCTCTATATTCAACTGATCTAACAATAGTTTATTAACAGTATATAAATCAAATGATATAAAAAAGCAAAAAGGATTTAAGTAAAAATCTACTTTATTTCCATTTAGTTTTACTTATGAGAAATAAAATATCCAATGTAATAGTTCCATGAAACTAGTTCTGCCCAGAATTATAGGCTTATTTTAAGTCACCCAAGAAAGTTTAGATCTAAAGTTTTATACAAAGGAGTTGGAGCCCTTTGTAAATGTATAATAAAATGTGGTTAATAGACTTCAGGCAACACTAACTATACCTATACTATACTCCTACACTACTTATGGGAGTAAGCTGGAAAAGGATTCACAATGGTTAGTAAAATTCTTTTGGTGTTCAGAGGCTGCCCTCATATACTCATCATTCCTATTATTTTCTGCCTATTCCTCTTCTCTTATTTCTACCTCTCTTTCACTCTACCTTTCCTTTAGGAAAAATGTTCAGACTAAACAAAGTACATTATACTTATCTGGCAACTGTATACTGTCTTGTGGTATCTTATTGTTTCTTTTTGTTACATAATTCGTATATACTTTTTTTACATAATTATTCCCAGACTCCAAGATCCTTGAAGGTAAGGGCCAATGTCTCATAATACTTTGTATTCTTCCCCAATGTCTAGCATATGATAGGCGCTAAATGTTTTGACGAGATTTCATTGCTGTGGGTTCTTATCATCTCCATTAATGTAATCCCTTCATAACTTTTCAATTTTTATTAATCTACTTTCATATATCTTCCACTGAGGATACACTCAACAAACAAGGGGTGTTCTGGTCAATTTAACATCCTAATAATACTGGTGTACCATATAGCTGTTGATGTGTTATCAATCTTGTCAAAAACTTCAATGTTTTTTTATGCCATTTCTTGAGTAGATATGTATTTGTTTGTATATATATTACATATTTATATATATGTACATTTGTAATGTTATACTATAGTTTGTTTTATCACTGTCTGTCCATTCATACATACATATAGATATTCTCATTCAATGGATTATTCATCTTGTTAACTGCTATCATCCTAATAACGCATTTTCATCTGCCTTTTTTTTAAGTGTGGATGAATTCAATAAATACTAAATTGACATGCTGATTCATTGAAAAACAGACATCCCTTAATTAAGGCTACTGTTATTTAACCTTTAAAGATCAGAAGAGTATTGCTAACAATAAAAGTGGTTCTTATTTTAGTATTCTTAACAATTCTGGATTGTGCTAATATATTATTTGTATTTTTATCTTTTAACATAATGGTGTGTAAATAAAATTTATACTATTTAGACTGGGTTGAAGTAGTGGGGCAGAATTGAACATTGTTGAAGGTATTTTACAAATGTTTATTTTCTTTCATGTCCTAATCTATATTATGTTGCCTGTTTTAGGATGGTAAGCTTATAAAGGAGTATTTTGTAATAATAGCATTTTACATTTGGATTCTTGAAGGCAAACTTCTTTTAACTTTGTATCCAGAATACCTAGTATAGTGCCTTACTAAATATTTTTTGTTAATTGAGTCAATAAACATTTGTTAAACTTCTATTATGTGCTAGGTATTATGTTAAGTAGGCCCTGGAGATGCAAAGAAAAAAAATGAAAGAAGTCCCTGCCTTTAAAAATTTTACTGGGAGGACTGGAGAAAGTAGAGATCATGTACATAGAAAAGTAAATATCCACTCTATGCAAATTAAATAAAAAAAATTAATTTCTGTGAAGGGTGAGGTTAGCAATTGGATGGATCATGAAAGGACTCAGGGACACCTGATTTAAAACTTTAAATGTACTTAAGGATTCCAAAAGACAGAGGTAAGAAGGGTGGGGAGGAATTCCTGGTAGAGGGCATACTAGATTTTAATTTCTGTTGTATGGGACTTGATAATTTTAAAAGCACTCTCACATACCTTATTTTACTTGAGCATTGTAAACCTTCGGAAGTACCAAGATCAGGTACTATTATCCTCACTACACAGATAAGGAAAATAAGGGGAGCATCCTCATAAAGAAGTTTCCAACATGGGACTAGAACAGAGGTTTCCTAACCACTAGTATAGTAATGGTCGTTCTCTTTCTGGCTAATGCGTCAAACATAGTACCCAGGTATTGTGGTAGAAGGCTGGATCTGGAGTGAGAGGACCTGGATTGAATCCTGGCTTTGCTGCTTACTGTGTGACCTCAGGCAAGTCACATAACCTCTCTGGGTCTGTTTCCGTACCTACCAAAGGAGAGGTGAATTCTTAAGGTTCCTTCAAGTTCCAAATTAATGATTCTTATCTAAATGAACTAGAGTTAACGTTTCTTCGTGATGACTGCCTTCCTAACTTTTGCAAACGAAGCACAAAATGCAAAACGGAGGATTATTAATTTGGGAAAGGAAGGGCAGTACAGAAAGAAGACAAGGAATAGGAGCATCCCTTTAAGATTACATGGTCAGGACCCTGGGCTCAGTTCCCGTGCAGGACATTTGCTCCGAGTCAGTGGAGAAGAGGGGCTGATGGTAGAGAAACTCTAGATTGTGGTGGATGACCACCACACACAATCAACCTGGCTGAGGAGGTGGACCGCAGGCTTCTCCCTCGTTTCCCAGGGTCGCCGGGCGCCCTTGCCCCTTGCTGGAAGACGCTCGCGGGAAGGCGAGAGCTAAAATCAATTTTAGCGGGGAGAAAAGGGGAAGATTCCTCATCACTTCCCCATCTCTCACATTGGGGTCCCCTCACCAGAAACCACCGCGTCTCCGCGAACCCCTTCAGTCCAGCCAGGTGCAAGGAGCCCCAAACAGCCTCAAACCTTCCAACTAGGAACTAAGTCAAGGCCAGTGCCGGAAACAGCAACGGTGGGGCCGGAGATCGCCGTTGCATCCGGGTAAAAACACTTGCCAGCCCAATCAGCGGCCTCCTTTCTTCCCACCCTTGCCGTCTCCCCGCCCCCCCACGGCCAATCCCCGACCAGCTCTCAGCCTAACATGCTGGAGTAGGAGTGAAAGCGCACGCGGACCAATGGGGTGGCACTTCCCTTTTAAAGGCTCCAGTGGGCAGCTGCGGGGGGCGGGTGCTGGTCGCCAGCATGTTCGGTTGCGCGTGTGCCATGGACTCAGCCGCTTGGTGATATTGACAATAGGAGAGAGAAAGGGGGCATTGACTGAAACCTACCGTGGGTACCGATCGGCGGCTCCGGCAGCTGAAGCTCCAGCATCAGCGGCTCCTCCTCCTCTTCCTTCCTCCTCCTTCTTGCTGCTGCGGCGGATCCAGCTTTCCTCCCTTCCCTTTCCCCCCCCTCCCCACGTCGTCGCCGCTGCCGCCGCTGCCGCCGCCGCCGGGTCCAGGGCAACGAGCAAAGGCGCCGCCCGCCGGGAATGTGAGTGAGGAACCGCCGGGGCCGCAGCGGGGTAGATGCCGATTTGATGGGACGGGCCCGCGGGGGAGGATCGTGAAGCTGTCGCCGCCGCCGCTGGAGCCGGAGCCCTTGGGTACCGCTGTGAGGCCTAGAGGCGCCGCCGCCGCCGCCGCTCCCGCCGCTGCAGCCACCGAGACCTGGAGAGACACCGCACTGGGCAGCCGTCGCCTGGGGCTCCCTCCAGTCCCCCGGCCTCTCTGCCGCCGCACGCCGCCGCAGCCGCTCCCGGAGCCGCCGCCGTAGTCAGCCTCCCTCCATTCCCAGCGGCCCCGCTCCCTCACCCAGGAACCACCTATCATCTCCGGATTCTCTCCCAGGAGCTTCAAGGTAACTTCGCCCCCATGCCCCCGCCTGGCCTGGCCTGGAGCAGCCCACGGCTGGCCCCTTCCAGCCTGCCCTCTCGGGGAAGAAACCTGCCTGCAGCCGGGCCCGACTCGGGGCCAGGCCCGGCCCGAGCGCACCCTACTAGTCTGATTAAACTGGAAATGGTCCCGGCTCTTTTCATTAACACTCTTCCACCCCTTTTCACTTCCCTTCCGGGATCAGGGTCAAATTCTCCCCTCCCCCTGCCCCTCCCCCCCCTCCTTCACCCACCCGCGGCGAGGCTTGGTTTGATGAAGAGGTTGGAGCAGCGGCTTCTTAAGACCCGGGGGGTAAGGGGCTGAGGTCAGGGAAGGGAAGGGAGAGGAGTGGGTAGGTGTCCCCACTGACAGACCCCCTTCTTCCCCATCCCATTTCTTTTTCCCCTTCTCTTCCTCACTTTCTCCATCCCTATCTCTTCCTCACTTTCTCCATCCCTATCTCTTCCTGTCTTCTTCATCCCTTATTTTGTCTACTCCTCCATCCCTATCTTTTTTCCCCCTTCTCTTTCTCTATCTCAGCTTCTACTTCCTCATCTTGTCCACTCTCCTCTATCCATCCCCATCTCTTCCTCCTCTTTCCATCTCATCTTCTCTTTCCTTCCCCATATCTTCCACTCCCCTTCTCCATGTCTTCCTCTCTCCTTTCCCTTCCTCATCTCTTTCCAATCTTTTCCATCCCCATCTCTTTTTCTCTCTCCACCAGCTCCATTTCTGCCTTCCCCTTTGCCCATTTCTTTTTTACCTTCCCCCTTCTCCATCTTTCTCTTCATCTTTTCCACCTCCATCTCTCTATCCTTCCTTTCCTCCTTTTTGGGTTTAATTCCTGGAAAATACCTAGTATCTATATTGCCCAGGGCAAAATAAAAGACTCTTTGAACCCTTGTTTCTTTATTGCTTTTTTATACAAATCTATTGATAGATATCAACTCTGTAGTCCCTTGGGATTTGAAAACATTCTTCACATTCATTTTTTACTGTGGACAGAAGAGTCAAGTCATTGGAATTCTCTGTTTTTATAATTATTTTGGTATCTGTCATGTCCCAGAGATTCAGAGTTGTAAATGAGGGAGTGAGAATGGAAAGAGGAGTTATAAGTTTTAGAGAATTTCAGTTTTGTTGAGTTACAATTAGACCTAAATAGTTCATAAATTAATGTTTAGAGGCAGTTCCTAAATTCGATGCAAAAAAAAAATGTGTCCTGAAATATAAGTGATCTTTTGTGACTTGTACCCTTTAAAAGCAGTGTAATTCCATTATAGCTCCTATGTTTATATTTAAGATGAAGTAGTTAGATTTTTTAAAAAGAAAGTTTGTGTACTATGATCAACTGGAAAGATATAGATCTTTTAAAAACCCACACCTCGGCATTGTGTATTGAATATAGATAATTACATTTAAAAACAAGGAGAGACTTCTGTACTCTATTTTGTAGAAACATTTGTTTTACATATTGGAACTGTATTTCAGCATTTCTCCTTATGTGATATTTCTATCCTCTACTATTAATCTTGCATTGGGGCCTTAGTGCCGTGGAGATGGTGGCTTCTGTTTCAGGTGCTGAATGAATACAAGCGTAGGGCTTGTTGCCATTAATTTATTTGAGATTGTGAAGAACAAAACCCCTCCTTTTTTTGGGAAAAAGTCAGTTTGAGCAATGAAAGTTGATGTTACATGTTTTTGAACTTCATTGCTTAAACATCAGGGGAATTCAATTTGGTTATCTGAGAAGGCTATGAATTTTGTTTTGAGTTCAGCTGTGTTTACTGCATGATTTTCATCATTTTTTTTTTATATTCAGCTTTAATAATATTAGATGGCTTCATTCAAAAAGGAGCCACATCTTTGAAATAATCTTAATTATGCCCCTTTATGTGTTCTCTGAAAAGTAATTGAACCTGTCATCATTTGCATTGTGGGACATTTTATCATAGATAACATGTTAAAAGTCATCTCTAGATAATTGCAACAATTTTGGTTCACTTCTTGGTAAAAATAATGAGAGAAAACTTTTTAAAATTTGGGGAAAATGTATTAACACTTTCTGGTTTTAATTTATAAATGTGATTTGATGGTGTTAAAATTATTATAAGAAGCAAAGCTCTTTAAGAAGCATCTTATAATCTAGAAATATCTAGAGAAAAATACCATAGAAAAGGAATTGATTAAACTTCTGATATTGCTTTTTTCTTTCATACTTATAATTTTATAGGCATCATTTATGTGGTTTTTAGCATTAACTTGTACCTAGCATATTTTTGCCATTGCTTTGGGACAGTATTTATAATACTCCTTTCTCTTTAGTAGGGATATGTCCTCAGCACCAACCACTCCTCCATCAGTGGATAAAGTAGACGGATTTTCTCGGAAGTCCGTCAGGAAAGCCAGACAGAAGAGGTCACAAAGTTCCTCACAGTTCAGGTCTCAGGGCAAGCCTATTGAGTTAACACCTCTGCCTCTGCTGAAAGGTAAGTTTTATGGTTATTTGTTCATATGCATATGCATATATATAATTGTTCCCCCTCTGAATATGTTACCTGTTAAAATGTTGTAAATGAAAAGCCATAGGATTATCCTGCTAAACCATTATGACAGACTTGGAATAGTTAGGTTGAAGTAATAGAACTATTGAAGTAATATGACTAGTAGTCTATTTTCTCTTCCCCACCTTAAGAGGGAGTTTTTTTTTTTCATACAGATTACTAGTGACCACTGGAAAGATAACTGATACTTTAGGGAGAATATGCTAGATTTGCAGGTGGAAAAATGAAGTACTAAAAAAATATTCATTAACTGTTTCAGACTATCTAGGTCTCCTTTTTTCATAATGTGAAAGTGTTTGACTCTTCAGGCATCACAATGGGTTTATTATATATACTGATGTAGAAATGGTTACAGGAAGTAGATAATCCTATAGAAGGAGTTGACCCTATATGAAAAAGGGGAATGGATAACTTTTTTAAAATAAAGAAAAAATTTTTCATCTTCATAATTAATTACAAGTATTTTTAAGAGTAATGTGTTACATTATTAAAGATGGATATGATTACAGTTCTTTCCCACTGATCATTAATCACCCTCCCTCCCCCTTTCTTGGAAGAAAGTAATTGGTATACTGAATAAGGAATATTTTTAGGATTGCACTATTTTTAAGCACTTTATCTTTTTGCTTTGATATTTAAGTATTGTCAGTCTACCTTCCCTTCCCTTCTGTCTGCTTTGCGATTATTAGCAGTTATTGCTTTCAAATTTATGAGAATCTACCTCTCACTAAATTCAAGTATATCAAATCTAGCTTTTAAGGAATATAGTAATCATTTGAACTTTCATAAATAAAAAGATGAATATATGGATAATACTGTGCATGCTGGTAGTTTGAAAGAAACTCAGCAACTTTCCTTGCTAGTTTGTTACTGCACTTTTAGTTCTCTAAGTTTCATAAGCTGGAATCTAAGATAGGAAAGTTGGGCTTTTGATGGCAAAAAACTTCAATGACATAAAACATCTTGGGCTTTATATTTTTTTAAAAAGAGAGTGAAATGGTAGTAGGGATTAAATTAATATTCCAAAATTTGTAATTGTGATTTCACAAATCTGATTTGGAAGTCCCAATTGACTACTAGAGAGGCAGTGATTATCTACTTTGTGGCATCCTTGGAACTCAGAAGACCTGGGTTCAAGTCTTGCTTCTGACACATACTCCTTGGGTTACTCTGGAAAAGTCATGATTTCTCAGAGCCTCAGGCAACTCTAAGACTTTTTTTTTTTTTTAAACCCATATCTTCTGTCTTAGAATTACTTCTAAGACAGAACACCAGTAAGGGCTAGGCATTTGGAGTTAAATGATTTGCCCAGGGTCACACAGCTAGGAAGTGTCTGAGGCCACATTTGAACCTAGGTCTTCCTGGCACTCTATCTACTATACTACTTAGCTGCCCTTCGTAAATTCTTAAATGACAAATTAGTGACTCTGCTGCATTAGTGACAGGAGTTTCTATACTTGGGAATTCCCTACTCTGATGAAATCACAGTTCTGAAACAAAAAAGTTCACTGCCAGTGAGAGAAATATAGAAAACTCTTTGTGGCTAAAAACTGGTTATAGTTGCTGAACTGACAAAGTTGGGAAGAATCTTGGCTTTTTTTTAGTAATTTATTTAATCTGAAACAGACATATAACATGTTCCCATTACCTTCAAATCTCACAAATGATAGTGTAGAGGCTAACAGACCTAAAAATGAAACTTTATTTAACTTTTGAGGATTAGAAAGGATTTTGATTCTGATTAGTACAGAAAAATGAATATAACAACATGGTGACAATAACAGATTTGAATGAAGTGATAGTCTTTAGGTCCCAATTGAATATTGAAGAGGTACTTGTGAAAAGAATTATGGATACATTGTGCTGTCTCTTGCTCAGTTCTTAAGGACAGTCTGGTTATGTTGAAAATCATCCAAGAACTCTGCTCTTCAAGAACAAGATTTTCTTTTATTTTTGGTGAACTTCAACATTTTGCCAGCTTATAAGAATTAAGAGGGAAGAACTGTGTGACGACACAATATTATATGTGTACCACAAAGCCCAATTTCAGATCAGCTTATCAAGAGTAATTCTGCTTAATAAGAGCACTTTTGGAAGATAAGAGACTCTTAGAAATTTCACATTTCCTCTGAGGTAAATTGGTTGTTGCCTATCGCTTGATCATTGATTTTAAGTAATAACTTGGTTTTTAATGAAGATGAAGGAAAAATTTTTGCCTGTAAATTTTTTTTTGTCAGTCACGAGGCGTTTATTAAGCACCTCTTATGTACCAGAAACTATACTAAGCACTGTTTGCAAGCAGAGACAAAAGATAGTTCTTAGCCATAAGGAACTAACAGCAAATAAATATGTACAAACAAATTATATTCAGGAAAAATAGGAAATAATGAAAAGAGAGAAGACAGTAGAATTAAGAGGGGTGGGGATATGCATCTTGAAGAAGATGGGATTTTAGTTGAGTTGTGTAGGAAGCCGGGGAAACTCTTAAGACTAATTCTTGGCAGGGCAGCTGGGTGGTTCAGTGGATTGAGAGCCAGGCCTAGAGATGGAAGGTCCCTTAGGTTCAAATCTGGCCTCAGACACTTCCTAGCTGTGTGACCCTGGGCAAGTCACTTAACCCCCATTGCCCTAGCCCTTACTGATCTTCTGCATTGGAACTAATACACAGTATTGATTCTAAGGCAGAAGGTAAAGGTTTAAAAAAAAAAAAAGAAAGAAAGAAAGACCAATTCTTGGCATGGGGGACAGCCAGAGAACATATTTGGGCCCAAGAGATAAAGTATCTTGTTAAAGTAATTGTGAGGAGGCCAGTGTCATTGGATTGAAGACTGTGGTGGGGAGTAAAGTAGAAGATTGGAAAGGTAGTACTGGTGGATGGTGCTAAGTTATGCTTTACTTTGAACACCAAGCAGAGGATTTTGTATGTAGTCTTGGGGACAATAGGGAAATCACTAGTCAAATAGAAGAAGGTTTGGAGTAGGGGAAAAGTCTTGAGACAGACAGACCTAGCAGAAGGCTGTTGAAATAGTCAAAGTGTGAGGTGATGAGGGCCTGCATATGAGGATGGTGGCACTATCAGAGGAACAAAGGGGGCATATTCCTAAGATGTTGCAAAGGTGAAATCAGTAGGTCCTGGCAATAGATTGAATAAGGAGGTGGAGAGTAAGAGGTTGTGAAGAATTGAGGACTATACCAGGCTGTGAGCCTGAGGTACAGTAAGGAAGAATGGTTTTACACCTCTACAGAAACAAGAAAGTTAAGGGAAGTGAGTTTTTAGGGGCAAAGTTCAGTTTTGGACATGCTGATGAGATTAAGATGCCTAGTAGACATCTCTAGTTGGAGATGTCAGAAAGGCAATTGGAGATACAAGATTGGAGATCAGCTGAAAGATTGGGGTAGGATAGGTAGGCTGGATAATTACAATCCTTGGGAACTGATGAGATTACCAAGTGAAGCAGTATGAAGATGGAAGAGGAGAGGACCCAGTTCAAAACCCTGTAGGATATCTGTGGTTAGAGGGTGTAACTTGGAGTGTCCAGATAAGTAGGAGAACCGGGTGAGAATGGTTTCCTAAAATCTAGAGAGAAGAGATTATCAAGGTCTAACATTGGGATTCTTAACCTGGGGCTCAGGGTGTAGATTTCTGGGAGATTGTAAACTTGGATGGGAAAAAAATTACAACCAACCAAAATTTTTCATTTCCTTTTATTATTTAAAAACATTTTCGTTTAGAGTCTATAAGCTTCATCAGGGGTCTGTGGCATAAAAAAGTTTAAGAACCCCTGGCCCATAGGATGATACAACTAAATAAGCATTTATATATTCTGAATTATAGTTATTGATTTTTTGGCTTATTTTGAATGTTAGAATATATCACAATTTTATTTGGGTTAAACCTGAATTTAATGAGCATCACTTATGGAATGAATAAAATGAAAGTCCTTATGGATTAAACCTGTTATTTCAGCAGCTTTGGGAAAAAAAGAGGGAATAGTTTAGATTCAATATTTGAAAACTTTGTTATCTGTTCACTAACATTAAAAAATGGGTAAACTTGGAAACATTTTAGGTTAACTTTAGCGTTTAAAACCACAAAAATTAAGAAACTAAGAATAATGGATCCTAAAACAGGATGCTCTTTAAGGACTCTTCTAGCACTAAATCTATGATCTTATAATTACTGGTTCTTTTTGGATGTCCATTACATAGAGTTTTCCTCATGTCATATCATAATACAAGAATGTGACAGGTTTTTAAATAAATAATACTTCATTTTACATGTCTCTTCTTTTCAGAACCTTAACCTGAAAGGAATGGAAGTAATTTGCTTTGGTTTGTCACTTTAGCTAACATTGTATGCCTTTAAAATTTGCATTGGTGGTGATATTTTATTTAGAAAGCAACATGAAATTTTATAGTTCTACAAATATGGAAGAGCATAAACTGAGAGCTGAAAGGGGCCTTGTTTCAGAGATGAGAAAACTAGATCTCAAAGAGGTTAAGTGATTTACCCAAAGATTCATGGGTAGTATGCATCTAGCAGCATCATCAGTAAACATTAGAATTATAGACATAGGGCAGCTAGGTGGCTCGGTGGATTCTCTGCCAGGCCTGGAGTTGGGAGGTCCTGGGTATGTGGGCCTCAGATAATCTGACTTCCTAGTGTCTCTGGCAAGTCACTTAACTTGAATTGCCTACCCCTTACTGCTCTTTGAAATGATACTTAGTATTGATTCTAAGACAAAAGGTAAAGGGTAAAAAAAAAACAAAACAGATAAGCATCAGGTCCTAGTGAAATATTGCTAGATTCAAGTATAGGGTAGCTAGGAGTCAATTCCCCATTTGTATAAAAATATTACTTTCTATACCCCTACTAGGAATGAGTATTAAGTTGAAGGAAAAGTAGGTGAGATGTTAGAAGTTTTGTTACAGTGGTAGGTATTGGTCCTGGTTCAAAAATTAAATAGAAAACTTTCTAACTTTGTTTTATTAGGCTTATTGATTTTCAGGTCTTTGATTTGGTGGTTTGATCCTTTTCTATGAACTTTGGTACAATTATGCTACTTATAGCTTTAATGATAGTTAATTCAGCTGTTCAGTAAATGTTTATTGAGCACTTACCCTACTCTTCAAGGTACCATAACTGTTGCCCTCACTATTTAACCATCTGTTAACTTATTAAATTGTATCATTGATGCCATTGGTATGGCCCCTCTTCTACAGGTTTTTCTAGCATATGGCTAAAATGAATTATTAGGTAACCAGTGTGTCTTTGCAGGTTTTCCCTATATTACTTCTCTTTGTCAAAGGAGAACTTTCTATATGAAAATAAGAAAAAAAGAGGATTATCTGTGAAATCCTATTATTTATAGTTTACCTTTTAAAAAAGTACATGATCTGATTTAGTATTACTTTCAGTTATCCTGCTTTGGAAACTTTTCTGTACCCTTCCAGCATTTATTAAGATGTTTCAGTGACCTTTTATTTCATTTATTTTTTGAGGGGGAAATATTTCTAATTCCTTCTTACTCTTTCCTGAAAATAAAAAGGGGAAAAACTTAATTCTTATAATAAATAGAATAGCTAAACAAAACAAACCCACACATTTACCAAGTCCAAAAATGTATGTCTAATTTTGCACCATGGGTCATCATTATCTTTCTGTAATAGTGGTTCTACTTATTAAAACAAAACAAAACTCTTACCTTCTGTTTTAGGATCGATACTAAGTATTGTTTCCAAGGTAGAGGAGCGGTAAGGGCTAGGCAGTTGCAGTTATGTAGCTTGTCTAGGGTCACACAGCTAGGAGGTGCATGAAGCTAGATTTGAACCCAGGATTTCCTGTCTTCAGACCTGGCTCTTTATTCACTGAGCCACTTAGCTGCCCCTGGCCCCTGCCCATTTTTAAAAGTCCAATTCAAGTACCACCTCCATGAAGCTTTCTCTGATTTAACCCCAACTCCTCTCATAACTTAGTTTAGTTTGTCTTATCCCCATAAGACTGAATACCTTGAAGGCAGGAACCATATATTATCTAAACTTTTTATTTTCAGGGTTTTGCACACTGTGATCATTTAATTAGGTGATGCAGTCAATAGAGCACTGTGTTTGGAATCAGGAAGATTCATCTTCATCAGTTCAAATCCAAGCCTCAGACACTTATTAGTTTTGTGATCCTGGGCAAGTCACTTAACCCAGTTTGCCTTAGTTTCTTATTTATAAAATGAGCAGGAGAAGGAAATGGCAAACCACTCCAGTATCTTTGCCAAGTGTTCCTCTCCCCCCCAATTCGTTTGTGAAGAGCTGGCCATGATTGAAGGAACTTGGACAACAAAAACTTTGGGATAGATGGAGCCTTCTGGGGGGGAAAATCTTTCTTTAAGGTGTAGAAGAAGGTAGGAGTAGAGAAACCTTTTAGAAAACTGGAATGGTAGCCCTGGACTAGGCATACATCAGTGCACCTGAATTAATCTACAGGGCAACTTCTTTTGATCTGAAGGTTGCTAAGGAGAGTTAGTTGCATATCCATCCTGGATAAGAGTAAGAATAAGAACTTTGAATAAGAAAGAATAAGAAATTGAAATCCTCCTACCATATCTCCCTGTAATATTTCTCTGGAAATCACCTCAGTATTATTATTGTGGAATGGAGTAAAGGTCGGGGATGCAGGAAGTCATCCTTTTGAGTTTAGGGAATCTCCTAAAATATAAAAGGTGGTGGCATTGGAAAAGCTTCAGAGGGGGAGTAACTATGTGTCTAGGCCTGACCTTGCTGATAGAAAAAGAGATGCGTAATGCTGGGACAACTGGTGGAGGTGGTGGCCTTTGTCAGCTCCAGGCCTTTTTGGTCTTGATGTGGGATTTCCTTGAAGAAATAACTCTCCCTGAGTCAATATAGATTTGCAACTCCTTTGTATTGTAATTAAGTCTTGGAGAGTTGCTTGGGGGGAGACTAAGAGGTTAAATGACCTGCTTGTGGCCCTAGAACTTGATCTTTCTGGTTTCAAGGCTGGCCCTCCATCAGCATTATCATATGATCTCTCTGATGTTCCATTTAATATTCTTTAATTGTGCCTTCACCAATTCACTGTGTAACAGAATTTGTTAATTTGATGAATGGCAAAAACCAAACCAAATTACTTATACACAAGAACCTTTGATCATGGGTAGAATTGGAAATAATTCTAACCAATAGGGTTGCTTTTCTTCTTGATTCAGCTTTTAGGTTCAAAAAAAGTCTTTTAGACATAGATAGTAAACTGTTAAAGAAAATATCACCCCACTGAAAATGGACATATGATGGATGCAGCATCAAGCTGTGGCTATATTCACTGCCTTAGAGTATTTATTGTGATTTGGAGATATTTTACAGGTAATTTTGAATGTTCAATTACATATACAACTTGTAACAAATTAAATCTATAGACATTAAAACTTTTTCCCCTCTTTAGTTTGATAACATTAATTTGAGAGTGTTCTTTCTATAATCTCCCCTTCCTGTTATTTAATGAGAGGCACAAGAGGATAGATCTTTTTTTTTTTTAATTTTTCTGATAGTATTTTAAGAGTATTTTTCAATTCAAAATTGCTTTTTTTTTTTTTTTTGGCACCTTCATTCCTTTTATTCACAAGAGGACTGAGTCTTCTCATTCATCCTTGACACGGTTTTGGTGATGACTGTTTTGGTGTGGCAGAGAAACCACTGTGTGTAATGTTTGTGCCAAAATTTTCATGACTGTTATATACTCAAATATATTTTGTATTTGGAATAGCATCCAAAAGAATTAAATTCCCCTTTGAAGTTTTTAATGTTTATTACATTTCTCATCATATTTACAAGGGTAGTTTTATTCTGTTTTTGCTTAGTTTTTAGAAGATTTCTGAGCAGTCTCAGAATATGAGTAATTTAACATTATGATTGTTTACTTTTTCCATTTCTTAGTAAAGAATAAAACTGAAGAAAGGGCCTCTCTAAAACATTTTTGAAAAAGCACAATTCTGTAGTTGCAAACTTCTTTTGGCCCCCATTCCTCAAACTAGCTCATAAATGCATTTTATACTTAATATACTTATCTTCAATTTTCACATTTTTATATGGGGAAGAAGGGAGGTTATTTCCTACTGGTGCCTTGCTATTTGATGTCAAATGTACCTTGGTTTTGTGATCATTGCCCTTTAACCAGTGAAGCATAGGGATTTGTGTAATGTTTGGAAAGCTACTAAGTATGAGAGCAGCAATTTCTTTTTCCCCTGGAAGAACATATAGTGTTGTGCTTTCTTGGGAAGTAATTCATTATATTGGAAAAGTTGAATGCCAATGTGACTTTTGTGTGTACAAAAATTAAATCTGTCTTTAAGATATATTTCATTTACTTTGGAATCTGATTATATGTGTTTGTGGGTGTGGGTATGTATAGCAGAGACATTCCAATATAGTTATTATGTAGTCCATAAGTAATTACAGGTAGCATTGCTTCTCATTTATTGATTGATTAAAGTAGTGTAGGTGCAGCATTTGTGCCTAAATTGTCTGATGAACATATATACCAGATCAGTAAGCCAAGGATTAAGCCGGTTTAAAGTAAAAAGTAGTCTTTACTATAGAGTAGGTTTGTTGGAACTTTTCTTGCATGGAGCCCAGACAAGATGACTTGGTTGAAGAGCTATTGAAATGACCTTGTTATAAGTATGGTGAAATCACTTTATAAGTCTGTCCCATGGGTATAAACCCTCATGAACAGCATTATACTTGATTTTTACATAGATAAGAAATAGTAAGCATTTTACAAATCCTGATGTTAAACCAGTATTACTTATGTGTAGGTTTAATTAAGTACTTAAATTAGTGAAACACTAATGGTATTTTAAGCATGGCTCCTCTGAAGCTATGTCTGTAACTAATAACTGAATTTCTGAACAAATAACTTCCGTTTTATAGAATATTATGCAAAATGCAGTGGAACGTCATTTATAATACCATAAAAGTGTTTATGCTGTTTCTTGATACATAGGAAGCACTTAATAAATGCTTTTTTCATTCATTTATTTTAGGCCATAGTTTCATAGTTTAAAGGTCTACAGAAACATGAGTGGTGGAGGTATCACTATTAAAATGTTTGTTTTTAATTATTGAAGATTTCTTCCTTTTTGACACTATAATTCCTAAAAAAAGTACATTAATGTTTATATACTTTGAAAGATGGAGGTACTACTTAATTTGGTTTGATAACTTTACTGTGAAATCTTTGTCTACTTTTAAGTCAGTATCAACTCTTTATGTATTTGAGAATGTTTCAAAAGCAAATATATATTTTTTTATTTTTCTAATTTTCCATGCTAACCATGTTCATATTTTTATAATTTCTTGGTCTGTGCATGTGAGAAAATCTGTATGATATGAGATGATTACTAATATCTGGAACTAGTTTTTATTCATTATGGTCTTCTCAACATAAACTCCTACTTAAGAAAGTATAGGATTTAGAGACCTTGTTAGACTGTTGGTAAAGCAGAATAGTAGAAATGGTTGACAAATGTAAGTGGAACATAATTTTTAAGACTGACCTTTCAAGGAGAAAAATTTTAAATTGGTTAATAATTTAATTAAGTTTGAAGGATATCCCATCTGTTGACAACTGCTAATTATAATTATTTTTAAAGTTGTCATCTAGAGGGTAGATTTGTTTTGAATAGTGACTAGGAATACAAGTTCATGTGAGGTATGGGGATTTTATGGTGGTTTGTTTTATGCTAGAGAGAGAATGTAGAGCAGAATGTTGAGAACCTTCTTTCCCTGGCACACTACTTTGTGGATATGGTTTGACACAAGACTGGAATAGAAAATATTGCCTGTTCTACTTTAATCTAAAGCTTTAGATTCTCAGTTTTTATTTCCTGGCTGAGGGATGAAGGTTGATAATGAAAGATAAAGTAGATAAGGAAAAACTTATTGTTCTATACATCTTTGCTCATTTCTACTGGTCAGAGTCCCTCATGGCCAAGGATATTTCTTTTACTTTATAGTCGGCTGTATTAAAATCCTTCTCTCTCTCTCTCTCTCTCTCTCTCTCTCTCTCTCTCTCTCTCTCTCTTTCTTTTTTGGTTACCAAATGATTTCTAAGATATTTTACCTTTTTTGCCAAACCCCAATTTTATTACTTTGAAATTTTTCATCAGTGCTATTGGAAAGTTAGGCTGGAAAATAAGATGCACTCCTTATGGTAAAATTTGGTGTTATTCAACAAAGATATATTATGTATTAGACCTAGGTTCTTGGGGAGAAACGATGAGTAAATAAGACTAGGTCTCTTTTCCTGTGGCATTTGTAATCTGTTAGGGGGAAAAATGCACATACAACTAGTAGAAAACAACATATGATAAATGCATTAGAGATAGAAAATGCTATGTGAGGCTTTAGTGGGGAAGAACGCTACTGACTGAGAATCAGGAAGTTTGATAGAGGAGGTGGCATTTGAGTTGAGTTTTAAAGGATAACCTGGATTTGAGTGGAGGGAAGGGAGACTTAATAAGATAAAATCTTTACAATCTAAAATCTTGCTTTGTTTCTTCAAGGCTTTGGTGTTAACTCCAGTTCTGGAAGTTATTGAGTGAAGGGGGTATTGGTACTGGAGACTTTTATTTGGTGAAGAAGCAGGCTTTGAGTACTCAGCAAATAAGTAATAATAACAGTAACTATAATAGTAGCTTTATATTGCTTTAGCATTTGCAAAGCAATTTTACAACTATCTCATTTTATCCTCACAACAACTGTGAGAGGGAGGCGCTATCCTCATTTTAAAAAGTTGAGGTAGACATTAAGTGGCTTTCTCAGGGGCTAGTAAGTGTGGGAAGGTCTTCTTGGCTCCCAAACTATATATGCATTGAACATAATTAAGAGACACTGAACACAAGTTAGATGACATGAAAATTCAAATGTTCTCTGTGTAATTTCTTCTTCTTTTTCCAGTTGAATGGAGGAGTGTGGTATGGTATAAAGAATGCTGTGGTTGGAATCAAGAAGATCCATGTTTAATTCTAGCCAGGAGGCAGAGATGAGGAGGGTTAGTGTTCCTGGGATGGGGGACAGCTAGTGATGGGACATGGTATGGTGTAGATAAGGTATAGAAAGGAGGCCAGTGGCACTGGATCTCAGAGTAGAGAGGACTAAAGGGTAAGAAGACTGGGAAGATAGGAAAGGGGTAGTTTATGAAGACCTTTGAATATCAAACAAGATTTTGTATTTGATCCTGGAGGTAACAGGGAACCACTGGAGACTATTGTCAGGTCAGACCTGTGTTTAGAAAGATCAGTTTGACAATTGAGTGGAAGATAGATTGGATTGGGGAGAGACTAGGCAGAGACATGGACAATAGATCCAAGACTATCTTCTTCCCCTAATGAATTATCAAAGTAGGACTTTAGTGAGCTCATGTGTCAGGTTCAGTTTTTGAATCTTCATCTCACCTCATTTGTGTTCTGGGCCCTCTTCTCTTTAGCTCTTATGGATTCAATTGTCATCTCTGTGCAGATGATACTCAAATCTATGTATCCTGGCCTTGTGCCTCCTCAGAACTCTAGAGGCTTACATTATTGCTGATTGGACATCTACAGTGGTATAAAATGTCCCATAGTACACCTCAAACTCAGCATGAACAAAATAGAACTTATTATCTCCTCTTTCCACCCAGTACCCCTTGAACAAAACCCCAAACTAGCTCTCTTCTTAACTTCTCCTGTTTCTATCTTGGACACCACCATTCTTCTAGTTCCCTAGGTTAACAAATGTAACTTTTCATTCTCCCTTATCCATATATTTTCAGATTATATTATATTATATTATATTATATTATATTATATTATATTGTCAGTTCTCTGTGCACAGCATTTTCTTATCTGTCACCTTCTGTCCATTTATGTGAAATGCATTCAGATTTGCCACCTGGACTGTTTATTGCAGTAGACTTCTAATTGTGCCATCTTTCTCTTCTCCATCCTTCACATAGCTGTCAAAATGTACTCCTCTGGCAAGAAGATGCATATTTTTGTCTTTGACATCTGAAGTCCTTTATAATGTGACTCTACATCACTTTTCCAGCCTTCTTCACTATTGCCCTTTCTCTTATACTCTGTGTTTAGCCCTTTAATTACTTGTTCCTTATGTACAATCTTCCATCTATCTTTGTGATGTTCCCTGGCTGTTCCCCTTACCAGGAATTTGCATCTTCCTCACTTCTGCCTTCTCTGCCTGAGAATTCTGGTTCGTTGATTACATTTATTTGTTGCTTGATGCTGAGGGGTTGTTTCTTCTTTACCAACCAGATTTTTTTCTCCCTGTTTCTAACTACTTCCATATTAAAAATTATTCTAGAAGCCTGAGGGTTTTGAATGGCAGGACTTTAATATTTAGGCATTTAATAACTTTGCTGAAGTGCACGTCAGGCAGATATCAAAGAGGGCTTAGAGAAAAGAATGGGAGATATATTTTCTTTTAAAGATTGATGAGTTTGAGCTTTGGAGTAAGCCTTCCCCAAAATATAGTAGTACAATTTTTTGAAATAGGGTTTTTTTTAATAGCACAAATTCAGACAAATGATTAAGAAGGGTGGGGGTATGCATTATTCTGAAGGTAAATTCTAGTATTGTAATGACATAGAATGATGTTATTTGGAATGGTTAAAAAAAAGTCAACAGGCACTGGTACTGACAGAGATGGTGAGATGTTTTTTGAAGGGTGTGTGAGAACTATTTGGAAGACTGGTTGCCTCAGCTGCTGATTCACTGATGAGTTTTGTAATGAAGCAAACTAACCAGGGAGTCATGAAGCTGTGTATGTTTCATTCATTCTTGATGAAATAAGAAAGAAGAAAGTTGATGTTAGACTTTCCCCCAGAAATAAAATTCCTGGGCAACTGTAGGGATTTGTACACTTCTATACCTCCCTCTGTTATTTTATCTACAGCACACTGTGATAATTCATATTCATAATGATGACCTTGAATCAGCAAGAAAAGGTTTAATTATGTCAAACATCATCTGTTTTAAGAGGGCAGCAAAGCACATAACATTTAAGAAAGATTTGAATTAAAAAATAGTTGTAGTAAAAAAATCTCTGCTAAGGCTCTATTGTATTTATTGTATTCTCCCCCTAATTATGTAAAAAAGGGGTTAACTTAATCCTGGCTCTCATTTCTGCTTTTATTTAAAAACAAATATTTTACTTAAAGACTTCCATAAGTCTGATCGAAGATGTATGAGTAGACTTTCTGTAGTAGCAAAGAGCTGGAAATAACATCTACTTTATTGCATTGACTGGGATACAGCTAAACAAACTTTGGTATGAGAATATAACATAATGGAATATTATAGCATCCCAAAGAAATAATTAGTCTGAAGATTAGAGAAACATGGCAAGACATTTATGAGCAGATGCAAAATGAAGGGAGAAGAAACTGGAACACAAAACATGCAGAATCAAACTAGGACTTTTCTCACTCCAAGTTTGGCACTCTACTATACCACCTACACTTTGTTGTGGTAAGGATGAAATAAGATCATATATGGAATAAGTGCTTTTGAAAGATATAAAGAATCACAAATGTAAGTTATTTAGAAGTGTACCTACTGATGATTTAAATTATTTTCCTCATAGACCTGAAATTGCCATCATCATAGTCACTTCTTGGGAATTATACAGTCATTGCTCCCAAAGGCTGACAGTTAAATTGTATGTATCAGCAAGGATAGCTTTGTCTTATATGGATTAGTTTGGGTGATTGCTAGTTGCCTTGGGGAAAGGTGATTTAGGACAGGTAAGTTCAGAGAAGGGAAGTTTAGGAGAGGATTTGAAGGAATAATATATGACAATTACCAAGGAGGGTGATTCCAAGTTTAATAGAGTCCCTGGTATGAAGGAAAATGGGGAAGATTAATTTACCTATTTCACAGTTTTGCTAAGAATTGTCTGATGGTACTATTTTTAATCTTGATTTTGTATCTCTGTTTGGTACTTCTGGAATTAGGATAACAATAGCTAGTATTCATATAACTCTTAAGGTTCTCTGCAAAGCACTTTATAAATATAATTTTATTTTAGCTTCACAACAATTCTGGGAGGTCGATGATATCCCCATTCTACAGATGAAGAAACTGAGGCAGAGAGAGGTTGTGTCTTGTATTAAGTGTCCAAGGCTAGATTTGAATTTGGTTCTACTTCAGGTCCCATACTCCACTTACTTTGCCATGGTAGATAGCTAAGAATTCTCCTGACTCCAAGATGGGAAGGGTAGACAGATTAGGATTTAGTGGTTAAGTGGAGCGAGGCTATATCCTGATGATAGAAATAATTTTATTTAATGCTCCCTTACAGATGGTTGCATTATTAATTCAGTTTTTCTTTTCATTATTATTTTGCTCTTCCCACTAAAGTCTGGAAGCTTCGGGCTGTAGATAGATGAGAAGAAAAACAAAGGAGGTGCTGTTTCTTGGCATGTTGATGCATAATGTTGGTTGTAGCATTTCTACGTCATGTTTTTTTTTTTTTTTTTTTAATTTTAAACCCTTAACTTCTGTGTATTGACTTATAGGTGGAAGATTGGTAAGGGTAGGCAATGGGGGTCAAGTGACTTGCCCAGGGTCACACAGCTGCGAAGTGTCTGAGGCTGGATTTGAACCTAGGAGCTACCCAGCTGCTCTACGTCATGGTTTTTTAAGAGTGTATTCCACATAGCAGCCTAGAGTCCTGGGTGCAGAATCAGGAAAACCTGGGTTCAAATCCTTGTTTGCTCTGTGACCTTGGGCAAGTCATTTTACTGGGGCCCCCTTTCCTCATCTGTAAAATGAAGGGTTTGCATTCAACCTATAAGGATCCTTCCAGTTCCAAATCCCTGCTCTTTTAATCCTAATGAATGGAATAACAATCAGAAGACTTGAATATAATACAGAGATCCTATGATCTTAATAAGCCTGAAGTGGTTGATAAGTGTTTTTCTTCTATAAAAGACTTTAGGAAGAAAGATGACAAACTGAGTTTTAGAAAAGTTGAATTTGAGATATAAGTAGGACATTCAGTTAGCTTGAGATATGGCACTGGGACAGGAGATAAAAATTTGGGAGTCATATGCATAGAAGTGATACTTTAACACATGGGAATAAATGAATTCTTCTAGAGTGTGGTAAGATAAGCTTAAGAATAGTTTTGAGGAATACTAATACTTTTAAGGTGGAGAGAAAGATAGAGGAAGATGAACCAATGAAAAAGACCAACCAGCAGTTGTTAAATGCTTACTGTGTGCCAGGTACTTTGCTGGGTGTTAGGGAATACAAAAATAACTTACCAGTATCAAGGGGAACAATATGTTCATATGTATGTATATACATATTCTTATAAATATAGATAATATATAAAGAAGGCAATTGATTGGTTGGGGGGGGTGATGAAAGGCCTCATGTAGAAGGTGGCATTTGAGTTAGATCTTGAAGGAGACAACGAATTCTAAGAGATAAAGGTGAAGAGATGAGAAATGCAGGGCTAGGAAGGAGGAACAGTAAGAAGTCCAACACAGCTGGACCAAGGGGAATTTAAAGGGAAGTAATGGGCAGTAAGGCTGACTAGGGAGGTTGGGGTAGGTTGGGAAGGGCTTTTATGCGGAATAGGAGTTTATATTATATTCCCTAGAGGCCTTAGGGAAGCTACTAGAATTAATTGAATAGGGAAAAGACCTGGACTGATCTGAGATTGAGGAAAATCGCCTTGTGGAAGATGGACTACATTTGGGAGAAACTTGAGGCAAGGTGTTCAGTAAGGAGACTGTTGTAGTGTTCTGGACAAGAGGTAGTAAGGGGCTGAACTAGGATTGTAGCCATGTGAGTTTAGAGAAGGGGACAGATGCTAGGGATATTGTCAGGGTGCAAATGACAAGTTTTGGCAACTAAATGACTGTGAAATGAGGGGGATTGAGGAGTTGAGGATAACATCAAGGTTACAAACCTGAGATTGTGGAAGAATAGTGGCACCTTTGACAAAAATAGACAAGTCCAAGAGAGATTGTGTTTTTGGGGAAAGATAGGAGTCCAGCAGACATAGGAGTCACTGACATAAGGAAAGGAAGAGAAAAGGCATTTATATATTGTCAACTATGTGTCAGGCACTGTGCTAAGAACATTTTACATTTATCTCATTTGATCTGCACAACAGCAATACTATAAAGTAGGAGTACTGCTATAATCCCCATTTTATAGTTGAGGAAACCGAGGCAAACAGAGGTTAGTGACTTATCCAAGATTATATGGGCAGTAACTGTCTGAGTTGGGATTTGAATTTAGGATCTCCTGACTCTAGGTCCAGTGGCATAGAAATAATTTAATCTCAGGGGAGTTTATAATGTTATCATGTGAAGGAGTGTAGAGGAAGGGATAAGGGATAATGATACTTTATTAAAGGAGATTTGGGAAAACCAAAATGAATCAATATCCATTTAATTCCTTCCTGACATATTTAGTTTCTTATCCCACAGTTTTGCTATTTAAAATATAAGCCTAGTGTATTATAAATTAAAAAAAATACCTTGAATCTTTCAAAGTTGAAAACAGTACTATCTTTAAATTCAGCTATGTGGACTGTAGTTGTTGCTTTACTATGTTAAATTGCTTCAAATACTCAATACTTTATTATAGAACCATAAATTTAGAGGGGGGGGGCCATCAGAAAGCTAACTACTTCAGGATTTTTTATCTCTTCGTATTATAGAAACTTTTGGCAGGGTTGATGTGAAGCCTATGAACTTCTTTTCAGAAGAATTTTTTTAATTAAACAAATTTAAAAATCAATGATTGAAGGAAATGCTACATTTCAGTTAGAGATTAGTAAAAATTTTGATGCAGTTTGTTTTCTGCCATCCAAGTCCCTCAAATTTATTGACATGTTTCAGGTTCAGAACTCCTGACCTAATTAATCTCCTTTATTTTTGTAGATGAGCTTAAGTGATTTGCCTAAGATCATATAACTAATAAGGTGACATTTTGGAAGCTAGGAGCTAGATTAACAGCATCACTTGAAGTTCATTAATTAAAAATGCAAAGCAACATTGAAGCCACAGGTTAGCTAAATTAATTAAACATTGGTCAGGCTTTGGTTGCTCTGGAGATTGCTAAAATAAATCATTGAAAACATTTCTGATTTGAAAAATTGATTGAAGTTAAGAACTGAATCCACCTCTGTCACTAATTTTAAATTTTATTGAGCTATTGTGATTTAAATTTTTGAGAATTATCTGTGCCTCTTTCTGTAGGTGGGATAAAGTTGTATGAAGTGACTAGCATTTTATTAGGATTAGCATTATTTTATTATTTTATTTATTATCCTTGGAACTTGAGAGTTGTGATGGTTTACATTGACAAGGGCAGAAATGGTTTACTTATTTTTCAGCATCAATCTATAATTATCTCAGAAGCCAACAATTGTGTACCAGCAAAATAAATAAAAGGATTATAATTTAGGCTGACTACTTGGTTAAAATGTATATTGGGTTAATAACTAAAAAATGGCCATTGTTGTTGGAGAAAGCCATGAAACTTAATTGAGCTCACTGTAAATTTATGCTAGCTAACTTTGGTTGAGTACTTATTGCTACTTCTGTTGCTTTGTATTAATGTTATAGGTTGCTTAGAGATTTCTCATAGCTACTATTCCAAACCCTTGTCATTTTCCTTTAGCTTTAAGGCACAACCTTATTCTTCATTTTCATGTTAAGGATCTTATTTCCTTCTTTACTGAAGGTCATAGCTATCTCACATTAGCTTCCTCAACTATTTTCCTCTGCAGCTCAGATCTCCTTTATCTGATATATTAGAACAAATAATTGGTTTTCTTTAGTTTTTTTGTTTCTATAATACAGTAATTTCTGAATATACCCTTACCTCTCTGGAATGATACTTCTCCCTTGTAGCAATGAAAAACTTTTAAGAAAAACAAATGATCAGTTTGTTTGTTCATATGCAAAGCCTTCTGTCTTTTTGTTGATTAAGCATAGTTTGTGATAGTTCAATTTTCTTTAAGTGATCCTTTAAGAGATCTGTATTGTATGTAGTCATTTTATATATTCATTTTTCTGGTTCAACTTTTTTCACTTTGCATCATTTCATGCATATTTTCACATATTTGTCTGAATTCCTCATGTGAATTTTTTCTTCCTGCACAATAATAATATACCACTATAATCCCCTACTATGGTTGTTTAGTCATTGCCTACTTTCTTCCTTTTCAAGGTTAACTTCCTCTATTTGGACCCATACTCCCACACCATCTAGATTCTAGCTCCATCAGTAATCTTCATCTCCCTTTCTCCTACCCGTAATCTCTCCCTGAACATAGATTTATTCTCTTTTAACTTTTTAATCTTAACCTGAACATAGATTCATTTCCTTTTATCTACAAGTCCTGAGTTTTCAGGACTTGATCTGTATATAGCTTTACTCATCAGTAAAGAGGTCATTTTAACCTATGATAGCAGATAAGATTATCAGATGAGAATGTAGAGAGATAAGAGGGACCTGGGCTCCAAGAAAGAGTAGTGCCATGAAAATCCAGAGATGAGATAGCATTTAGGCAGAGAGGATGGTGAGTGGCAAATTTTGCATAGAGGTGAAAAAGGAAAGAGTCTTGGGAAAAACATTAGCATTCTAATTTGACAACTAAGACATCAGTGGCAACTGTGGAAAGAGCAGTTTCATTGGAGTGAGATCAGAAGCTAGACTTCAAAGGATTGAGAGTTGAGTGAGAAGTAGTCAAAAACTTTTGAAGTGAAGGGAAGGAAAGGTAAAAAGATTGAGGGATCAAATGAAGATTTTAAAGGGAGAACTGGGCACGTTTGTAGGCCACAGGAAAGGAAAGAAGAGTTATGAAGATGAGAAAGGTGATGAAGTGGACAGTATGCTAGAGATGGGAGGTGATAGGATCAAGGCTACATGTAGAGAAGCTGGATTTGGTGAGAAGGGTTACTTCTTTATCAGAAAGTTGTAGAGTTATGGGAACAGTGGAGGGAAACTCACTGTGCATGTCCTACTTGTTTCAAGTAAGGATGAAGTTAGGTTCACTGCCGAAAGGGTAGAGATAGTGTATGAGCATTGAAGAAGTGTTTGGTGAGTAATTATGTGGAATTTGAAAGTGTGACAGTTTAAAGAAGAATAAAAAGATTTGCCTGTATCAGTAAGGTCCTAGCTAAGATTAGATAACATAAATTTGTAATGGACCCAGTTAGCATGGTTGTGTGATTTCTCCAAAACAATTTATCATATGTTGTTGGATTCTTAAATATTGCTGCATTGAGCTAAAGTGGATTTAAAAAAAATGCATTGTGTGTTACCTGTGTGTTCTGTAGCCATGTGTGGTGAATTAGTCAGCAGGAAAGGGTAATGACACTGAACCGCCATCAGTGTGGAGCATCAGAAGACAGTCTGCTTTTCAGTTTATGGTGGGTGGTTACTAAATATAGTTGGGAGGTTAACAGATGCTACCTGGACAAAAATTAAAGAGTTAGTTGGATATGTAAAGTACATATGTCCCTGAGACCTCTGATTAAGTAGAAGAATTGTATGATTGAAAACAATAAAAATCTGAGTTTGTTGAAAAATGTATTTATAGAAGCAAGTTGGGACTTGAATGCCTTTTGGTTTTAGAAATTTCTCTTACATTCTTATCTTAGAAGTACAAGTACATTTAGAAAATATAAATTTGTTGTATAAATGTTGCAAAATATAGTCTTCAGAATTAACCATTTAAAAATGTCTTTAAATTTTTTTCAGAGAATTACAGGTATTATCCTAACCATTTCATTTCTCTTTTTTTACTGCTATTTAAAAAAAAATACATCACTTATTTTCTAATGAACACTCAAACAGATTTCTTATATCCCCCTCATGTTCCCTAAGTGCAAAACTGCCTAACTAGAGTGATCTTGGACTTAATAATACTGTGTGGTTTGCTTTCTACTTTTGGAGTTTACCATTTAAAAGAAACAAGGAAAATATATTTCAAATCTAATTATTTTAGATCAACATTGTTCATTGTGTTTGACTTGAGTTAAGTTGCCTATTTATTTCACTGGTAAAAATGTCATTCCTTTGACTTGTTTATATTGACATCATAAACATATATACATGCATATATATTAGAGAACATTGCTAGATTATACACACACACATACATATATTACCAATACATGTTACCAATGTTTAATGTTTTTCAATTCTATCACAAAAGATAAATTTGAAAGAGTAGAATTTTGGCTCTGTATCAGAGTTGTATATTAAACTGTAGGGTAAGGTATACGTTTGGCAGTCCATAAAAAGATATATTATAGCTTTTGCCAAAGCTCAAATTCCTGAATGGATTGTGACCCCTTTAGATGGTCAGCCACTAGGCAAGATTGGGTATATTTTCTTCTTCCTGTTGTTAAGAAATAGTCTGCAGATGTGGTTGATACCCCAGTGTCATGTGACAGCTAATAGTGGAAACTTTGGAGAATTAGAGTGCTCTTTTTTTTGTGTTAATATCTCTTTGATCAAATGGTAGCACCTGAAATAAAGTATAATCATTAATTTGGCCATCAATGTTAATGTAGACTGGAGAACAAAATTAATTTACTCATCTGTCATCTTATGCTTAATTCTAGTATAGAATTTCTGTCCTAAAGCTGCCTGCCTCTGTTATCACCAGCTTTTCTCACTTCCTGGCTGTAATTGAAACCTGGCTTTCCTATGATACCATCTCCTTCATCACTCTTGTCAGAATTAGCTGCTGCCCCCTTCCTTCACCTGGCTTGTAGAGGAAGAAGGATTGCTAACTGCTGATCTGAGACAATCACAAAGGAAAGAAGAGAGTGGAAGGAGCCAGTGGAAGGGAAGACTGTCCAAAAGGAGCACATGTCAAATTTGTACTATTGTAGTTACAGGCTCCCAGGCCCAGGTGACACACTTGTACCACTAGCTCCTCTATTATTAGCCACATTACCCACCTATTACAAGTCTAGAAATGTGACCTGAAAAAAGACCATTGGAGCTGGCAGTTTCTTCAAACCCTCTCTTCAAAATTATCAATGAACTGAGAATGAAAGCCAGATTACTAAGGGAGTTGAGGAAAGTCTAGGTGGTAAGAAGTAAAGGCATTAGATTTTTTTTCTCCCCAAGAAACATAAAGAGGGAAAAAAAAACCCTTCAAATATTTATGATCACTGTATTTTAAGAATTGGAAGGCTTTTGAGAAATCACCTAGTCTGACCATTAAGTGCCTGAATGTGCCAAGCACTGATAGGCAGAGATGATACAAATATAATGAAGGAAACATCCCTATTCAAGAAGCGTTTACATTCTAATGGGGGGGGGGGCGACTGAATAAATATTAAGAGGATAAAAAAAAGATAAGCCCAAAGTAGTTAACTACAAGGTAATTTGAGAGGGAGGATACTAGCAGTTGGAGAAATCAGAAGAGATGTACAGCTCATTTCTCATATTAAAAAAAAATGAACATCACGGGTCTAATGATACACTAGACCAAGAGATTTTGATTAACATTTAACTGTGGACAAATCACTTTTATCTTTCTAAACCTTAGTCTTTTAAGCTGTAAAATATGGATACTAATGCCTATAATTATGCCATCTTCTTGGTAGGGTTGTTTTGAGGTGTTACTTACTAGCAAGCTACTTATCTTCACAAAGTTAACTAGAGAATGACAAAGTTAAATTAGAAGGTCTCTTCTAACTCTAAAATTATATTTAATATAGTCTTCTGCTACTGATTATTTAAAAGATCCTCAAGAGGTAGAGGGATCAGATTTGTTTTTCTTGACACCAGTGGACAGAACTAAGGGCAGTGTTTGGAAATAGCAAAAATTCGTATTTGGCTGACATTATACCCAAGTTCAATACTTAGAGGAACATAAAAGATTATATAATTAAATATTAATGTTACAGGAGACTTTTTTTTGTTTGCATGAAGTTAGAGGCTTATTTGTTTTTGAAGATACTTAAATGCCTATCCACTAAACTATGTATCTACCATACCATTTGGCATATGCATATTGAGTATTGTATATGTTTTCTCCCTCATACATTTCCACACCCTCTTTTCCATGTTCAGTAATGTTGGCATGGACATCCTTCCCTCTTCTTAATTGAAATCTTCTTCAAAGCCTGAAGTCTGCTACCATCTACTTTCAGATGACTTCCCTAACTTCTTCCCTTCCCTAGCTAGAAGAGACCTCTCACTCTCTTTGGATCTCTTGTTGTTCAGTCTTGTCCAACTCTTTGTGACCCAGTGTCTATAGTGTTTTTCTTGGCAAAGATACTAGATGGTATGCC
Organism: Gracilinanus agilis; assembly: GCF_016433145.1. NCBI lineage: Eukaryota > Metazoa > Chordata > Mammalia > Didelphimorphia > Didelphidae > Gracilinanus > Gracilinanus agilis. The sequence continues at coordinate 463,872,234 of NC_058131.1, forward strand.
ATTTCCTTCTCCAATGGATTAAGGCAGTGATGGGCAAACTTCAGCCTGCAGGCCAGATGGGGGTGGGGGCAGGAGGCCCTGAAATGTTCTGTCCCAGTGAGTGACATTATTCCTAATCTGACGAATACAATAAGTAGGATACAATACAATGAAACTTCGAAAGAGTTGCCTTAGAAACAGACTGATAGATGAGCATTCCTTTCCTTTGGCCCCCTCTTTAAAAAGTTTGCCCATAACTGGATTAAGGCAAACAGGTTAAGGGACTTGCCCAGGGTCTGTCTGAGGCCAGATTTCAACTCAGGTCTTCTTGACTCTGGTCTGACCACTGAGATATTTAGCTTCTTTACGAATCTCTTAGGGATATCTATTTGAGTACTCTGTTTGCTTAATTATTTCCTAACATATATTAGAATTATTTCTCTTCTAAGCTCTTTTTAGGGCAGATACTGTCTTTTCATCCTTAGGTCTCTCTGATTCTTTTCACATAGGAGATGCTTCATACACATGTATCAACAGAGGCTTTTAAAAAAGGGAAGCAATGTTTTAGAACTATAGATTTCCAGGATAATGGGAAATAAAGAAATTGATTTAGTAGGTATTTTTGTATGTTTTTAACCATTCCTCTAGTGTAGTTTGATCAAAATAGATCCTCAAGACACTAAATATAAATTTAGTTTGCTTGTGTCAAGTTTTTTGAGCCCCTTTGACTATGCTTGAGGTTTTAATCTTTTTATAAGGGAGAAATCAACTCTTTGGTTTCCAGAGTGAATAGAAAATGGTTACTACTTCATTCACCTTCAGATAATGCACAGGAAAGTCAAATTTTTTTGAGTGTAAATTCTTTCAGAACTCATTTTTATTCTTGTTGTTTGGTATGATTCATTCCTATGTGTATTTAGTCACAAAGAATATTCAGCAGAACTAGGTACAGGGATTTTTTTTCCCTCTAAAGAAGCCCCAGAAATAGTTCTGTTGATGCCTAAATGTTATTGCCTTAATAATATTTCAACTTTGGGGGGGAAGTTGAATTTTATTCAGTTTCCGGGCTGTGTACAGGCCATCAAAAGACATCTTAAGAATTGCAGCACAAAGACAGAAACCAATTTCAGAGGTTTTGCTTATATTGTATAGATGTTCATTGTCGGAGATTAGTTAGCTTTATCTTTCTCCCACTCTCCTACTGCTTTGTTAAGGAATTGGATTCTGGTTAGAGAAAGGAAAAATAGCATTCTTTCCCATTATACAACTTCATTGCCTCCTAGCCAGTATGAATTTTTATCTCTATAACTAGCATGATAGCTAACTAGTCTTCCTTGAGGAAAAGAATGTGATTTATCCTTTTTTTTTTTTTTTTTTGGCAGGGATAGAGGGATGAAATCAGTTGTTAAACTTCAGATGCTTAAAACTTCATTATGTTTTAATAAGACTTTTTTATACATAAATATAAAATTTCACGAGTTTATATAGAATAAAAAATTTGTAGGTTTGGGTGATTTAGTATTCATACTCTAACATGTTATCATGCTGTGGAAATGATGCCAATTCTTGAAGTTTCTAGCAGTGGAACATGAGATCTGGCAAGTCTCACCCGGTTGGAGATATTCTGAGCCCAGGCTAGTTATACTGTTCAATGTCTAACTTTGCCAAGAGAAATGATATTTGTGCTTTGGCTCTATCATATTGCGATGGGAAATCTATCAAGTGTTTTAGGGCCTTATGCACACTATTGAGCCTCACAACTTTGTAATTTAAGAATCACATAAAAGATCTGTTATTTGCCCTGTTGGGAACTCTTTCTATACTTGGATACAGTCAATAAACATTTGTTAAACACCTAGTATGCACCAGGCACTGTGCTAAATACTGATGAAGCAAAAAAAGACAAAAGACAGTTCCTGCCCTCAAGGAGCTTACTGTTGAATGGGGGAGATGACATTCAAACAAACATAAACAAAGCAAGCTTCCCACAGGATAAATAGGAAACAGTTAACTGAAGGAAGGCACTAGAATTAAAGAGGATTGGGAAATAAGTAAGTCTTACTGCCTGGGTCTCAGAAAGGTTGATACTTGTATGGGGTCAGATGACTGGAATAGGAATCTAGGACTTTCTGATTCTAGGTCCAGCATTCTCTTTAGTAGGTACAGTGATACAGATATTATTTCTCCACATTACAGATGAATAAACTGGGATACAAAGAAATTTCAAATTGCTAAGGCCACACAGGTTTTAAGTGGCACAGGCGGGATTCAAATACAGGGTCAGGAGGGTTCTTTTCCACTGTGCTATTCTAAATCAGATAAATTTGGAAAGGTTCTTCACCAAGTTAAAAAAACAAACAAACTCCATAACATAGAGCATATGGGCCCTTGTGTAAATGAACACATATATTACTAAGCACAGGTATGGTCACGTATTTACTTTAGTACTTAAAGGTGAGGGATTGGAAGAAATCATACTTTTGTAGTTAGTGCTTCAAGGTTTATAAAAATATCTTGCTAGTGTTTATTTTGGTTATCAAACAATCTATAAGACTCCCCTTAACTGAAATTCTTTGGAGTTTTTAATCTTTTCTCCCTGCCCTATTGTAGGCAGACCTATGAGCCCTTCAGCTTTTAGGTAGGCTGTTCCCTGAACAACAGAACATACAACCCTTCCCATTTCCTCACTCTACAGCTTGCTTGGCCTACACTGGAAGCCTTTTCAGCTGTGTAGGCCAAGCCAGAGATATGACTCCACTGGTCCTCACCTCCATGCCATGAGGAGGAATGGCAGTGGGATTTTAGTGGATCGTTATTAATACTTTGATTAACACCATACAGTAGTCAAGAAATTGAAGAAAAAGTAAATAATGTGTAATTAGCATTTTTGGAGGCAAAACAAACATGCATAATTTATCCAGTTGCCCCATGGGTCACCATTCTTGTTCCTGCCCCTACTGGAAATTGGGAGTGAAACCAGAGAATATTAATTATGAACTTAAAAGAACTTATGAAAGGATTTCCCTACCAAAAAAAAAAAAAAGAATTTGAGGCTTATAAAGCAAAGGCAGTATGGCATAATAATGTGCTGGAGTCAGACTGATGAAGTTCACTCTGGGCAAAGAATGCTGGATTTAGAGTCAGAGGGCCTGGGTTAAAATTCTGTTTGTGTTAATTAACAAGTCCTTTTACTTTCCTAAACTTCAGTTTCCTCTGCTCTTAAGTGAGATTGGGTGAGAGGAGCTCAAAAGATTCTTTCCATCTATGATCCTTTGAGTTTGTGTCCACATCTTCAACGATGCTTGATAGCTGTGTGACCTTGGGTAAGTCACTGAACCTTTATTTCAAGTTGACAAACTGCAGTTTCTGCCTCTGTAAAAAGAGGATAATATCTTGGGTACCTACATCACAAGGTTGTTGTGAGGTTCAGATGAGACAATACATGTAAAGTCCTCAGAATTCACATGGATATCAACTTTGAGAATGATGAGGAAGACTAGGACTGAAAGAAGAGGCTTTGTTTTATGAGAAGAAAGCAGAATTTTCTCTCATTGAATCTCCTTTATGCTCTTTATTCCTTGCCATCTTGTGCCTATATTATTGTATTAGCCTCAACTTTAATTACTGTATAACTTGGTGAATAAAATAGTTCCTAATGACTTTCCTCCTGGAAGTTTTTTTTATTTGTCTTGTCATAATATTTAATATCAAAGAAGAGTTTTTTTCATGCATGATTTCAGGTGTTGTTATTTCCCCTTTCAAGAGTGTAGCAGCTCCTAATCACTAATAAATAAAAAGCCAATACAGACTTTATGTCAATACACTTTTTCTCCACCTGTAAACATTTATTATACACTTTATGTTTTTGCCTTAGGCTTTTTAGATGTCCCAGACATGCAGATGTATTTCCTATTCTTTGTTTTGCTACGTCAGAGATAGGCTATGTTTTCACCATTCTTCTAACTTATATTTCTCTCCATCATCCTCCACAAAGTTTTACTAGATTTTACAGGGTCCTAGAAAGTCAGCATGATATGGTATAAAAAATAAAGGTAAATAATATTTATTTTTAATTTTTTTGTAAATCATGTTTAAAAATCAAAATGAAAATGTTTTCTCAGAGAAGACACACAAGAATTAAAATAAAAAAACTGTAATTAATATCTTGGTTCTTCTATTCATTATCAGGATACCTGTGAGCAAATCACCTAATCCCCCTGAAAATCAGTTTCCTCATGTGTAAAATGGAGATGATCATAATTTTACTACCTTTCTCACAAAGTGGTTTCATGCCTTCAAACATGGCCAAGTATCCCCTATCCTTAAAATAATCTTGCCATCACTTCAAGCTATCACCTTATCTCTCCCCTTTTTGAATCAAGTGCCTAGTGTAAAAGTGAAATTTGGGGAATGCCATTCTAAAAATATATATATTTCTATGGACAAGGGAAATGTATCAAAACTACATTTCCCGTGATCCAACATGGTCCAACTGATTTCCGTTTCCGACATCTTGACGCAGGGGAGAGTTTAAATCTCCTGGGTTAGGAGGGAGTGGTCTCTTTTGCCAGTAGGCTCGAGCTCTTTGCCAGTAAGGCGCTTTGGCGAGCAGACTCGGAGACAGTAATGGAGGCGGCAGTTTTGAATGCTTACAAGCGCGTGGTCTAATGATTTTATCTATCAGCATGGCTTTAATTAAAATACTAATTTATATATTTATACAAGCCTTTATCATTTTTAATATTTACACTAGTAAAAACTACCTATATGCATGATCTCCCACCCCCACCTATATTCTCCCCTTAAAGATAAACATACTTTCTTGCCATAGCCCTTTGTAGTCTACTTTCTGACCTCATCATGAAACTGAAACTACTCTCCAAAGTGAGTAGTCTTTTCTCTGATGGTCTTTTCTCATTTTCCTTCCTTCTTGACCTAATTTTTGCTTCTGACACTCCTGAGTATGTTCTCCTCCAAAATAATCTTTCATCTCTGTACTTTCATGACTGTTGATTTTGCTTCCATTGCATGTCATACCTTATTTTTATTTTTCTTCTACTTTCATTATAGTTTGGTATTTGCTCTAAAATGTGGATGGTCTAATTGTTCAGAGATGGCCAACTCAGAAATGATGCTCATATTGATAGCTTTTTATTTCCTATTTGTTTAAAGTTTCAGTTTTTTTGTGTTGTTCATTACTCTTTATGTCCAGCAACTCCTGTCTCTTCTCTTCAAGAAAGTATTCATTGCATATGGATACGAGGTGTCCTTGTAGTTTGTAAACTTTTGGTCTTTCATATTTCTTACTTTTGAACCATGTTTTCCAGTTTATCTTTGAATGGAAGTCACTGAGTATTAAATGTGTGGTTTTAATTTGGAGGTCATTTAAGTTTTTTGTAGAATTTGTTTTATCTCATCCTCTGCTTAAATTTTAATTATCTTCATTGGGATTTAAAAAAAAACAAATGTTTATCATTAGCATTATGATAGGAGATGACTAATTTCTCCACACATTCATGTTTTTTGTTGCCTTTGGATACAACTATTGCTACTAACCTTTTTATTTGATAATTCTAATTAAACTGCAGCTTCCTTTTTGTTCTTTGGTTTTGCTTATAGTGAAATTTTTTTTGATGTAAAATTTTTTTCCCAATCCTGCCTTTTTATTTTTCCCTTGCATTGATTTCTTTTATGCAAAAATTTATGTTATCAAAATTATTTTTTCTTTTATGACCTCAAGTTGAGTACTATTGCATTTTTCCAAAATTATGCTACTTTGTGTTACTGAATAAGGATTTCACTTTCTGGTTTATATCATCTAATTATAAGTAACTGTTGTAGTTACTGTTGAAGTGGAAGGATGCCACATAGGACTTTGATATATTTTTTAGATTTCATGTGTTACCATGGCCAACATTTTGTAAGTATTCATCCTATTGTGATAATGAACCTCTTTGGCTTTGATTAGACTGGCTTTTGGAAAGCAGACATATTACAAGGACCGAACTCCAAGCTTTTCCAGCATCGGAGGACCTTCCAGAGCACATGTTCTCCTCCCATATCCTTCAGGAATCCAGGCTTATCTCCATATTTATGGTGGATTATAGGAGCCCTTTGTGCCTTTGCCATGAATGATGATAGTAATCATTGATATAGTACTTTATATATGTTTTCATTTGAGTTTCATAACAGCCTAATGCGATAGACACTGCAGGTATTATTCTCAACTGGAAAAAGATATTAACTTGACTGTAGAGATGCAACTAGTCAGAAACATGGTCTGAATTTAAGTCTTCTTAATTACAACTAAGATAATTTAAAAACTATATAACTGAAAAACTATAGTGCTGTTTTGTAGTGTGTCAGGGGTAGAGCATCAACCATAATCTCTCTTGAACTCTTTCCGCATATACCACTACACTACATAAAATGTTAGAAAATGGAAAACTTCATTGTTAACATTTATGAAGTTCTATGGTAGTATTCCTGTTTTTCTAGTAATGAAGTCTCTTCAGGCATAAAGAAGTTTAGTGACATAGCTTGTATGTGTCTAAGAATTAATTTAATTCTTCCACACTCCAATTATGTCAGTTTCTTGGCTGCAAATCTTCACTGGTTCCCTATTGCCAATCAGTCAGACCAAGTCTAAGTTCTTCTACCTGGCTTTTGAGACCTTCATAATTTGGACCTATTCTTCCACATTTATTATTTTTTCATATTATTCTCTGCAAAGCTTTATCTTTAGTTAGTTCCATTTGTCTACTTCATTTCATATATGTTTATTCCTCCTTTGGTTCACATTAGTCCTCTTGTTGAGAGGTACTTTATCTTTCTAGCTTTGAAAATCTTGCCTAAGCGTTAGCATAATATAGAAAGAAAAATGAGACCAAGAAACTGAGATTCTGGTCCCAATTCTGCTCCTAAATAGTAGAAAAAATGGGACCAAGAAACTGAGATTCGAGTCCTAATTCTGCTCCTAGCTAGTTGTGTGATCTTGGATAAATTATCCAATTATACATTTCCCTAGGCCTCAATTTTCTCATTTGTAAAATGACAGTGTTGGGCTAGAGTATTGGTTTCCTCCCCAAGTTACAACCAAAATATGGGTTGCTGTGGGTCTACATAAAGATCTTCAGAAAAATATATACTTCCCACACTCTTGTCCAAACATTGAGGTGAGCAGAGTTGAAAGCATTTTTGGTATGGGGAAAATCCAAAAAAGAGAGATTGGTTCCAAGATTAACCTCTTTTACATTGGTAGTATTTCCTGTTAACAGCAAACACAGTCCTGTGTGACTTCTCTTTCCATGGAGGTATCGACAGCTATTGCCATTTTTCTACTTGGCCTCCTGAGGTGTAAAGGGTATGGACAGGGAGATTGAACAGCATGGGACAAACCACAGAGCATCCCTTTAAAGGTTAAAGGAAACATACTTGGGATCCAGAAATATCTTTATAGATCAGAATGATGGGTACAAGTTAATTAGATGGAGTTTAAGAGACAAATATTCAGTCTCTGTACATGAAGTTTATTTATTTAATTTGTTTAATAGAATTTATTCTTATTTCTCTCACCTCCACCCCCAACCTCTGCGCCACAGAAGGCATCACTTGATAAAAAAAAAGATAATGTATGTAAAAATTATGTCTCGTGTTCTTTCTCTGGAGGTGGGGATTAATACATGTTTCTTTAAATATTAATTCTGTAGGTGTATATGAAACTTTTTTCTAAACCCATATCTTTTGTCTTAGAATCAATACTGTGTATTGGCTCCAAGGCAGAAGAGTGGTAAGGCCTAGGCAGTGGAGGTTAAGTGACTTCCCCAGGGTCACACAGCTAGGAAGTGTCTGTGGCCAGATTTGAACCTAGGACCTCCTGTCTCTAGGCCTGGCTCTCTATCCACTGAGCCACCTAGTTGCCCTATAATGTTCTTTTGGTTCTACTCACTTCACTCTTCATTATTTCATGTAGGTCTTTCCAAATGTTAAAAAATTTAACCTGCTAACTTTTCTTAGTGCTGTGGTATTCTGTTATTGTCATATACCACAATTTGTTCAGCTATTCCCCAGTTCAGGGATATCCCTTCAATTTCTAGTTCTTTGCCACCACAAAGAGAGCTACTATAAATATTTTGGAACATATATATAGTTCTTTTCCTTTTTCTCTGATTGCCTTGGTAAATAGGCCTAGCATTTTTATTGTTGGGTCTGTATTTGAAGTTTTTGAACCCAAGAACTGAGAGGATAGTTGTGTGAAAAAGAGCCAGGGGCTTTATAATAAAAGTAGGGACATGTTTTACATGAATTCAACACATGTGAATTCAGGTATACATGATTGGCAATGGGAAAAATAAAGGCAGAAAAACATGTGAAAAATAATTTTTAAACTACATATTAAATCTATACTATTTTCCCAAGTTGTCATAAAGTGTCACAGCAGTTCACCAAACACTCTCATTCTTGCTGAGAAGCATTAGTATGAGTCATTGTTTTGCACCAAATATTAGCTCCCACATCATACCTTGGGGGATTTTCCCTTTGTGATAAGACCAGTCATATCCTCCTCAAAGTAGTGCTTCTATTTGTTTCATTTATGCTATTTAGTTATTAATAATGGCCCCAAAGTATAAGAATAGTGATGCTGGTAGCTCTGATAAGCCTAAGAAAAGTTGTAAAATACCTAGGTATGTTCATATAAGGAAAACTTATTAATGGGGTTTGCTGTAATGCTTGCAAGTTATGCGAAGGATCTTTGAACATGTTGGTTGTATAAAAGGAGGTCCTACTGTATTCAGAAATAAAGGTGAATTAAAAATAGATTGGAGGAGGCAGCTGGGTAGCTCAGTGGATTGAGAGCCAGGCCTAGAGACAGGAGGTCCTAGGTTCAAATCTGGACACAGACACTTCCTAGCTGTGTGACCTTGGGCAAGTCACTTAACCTCCATTGCCTAGCCCTTACCACTCTTCTGCCTTGGAACCAATACATAGTATTGATTCTAAGGTGGAAGGTAAGGGTTAAAAAAAAATAGATTGATGTGGGGAGACTTGTTGAAGGCAGAGCCAATCATTGGGCTATTAAAGTAGTATAAGAGTGTGGTGAGGAAGGCCTACTCTTGGTTAGGGGCAGAAGGTGCACAGGTGGCACAATTAGAATCTCTATATATAAATATAAAAGAAACAGATTAGTTAGTATGAGGAAAATTGTAGTTTTTCTGTATTCTGCCCTAGTTGGACCACATCTAGAGTTACTATCCAATTCTTTGTTCCTCATTTATGTGAGACATTTATAAACTGGAATATTGGTAGAGGAGGGTGACCAATGTGGTGAGGAGGGTTGAAACTGTACTATATAAGGAACTGGGTTATTAGCCAAGAGGAAAGAATATTCTAGGAACTATAAAATCTGTTTTTAAATATTTAAAGGATGGTTATGTAGAAAAAAGATATTGATATTGTGATAATGAGATGAAATCTAAAGATGGGCAGTATAGATTTAATCTCATTATCACAATCCCCCCTGTGATCATTTGGGAGACTTGTCTCCCCAATTGATCATTTGACGCAATCATCTTGTACCCATAAAATTCCAACTACAATAGTTAGAGATAAGAGGTAAGTAGAAGAGATAGAAAGAGCAAAACCAATGTTTTTCTAAATGCATTGACAAAAAGCCAATTAGGGGGCAATCCCCTTTGGCATAAGAGTTTACAATTCAAAGTAATTGTGTTTAGTTCCTTTAAGTTCAATCAGTTGCACCCAAAGTTCATTTGGATTGTCTTGATTCAGTGTAGGGTTCTGCAGGCATCTTTCTCCAAATAGTCCATTTTCTGGTTTCAAAACGTAAGCAGGCTTCTTTTTCTGAAAAATTTTCTTGAACAACATTTTAAATCTTGGATTTTTCTAAAATACAGTACCCCCTGAAGAGGGTGTTGACCAACACCCACATCAGCTCAGAATACATCATTGAGTTTATGCAGTGTATGAGTCAATTATCAAAAGAAAAACCAAAAACATAAAAAGAAAAACAAATAGGAGAAAATTCAACTTTGGGAGAAATAAAAATTAAAAATAAGAATCAAAATATCAAGAATTTATGTATGTAAAAATTTTTTTTAAGTAAACAAGAATAAATTTATAACAGGCTCTTGTATTAGGGTCCAGTTAAAGTAATTTCTGTTCCATAAATCTGGACAAAATGCAGTCATATTGCACTTACCCATTGGCAGCCAAGACTACAGCAAATTGCCATATCTTAAGAGAGAAAGGGGACCAGATTTTTGTGTAAAAGGGAAGTGTCATTCCCTGGTCTGATTTCGCTTCATTCTTAGGGATAGAGGAGCCAGAATGATGGCCAACCTTCGGTACTTGACTGGCAGTGTTGTATGAAGTGCCCTACATCTTAACATATGTCAAGCATTGCAGCTTCAAGTCTCACACTAGGTTCAAGTCCTTTAGTATTGGCATAAAAGTTCAACAATGCTAGTTGGATTGGTATAGGTTTTTTTGACCTTGTGTTCCATAGCAGTATTCTGTTTAAGTCTGTGCTTCTATGGCACTGTGCTGATGAAGTCTGTGCTCCTTTTTGATCCCATTTCCTAGAGTCAGGCATAAACATTAATCATAAGTCCTATAACATTTATGAATAAATGACAGGTTTCCATAGTCTAAAGTTTTTGGATATAGAATTAATATTAGAACAAATATATTTTAAACTTATATTACTGTAGAATCAAAAATTAATATTGATTACGTGTATTTTAAGTATGAGATTAAATCTATCCTGCCCATCTTTAGATTTAATCACCAAAGGTGAAAACATCGCCATTTTGGGTGGTCTGTAACCCATGTGTGCTAGAGTAACAAATCAGAATTTACTGCCTCCAGGGGCAGTCCTAAGAAAAGCATCTGTTGTAATTGGACATGTAAACTAAGAGGAGGCTACAGAAAGTGATCCAAAAGAGGCTCCTTATAAAAGAGACCTCAGTCAGCTGGGCCCTTTCTTCTGGTTTGTGAACAGGACCTGAAGGAGCCCTGCTGGTTCATGACCAGGGCATTCCACGTGGTGAGTGTAAAGACTGAATCTTCCTGAACTTCTCTTAAGGAACTTCCCTTTTAATAGAGACTTTGTGACTGAAGCTTTTGCTTTGTTCATTCTTCCTGACTGAACTCCTTCCGGCCCTCTGGCTCTCTGAGTCTCCCCCGGATTTCTCTTGGCTGAGGGTTATCTACTTGGATTAAACTAGGGGATTAGAGCAAATTACCCACTATGTTAGATTACTTATCCTATCTTATCCTCATTTCTATTTCCTCTTCTCATTTGTAAATACATTTCCATAAAAGTCATTTTAACTTGAAGTTAATCTTTAATTGGGGACTGATAATTGTTCAATCCCTTGGCAACCAACCTTTTAATGTTTACCCAATAAAAACCCCTTTTCACCCCTTAAAATATGTAGTAGAAAACTTGACCTTTGAAGGCAGAACTAGTTAGAAGATCAAATGAGGTAGATTTCCTTTAATTTCCTCTAAAGATTAGATAGACCTCCAAAAATAGAATTTTAGGGGACAGTGAATTTCCCATCACTGGAGGCTTTTAGGCAAAGGTTTGATGACTCTGGTTGGAGATATTGTAGCCTGGATTCATGTTTTCATTATGGACCAAATGATTTCTAAGATCCTATTTATTTCTCAGATCCTGTCTGTTTGAGTATACTTTTGTTTTCTTTTTAGACCATATAGTTAAAAAGTTTGATGCCCAACTTAATTGTTCTGAGAAAAGTCTCATTTTGTTATTGTTAGGGCAGCGGAATATCAGAGCTGTGAAGGCTATAGAGGATGTTCAGTCTAATTCATAACAGAACAACAGCCCTGACACAGTGCTAGCGATAGCTTTCAAATTCATGAAGGGCTGCCATGTGAGAGTGATTTACACATTTAGTAGTACCAGATGCCATTAGTGGAAGATGCAGAGAAGTTGAATTTCCAGTTGTTCTGTGCTCTTTGTGGTGGCAAAAAAATTGGAAAATAAGGGAATATCCTTTGATTGGGGAATGACTTAACAAATTGTGTTATCTGTTGGTGATGGAATACTATTGTGTTCAAAGGAATAATGAACTGGAGGAATTCCATGTGAACTGGAATGACCTAAAGGAATTGATGCAGAGTGAAAGGAGCAGATCCAGAACATATATACTGTGGTACAATTGAACACAACGGACTTTTCTACTAGCAGCAGTGTAAGGATCCAGAGCAAGGCTGAGGGACTTATGAGAAAGAAAACTAGCCATATTCAGAGGAAGAACTGTGGGAGTAGAAACACAGAAGAAAAACAACTGCTTGAACACATGGGCTGATGGGGATATTATTGGGGATGTAGATGCTAAATGATAACTAGTCCAACTATCAATAATATGGAATTAGGTCTTAATGATACATGTAACAACCCAGTGGAATTGTGCATCGGCTGGGGGTGGGGTGGGGTGGGAGGTTTGGGGGGAGGGAAAGAACATGAAACATGTAACTGGGAAAATATTCAAAATTAAAAATTAAAAAAATGAATTTCCAGTTGTTTTAGACTTTCTTAACTCTTATAGCATGTATAATATATGTCACAGCGTAGCATTTGAATTTAAGAGACCACATACTTGGTTGTCCATTTGTCCATCTTCTTGCCTTGACTAAATTATAAGCTCTAGAGGGCAAGAAACACTTATTTCCTTGTACTCAAGACAGAAACAAAAGCAGTTATTTGATCTTTGCAGGTGTCAACATGTGTAATATTATTTATTTCAGATCTGTTGACTTCTAAAAATCCTTTTTGCCAAGATAAAAACTGAGGAAGTTTATAAAGAAATGAGCAACTTAATGGTTATGATGCTGTCTAATCAAATTACATGTTGAAAATAATCTTTACTTGCCTATTCTGAGAGAGCTCACATTTCTATAATGTTTTACTGTTAACAAAGTTCTTTCTTTCAATAAACCTCCAAGTATTTATCATCTCCATTTTTCCAGATGAGAACACTCAGACTCAGAGAAATTAGTTAAGTTGTTCAGGGTTGCACAATTAGTTTGACAATGCCATTACTTGAACCTAGGTAGTCATTTCACTACACCATGCTGTCACCCTTCATTTTGGAAGAAAAACAGAAACATTTTAGAGTGGTTGTGGTATATTAAAAGCTTTTGAAACAGCCTTCCCTGGTCTGTGGTAATTGACAAGTAAATTTGGTATTGCTTAGTAAATAAATCCAGACTTCAGAGTTTTCCAACCAACTGTTGCCTTTTGAGGTAAAATATTCTTAGCATTATTTTGGTTTGAGTTAGGATTTTCCTTCCCACATAGTTTCTAACACCTTTCTTCCATCTCTTTTTATATTTGTATTCCTTCTAAAGACTAATAACCCTTAGAGCTATATTTTCTTCATCACTAAAATGGAAATAACATTTGTCCAACTTAGAGTTGTCATGAGGAAAACACTTGGTAATATATAATGAGTTAGTTTTCTAAGTGTAGCAAATAATTATTTTGACATGTTAAACTTGTAAAATATGATGAAATAATCTTTTCACTTTGGAGTTGAGATTTAAAACAATATCTTTGAAAAGTACAATACTTAAAAATGATTTTAGAATATTTTATTTTGCCATTTTAATTATGTAATTTCTGTGTCCAAAAATCTTTCAGGGTTCCCCATTGCCCACAAACTTAAATTCCTAAGGCTCATATTCAAAGTCTTCCATATAATCTGACCTTAATCTTATCACTTTCTATTCCCTGATATGCACCTTTCTTTGCCTGCCACAAAGAATATTCACTGCAGCCTGGAATATGCTATTGTTGGTTGTCACCTCTATTTATATCATTTCCCTGAACTAGAGTACCATCTCTCCTCTTCTTCTCTATCTAAAACCTGTCCTTCAAAGCCCAACTTAAAATTCTGCTTCCTCTGTGTTTATCTATAGGTCACAGAAATTTCTCCCACCTTCTCTAAACTTCCTTATTATTGGCAAAGGCATCCTCCTAGTCTCATGGGCCTACAGTCCAAGTTGTTATCCTTGACTTCTCACTTGCCTTTTCCAATGTATTCCTTTAGTAGTGAATGTTTATTTCTCTCCTACACCTCTTGCACCTCATCACCTCACACCTGTACCATGTTAATAGCCTGCAGCTTGCTCTGCCTTCCACAAGTCTCACCCTGAGGCTAGTCTATTCTCTCTTTAGCCACAAAAGGATTTTCCTGAAGTGTAAGCTCAGCCATGTTACTTTACTTTTCCTCTGCCCTTCTTAATTGGTTTTGGAAGTTTCTTTTTGAGCTCTTCCAGAAGTGTCTAATCCATGTTTTTCTTTTGGACTTTGTGTGTGTTTGCTTTGCTTTCACTGTCCCCTTCTGTGTGTGTACCTTGCTCTTTGTTTCCATAAAAAATTATTTAGATTTATGTACTTTTTTTTTTTTTTTTGCTCATTTTCCCTACCTTTTACTAGGTAGGCTCTCTTTTCTGAGAGGTTAGGAACTCTTAAACTTGAGTTCTTCCTGCTACCCTTAGGTTTTTTTTGAGTTTCTGCTAGTTTCAGTTCTTCTGAGATGGTATGATGGCCTGAGGGCTGGGAGCTCTGAGGGCCTTTTCCCTAAGTTAACTAACCTTTGAGATGCTGATATCTCAAAGACTTGCCTCAGGCTTGGGTGTAAGTTTTTTGACTCACTCTGAATTGATCTGGTAGGGGACTGCTCAAATTCTAGCCCCAGGTTTAAGCTCCAGGTTTTAGTCTTACTGTGTACTTGATCCAGTCAGGCTCACTGTTGATTGCCCTGTCCTGAAGCTCCTCCTTGAGCTCTTTGCAAAAAGATCTGGAAGACAATCTCCCCCCCCCCCCAAAGGGGTTCCAAACTAGGATCTATGTTTTTGACACAGGCCCATACAGATCACCCAACTTCAGCACAGACTGCCCTGGGCTGGGATTCTGAATATTACCACAGGTTTGAAACCTCAAGGGGTAATTTTGTGGTGTTACTTTAATATTGGTTGGAGGGGATTCTCTTGGTGACCTTAAGCTTCTCTTCTTTACTCTGCCATCTTGACTGCCATCTTTGCTCTCTGCCCCCCAGAAATCTCAACCATATCATTCTGAACCTCAAGTGTTTCCCTCTCATACTATCAAGTATAAAATCCTCTATTTTCAAAACCCTTAATAATTTGGCTTCTGCTACCACTTTTCCGGTCTTCTTCCCTTCCCCCCTTCCCCTGACCCTCCTATAACTCTCAGTCTCTATCTGTCTTTCTGTCTGTCTTTCTCTGTCTCCCTCTCTCCTTCTGTCTATGTTTCTCTTTGTCTCTGTCACAGTCCTCCTCCCTACCCCCCAATCCCTATTAGATTATGGCATTGTGTATCCCCGGTGCACAGCAGAGAATATAGGAGACATTTAATAAATGTTTATTGACTAACTTGATCGATCTCTAGTAACTCATGCTACTCATTTATACTGTTCCACTGAATTAGTACTTATATAAATAATGTGTTAACTTTTCATCTCTTATGCCTCTTTTTGCTTCAATTATATTGTAAATTCCCTGAAAGTATCTCATGCTTTTTTGTTCTTTACTGTACCCAGGACAGTGTTCTTATACTAAGGAATCAATAAATGATTTGATTGTTTAGTTCTCTTTATGCATTGTTTTCAAAATACATAAATGTACTTGTTTTGCTGTTTATCTGCATGAGAATGAGTGTTGCAATGAGGGACCTGCAAAATGAGGGGTAGGGCATTTTTGGATGTTGGTTAATTCTAATATGAATAATGTTTTAAAATTGTAGGTGCTTGGGGGGCAGCTGGGTAGCTCAGTGGATTGAGAGCCAGGCCTAGAGACAGGAGGTCCTAGGTTCAAATCTGGCCTCAGACACTTCCCAGCTGTGTGACCCTGGGCAAGTCATTTGACCCTCATTGCCCACCCTTACCACTCTTCTGCCTAGGAGCCAATACACAGAAGTTAAGGGTTTAAAATAAAAAAATAAAAAAAAAATTGTAGGTGCTATTAACTTTGATTTGAGCTTTTAGAATTTATTTCTCACTACCATTAGCTGCTACTGGAACCTTCTCCTGTAATGATGCCTTTCATCAATTCTGTGGATCTTATGTGTAACTATTTGTTTACATGTTATTTCCCTCAGTGGTCTATGAGCTCGTTTGAGAACAGGGACTGCTTTTGCCTTTTCTTTGCATCACTAGTGCCTGACCCATTGGAAATGTTTAATGAATGTTGGTCAATTGATTGATTAAGCATAAATTGTTCCTGTGTGCTTTTTGACATTTTTCTTAAATAGATGCATTTGCTGACAAGATATTTTATCATAATTTGGAAATGTGTTCTCATAGGAAAAAATATGAGATCTTGACATACCACAAATGGTTATTGACTTCTTGACTTGACACAGGCCATTCTTTCCCTTTATTTTTATGTCTGGATATTTAATATTGTCTACAATTGCAAGAAGTTAGTGAAATGGACAATTAGTGCATGTTATCTTGTGACATTCATTTGTAAGTGAGGTATGTGATTTAAGACTGGTACATAGTTTAGTCACAATTCTTGGCTGTTTTGGGATAGAGGAAGGTTTGGATGACCTCTAATATCTCTTAAAACTCTGATTTTATGTTGCTATGTCAAAGTATAACACTTCTTCATTAAGAACTCTTGCAACCTCAAGGAATTTCCTTGTTTAAATAGCTACATTGGCTGTTCCTCACACGCCTAATATTTACCAGAATTTATGGCCTGGAAGAACCACTTGGAATTGATTTAAAAAACACCACCATATTGCTTTAACAAAATAAATAGTCCTTTATTTTTCTCTGAAAAGTAAGTGGAGTTGGGATGTCGATGTGGGATCTAGAGACCCCAAACTTGGGGTTCATCAGATCTCACTAAGCCACAAGTTTGGGGTCTCTAGATTCCATGTCGACAGGGATGTGTGATTGTTTGCATTAATAAGGTGTTAACTTAGAAAAACTCAGAACCCTTAAATAGTCATAAAACCACTCTTTAATCAAGGGAAAGGGGGATGAGGTCTACTTGACCTCTTTTGCAGAGCTGCGCCTTGTGCAGAGTCTAAATGAACACTGCTTCGCTCTGCTCCCTGATCCCCCTGGTAGTGCCACAGCGCTAGATGAAATTGGGGAACTTAAATACCAATTGGGAAGATCCTGGGGCTGGGAGAGATGATTGACATTATACTGACTGGATACAATCAAGCTAGAGAAAGGGATATAGCTAGAGGCTAGGGTGTAAGGGAAAGGGACTGTTTACACAATGGATACTAAAGGAATGGTCCCTGCCCAGGTAGTCTTCCTGGGAAGGGTCTTTGATACTATGGGGAAGGCTACCTAGGACAAAAGGGTATTTAGCATTTACCCTGGGGTCCATTATTCAGTCTGCTACTGCTAGCCTGAGATTCCCTTCAGGGTGGATTCTCAAGGGAACAGGGAACAAGCATAAGCTTTGGGGGTCTCCAACCTACCAGCTATTTCTAAACTTGGGGTTCACCAGATCTCACTAAGCCATAAGTTTAGGGACTCTGGATTCCATGTCGACAAAGGGAACTAATTGATAAAGAAGTGCTGAACTTCATTTCTAATATAGACACTGGGTGTACTGACTGGCTTGGCACCTTAGTCTAGGCATGTCATTAGATATACGGATCTGATATACTGATCAGAAGTATAGAAGTGAGCATGCTCAGTATCAGGCTTCCCATCCTTTGGGCTTTTAGACAAGAGAAATACAGTAGGGGAGAATGGGTTATCTTATACAGTGAGTGTCTCTTAGGCTTCCCTCTCAGATTTCCTTTTTAGCTTCTTTTGTAGAACAGTTACTTTACTGTCCACATGTATGATCCTGTCTCAGAATCTTAGCTTCAGAAAGGACCTTGGAGGGTATTTAGACCAGATCCTACCTGAAACTCTAAATCCTACAACATCTTTAACAAGTCACTGCATGAAGTGAAGTCGCTGCACATTCAGTCACTGCATGAAGACTTTTAGTCATTTAAGATCCTACTTTTTCCCAAGGCAGCTCGCTGCTTTTGGACAAAGTTAATTTTTAGAAGAAAAATGCCCAACTGAAACCCATTTCCCCTGTATCTTAACCCTTTTACTCTGATTCTGCTGAATTTATCCTATTTGTCCAAGGGGAATAAGTTCAAACCTGTGTAAGAAAGGAAAAAATATTACCTGATTGTTCTGTCAACTACTTTAGAATTTTAATGCAGAGGTGTAGCTGTCTTAGCTCTTAGAGAAGGAGCTAAAGGCTTAGGGTGTGTGTGTGTGTGTGTGTGTGTGTGTGTGTGTGTACAGGTACACACACATATATATAATACATACACAAATATACTCATTTACACATATATTGTTTCCAATTAGAACATAAACTCCTTTGATAACAGGGATTGTTTCACTTTTCTCTTCCACAGAGCTTAGTGCCTTATATATAGTAGGTGTTTAATAAATGCTTTGGTCACTTGAGTGATACTGAGAAAGGGGGCATAGCAGGACACTACAATGGAAGAAACCTAGGGCTTCAGTTCAAATCCCACTCCTCTTTTAGTAGCCCTGCAGCCAGATACAAACCATTTAACCTAAGCTTTAGTTTGTTTTGTGTAAAATTAGGCAAAGTCTATCTTTAGTACCTAATTCAGTGATTCCCAAAATGGGTGCCACTGCCCCCGGTGGGTGCTGCAGTGATCCAGGGGGGTGGTGATGGCCACAGGTGCATTTGGAGGCGGTGAATAACTCTAAGGGAGCAGTGATAGTATGTGACAAGGGGTGCTAAGTAATATTTTTTCTGGAAAGGGGGCGGTAGGCCAAAAAAGTTTGGGAACCACTGACCTAATTGAAAGGGTTTTGTGAGGATCAGATGAGCATTCAAGTGTTTGGTAAACCTTAAACTATGTTCTAAGGTTCAGGTCAAATTTCAAAGTATGAAATTCCACAAATTTGATTATGTGTTGAATACATACAATGATATAATGGGGTACCCATATTTGGTATAACTTTAGAAAACATTTAAGTAAAATTTATGAAAACATGAAATGTCTGTGGCACATTCAGTGAATTATGGTTCAAAGCAGGGAGCATTAAATTTTTATTCCATCATCAATATTTCTGATTTTGAAAAGGATGGATTTCAGTGTCAAATAAGCAGTTTTATTGCCCTAAACTATTGATACTTTGTTAGTCTGTTAATTGTGGCCCAACTGTTGGCTTTGAGCAAGTTCATGTAGAGTGACCTAATTATTAATTTTGACAGTACTTGTTATTATTAAGAGGATATAGGGGCAGCTAGGTGTCTCAGTGGATAGAAAGCCAGGTCTAGAGACAGAAGATCCTGGATTCAAATGTGACCTCAGATACTCTCTAGCTATGTGACCCGGGGCAAATCACTTAACCCCAGTTGCCTAGTCGAACCCTCTTCTCTCTTGGATCTAATACTTAGTATCTATTCTAATACAAAAAGTAAGGGTTTTAAAAAAAAGTATATGGTTATTGATAGGACTCTAGCCACAAAGGATAATGTCATTGTTTTTATTTAGGCTTACTTGTGCCAAATTACAGTGACACCAAGTGTCCAAAACCCCATTCTCTGGCCCTCATCCCCCATATTTGACTTTCAAAGAAGAATCACTATATCCAGCTTCTAAATTGTGAGTTTTTTTTAAAGCAACATTTAGAAACATAATTACATGGGTGTTGTATATTTGTAAAAGTGAGTTTTTAAAAATGTTAAAATGAAGTTTCTTATATTCTTAAGAGCAGATAGGTTATATGGAAGGTCAGAGCTCTTTTTTCACTCTTAGGACCTGAATCCTATGCATTGTTGTGTATTGTGTATGTCCACATACTTAGGAATGAGAAAAATTGGCTTCTTTGTTTGTTTAAAACTCAACTCAGAATGCCACTGCCTCCAGGAAGTCTGTCTTGCTGGTATCCTGTAGTGTGTATGTATTATTTCTCCCAGAGAGGTATCTCTTTTTTAAATAAAGAATAAAAAAGTAGGAAAACTGTTAGTGAAACTAACTAGCACAGCAAAAAGCCTGACATTTTATGCATAAGTGCCTCTTTCATGTTTGAATATAAGGGGGAGAAGATGCCTTTAATTTTAAGTTTTTTATTTATTTAGATAAATAATCTGGAAGACATTTTAGGAATTATATGACAATTTGCCATTATTTTTTTAAGCTGCAAAAAAAAATGGAAATTAAAATGTTCACGAAGGAAACTATTGCCTGAAATAAGAGATAGGAACTGCTATATTGGTCTGAATGTAGGTTATTACCTTGAAATGAGAGCTTTGAAAAAAAAAAAAGTAAAAGCTTAGACTAAAAGATTAAAGTTTTTCTACATGTTATATTTTGGGGAAAAGTATGACCTCTTTTTGTACTAATCCAGTATATTATTTTGAGGCTGTCCTGCTAAATGCCCTCAGAATATTCTACGTTGCTGGCATCCAAATGGGAAGGTGAGGTTAATGATAGGGTTTCTATCCATAGGTCTAGCTATGCCCACCTGCCTTTTCTAAAAAGCTTCTAGTCCTTGTGAAGACTCTTTCACTTGAAAGCTGCAGGAGCAGTTTTTAGGTCCCTTTTCTATTTGTAGCTCTACTTCCTGGCTTGGCAAGCTGCTTGATTGCTTTGTTAAAATGGCCCCACCCCATTTCTTACTGCTACATGCTAGACTGGCCTTCATTTTGTCAACTCTCTGTAATGATGGTGACAAATAGGTGTCTCTGGTTACTTCTAGTGTTTATTGTGGCACTGTATGGCTGCTACCACTCCTTTCTTCTTGCATGATTGAATCAGAAGTAAGGAAGGCAGGCAGAGATATGTTCTGGTACACTGTTGTTCTTCAGAGTTTACATGTCTTGTGAAAGTTCTGCTTTTGATTCTGACATAGAAAGCCTTGGCTATATCCCATCACTTAAACGGTTAAAAATAAGAAAACTTCCTTTCTACTTAAAAGAGCAGATATAAAATAAAAAGGCAGTGATTAGGTAGGGAGAACCATTATGATAAGATTTTCTTGGGAATAAAAAAGACCACCAGTTAGAAAATGAGAGAACATCCACATCTCTTTCCCTTTTACAACAAAATTTTTATTGTCTAACACATGATTAATTTTCAGTCATTTTGAAATTAAAATTTGCCTCAATTTTTTTGCTTATTTCTTATGAACTTGTAATTTAATTTTTCAAAGGGGGTAAATGTTATCATTTTGAAGACTATTTACTTTTTTCCCCCTCTCGTAATAAGTTTACAAAGTTTCAGAGGCCAGAGAGTCTAGGTAGGCACGTGTGCCAAAGATGCCTCTCTGTGGGTATGCTCAGGTCCCTGGCTTGGCTGGCTGGGAGGCTGGCCTCTAACCCAAACACATGGGGTGGGGCATTCTAGCCTCTCTTCATTGTTGCAAGGTCTGAGTAGGCACAGTTCTGCTGAGTCCCCTGGGTGGCTGTCCATTCCCCCCCCCCCCCCCCCCGTTCCTAAGAGCACTGCAGAACAGTGATATAGGCCTTTGTGGATCTTTACTGGGAAGGGTAATAGCCCTGCTTTTGTAAGCAAAGAATTGATTGGGTTCCGGCCCTCCTGATTGCACTGACCCTAATTAAAATAACCCCCTGAGCAAAACTAGGATATCCTCCCTAATCTTTCGAAGGAGGATGGAGAAATCACACTCCCAGCCCAAACTGAGGGATCTAATCAGCTAACACCTCAGTGGGAGGGTCCCCATTGAGCCATCTCATCCACCCCTACCCCAGTAAAATTGAAAGGGCAGAATACATGGATTCATGTCTTTTGCATTAAACCCTTTATCCCTCCAGAAACTGGTGGTGGTCTTCTGGGTTTGCCAAGAAAAGCAAAGAAAATCCCTGCCCTGTGATCTTGGTGTCTCAAAGGCCTACCAAATGCCTGAGGCTTCCAGGAAATTCATATCCACTCTGTTTCTAGCCAAAGCCTTTCACTTTTATTAAATTTACTCTGGTCCTCCAGTATAAGTACTTTGCTTAGGTTGGGTTGGTTACTTATGCACCATGTAGGAATTGCACTGGGAACCTTGTCACCTCCAAGAAGGGAATGAAGGAAACCTATTCCTCTATTATTATATAGGGAACTTATTCCTCTAATTGTACATACTGGTATCCTTGGCAGCCATGCCCTTGCACACAGTCAGGGGCTGGGGCATGCAGTTGGGGATGGGGCATGGTACACAATGGGGGACAGGCACTGGCACCCAGTCTGGGGGGGTGAGTAGGGCATGGCACGGGGTTCCTAAAAAGTTCCAAAAGGTTACCCGCCACTGTTGCAGTCCTTCTGGTATTGTTGACTCCCACTCTGTTGGAGTAAACTCATCTACTTCCACTTTTCTTTCTTTATTACTTTCTTACTTGGTGATTTCTTTATTTTATTGGTTACAAGAGGGTCTGATCATATGTAGTCAGTGAAGACTTGCATGCTAGAAGTAGTATAAAAGATACCTTCGAGGTCTCTGTGTGACCAGAAAAGAAGTAGGGTAGGCATGCAGTAAGAACAAACCAGCCAACTTTGGTAAACTTATGTGTAAATTTGTTCCTGGAATAAAATAAAGATAAAATTTAAAAAAAAAAAAAAAGAGAGAACAAGTCAGTCAGCCTGAATATGGCCCTATGAACCATACTTATAAAAACTAGAGAAGGACCTTGCAATTTATTGGGTTACTAGATCCCTTAATGGAAATTAATGAAAGGATAAGACAAGAATTATACAGAATGAGGAGTGGAAAGACTTTGATGTGTGGTAGAGGTAATAGATTCATGAGAGATTCATTGAAATGTCTGAAAAAGTATGAGTGGTCAAGGGAAGGATTAGAAATGTATTTTGGAATTTTTTATTGATGTAGAAATGGGAATGTCAGTTTGATTAGCTGGTCTGTGACATCACCTTGCATTAGAGACATTATTTCTCCCCTTATTTTTTATATATTAAAATTTTTAAAAAAATTTTAAAATATTTTCCCATGGTTACATGATTCATGTTCTCTCCCTCCCCTATAAATGCACCTGTGGCCATCACCAACCCTCTGGATCATTGCAGCATCCATGGGGGGGGGGGGGGGGGGGAGGTAGCGCCCACTTTGGGAATCACTGCCCTAGATCATTGCATTGCTACTAGTAGCAAAGTCGATTATATTTGGTTGTCCCACAGTGTTTCAGTTTCTGTGTACAATATTCTCCTGGTTCTTTTCATTTCATTCTGCATCAGTTAATGGAGGTCTTTCCAGTTCATATAGAAATCAAACAGTTCATCATTCCTTAGAGCACAACAGTATTCCATCACTATCATATACCACAATTTGTGCAGCCATTCCCCAATTGAGGGACACCCCCTCATTTTCCAATTTTTAACCACCACAACGAGTGTCGCTACGAATATTTTTGTATAAACATTTTTATTATCTCTTTGGGGTACAAACCTAGTAGTGGTATGCAGTCTTTTAGAGACATTACTTTAATTGCGAATATTTTCAGGTCACTATAGTTCATTGCTTAGTGGTGCTTATCTTCTAAGATATTTACCAGCTCTAGTGGCAAAAAACATGTTTTTTATAAAGAGATATGACCAAGAAAAATGGCATTAAAAAAAGGAAAATGCTTTTTGCTTGATGATAGCTAAGATGTTTTAGCATAAATATCTGAAAGATGAAATCTCATTAAGAAGCTGGATAATAACTAGAATTAAGAGTTTTGTTGTTTAATGTTTATACTGTTTTTGATGCTATACAAAACATGAAAATGTTTTTGACCTGCCTTTGACTTATAGTTGAAAACAGTTCAAGCCTACAATATGCTAATATACAATACACAGGAAGCCAGAACTCTGAGATGTTTCTAGTTTGTGTTTGGGAACCAAGAGGCAGAGAAAAGGTTTGTTATCATTTAAAATCTCTATTAGAAGTTTTTCAGAATAGATTTACAACCAGAGAAGGAAGTATTTGGTGAGGATAGTGTTTCTCAAGTTTTTTGGTATTGCGACCCTTTTTTATACTCTTAAAAAATTATTGAAGTCCAACAGAACATTGGTTTATGTGAGCTCTTGGTACTGATTGTTAGAAATTAAAATGTGTTGGTATTATGAAAACAGTTTTGACCTCGAGGTCAAAGCCTTTTATCCAAGTTCTCCCACACTTTGAGAACCACTAGTGGGGAGGAAATTTTTTTTTTTTTTTGAGATTTGAAGGTCTCACAAAGGAATGAAATCACAAATGAGAAAGGACAATGGGGGAGGGGAAGTAAGTGTAGGAAAGGTATGAAAATGGGATGAGACTTAAAGGCTGAAACTGCTGTGAAAACAGTACGATATCACTCTGTGTATACAGATTGAAACAGAATCCATTGAGCCACCGAGCTGCCCCCTTGAATGAAAGTATTCTAACGAAATGATTAAATATTGATCATTTTTTGACCTCATTATTAAACTACTAAGGATATATATTAAAGACATTAACAAATGGGAAAAAAGACCCATCTCATATTCCTAGTTGCTATAGAAACAACTTATGCATTCAGTTGGGGAGTATCTGAATGAATCTTGGCATATCAATGTAATAGACTATTACTGTCCAATAAAAAAGAAACATTTGAAAACCAAAAAGAATTATGGGAGGCTCTATAAAAAGTTAAGTAGACTGCAGCATATACACTTATTAAGTATGCCAGTTTTTAAAAAGGCAAAAAAAAAAAATCTCTTTGAATAATATAAAAGAAATTGGAAGATAAAGTGTTAAAGCTAATTTTGATTTTGTCAGAAAGTAAATAGCATGGAATTTATGGTTATTTTTTTGTTTATGTTGCAAATGAAATTAAATTTATGATAATAAAAGATTAGGTGGTCAAATAGGAGATGGACATATGAGGAGAAAGGTCGAATTTTTAGTGATTTTTGTCAGGATTTTCTAGCATCTCATCTGGCATTTATTTTTTGCTTTATTTAAAAATTTTGAACCTTGATAAACTAATTAGTAATGTGAGGAGAATTAAAAATGCAAATGTAAAACACCCCAAGTAGAGAGAATGATAACATTATATTTCCCTACCCCCTAAAAAATTCTGCCCATATTTATCAAGCTAGTGCTTTGCATTTTTTTTTCTATTTATATTAAATTAATTTCTGTATAGATTCCCACCCCCACTCTACTGTAGTGAACCATTCCTTATAGCAAAGAATAAAAAGGGAAGGAGAAAAAAAAAGCATTTCAGATAAACTAACCAACACATAAAATAAGCTAGAAGGTATGCAAAATAGTTGGCCTCCCTAACCTTCCCCTTCCTGCTACAAAGAAGACAGGGAGGCCAAACTCTTGTCTTTTAAGCATTCTTACCTTGATCCTTGTGTTAATAACCCTAAGCTAGGGAAGACCAGATGCTTCTAATAATATTAACACATGTAAGTGTTCTGGAGAAGGATGAAGCAGAGGATTAAAAAAATATAATGACCAAAGGAAATTCACATCCTGATCTACCTAATGTAGGTCTACATGATTTTGTTTTGTTTCGTTTTTTCCTTCCAAAGGTTTAGTCATATATGTAGGACATTGGCTATTTTCACAGTTTAACTATATGTGCTTTATCATCTCTTGGAAATTATTGGAGGACAGAGTATTCAGATACTGTTAATTCTTAGTTATCCTAGACCCATGTTGGTGAACCTATGACACAGATGCCGGAGGGGGCTGTTCCCATCTCCCTCTCTGCACCTGAGGACTTTCCTGACTTCACCCTCCCCTCTGCCAAGCAGCCCAATGGGAGAGCTTCCTCATTCCGCTGTCTGGGGTAAGGTGCTGGGGTGTTGGGCTTATGTGGCCTGAGGGTTGCAGTTTGGGCAACTGGTCTCTAAAAGGTTTGCCTTCACTGTCCTAGACAGATAATTTCCATTTGGTAGATCTATGATTGTTAAGAGTATCTCAGTATTGGTAAGCTGCTTTCTAAATAAAATATTTATTGTAAAAACAAATTGAATCCGATTGTAATGCAGGTATTTGAAGACAAGGAATATAATTTGTCTATAATTTTTAGAGTAAAGAAGGATCACTGGGCATATAATAGGTTACAAGATTTGTATTTGTGTTTGTGTGTAAAGCATTTGAAATGGTGAACCTTAAAGAGTGCTATGTAATTGTGAGGTGTTGATGATAATAGTAATAATAAAGTAACACTAAAACTTTTACAATTTAAAATCTACATTAAGATTTTTGGGACAACCCATTTTCTTGGCCTAGTTCACTTAATACTTCACATTTATAAATGGATAACTAGGTGAGTTGATCTCTCAAATTTCTACCAACTCTTAAAGAGTTGTCTTCTACTAGTGTTTCTTTATTTGAGGGTTGCCATGTGAAAAAGGATCGACTTGTTTAGATTATTTCAGAACTGAACATCCAAGAAGTTGTTGGGCAGAAATTCCAGAGACTCAGAGTTAAGTTTGATGTGAAGAAAAACTTCCTAACAGATAGAACTGCTCCAAAGTAAAATGGGCTACTTTAGAAAGTATAGTTGGTTAGATCTTCCACAGTAGCCTGGATGTTCACTTGGCTTGACTATTGTAAAAAGGGTTCTCATTTTGCTGCAAACTGTTTCCACTATCAATTCTGAAGTTCCTTCTGACTTTAGATTCTGAGATTAAAATTAGTGATCTTTCAGGCTTCTCTAAAATGCAGTTTTTTTTAAACTCACTTTGATATTAAGTATCTATTCCAAGGTAGAAGAATGGTAGGAGCTAGACAATTAGGGTTAAATGACTTGCCTCGGGTCATATAGCTACAAAGTGTCTGAGGGCAAATTTCAATCTAAGACCTTGTGTTATTGGAATTTGGGGGGTTCTTTGGGGTTCATTTGAGCCTTAAATATTTAGATATTTGACATAAACTTCCTGTGGACGTTTAGGGGACTTTGAAACTACATTTCCCATGATTCCTCTTAGGAAGGAAGTGTGATTACATAGAGAACAGTATAAGACTCCTGAGGTGATTGGGTTCTCTTTCCTGTGAAGCAGTCAGGTAGGCAGAAGGTAATGGCGGGCAATTTGAATTAGATCATAGCAGGCGCATGGTCTTTCTTAAATTTACCAACATGGCTTTAAATAAAATATGAATACTTTTATCTATATCCATTTATATCAATTTTATTCATAACAGTCTCTAGGACTGGCCCTTGACTGAGCCACGTGGTTGCCCCTATAATAAGGTTTCTAATTTTCATTTATATATATCAGCAGGCAATATTATTGTTAATATAACTTTTCTCAGAAAATGTCAGCAACAATGTCTGATGTTTATATAGTACTTTAAGGTTTGCAAAACACTATAAACTTTCATTTGAACATCACAACAGTTCTGCGTAAAAGTATTAGAGATATTATAATTCTCATTTTAAATAGGAAACAGAGGCTCAGAAGAGTTAGCTGGTTTGTGTGTGTGGGAGTGGTGATAATAGCTGGCAAAGTGTTGTCCTTAGGTTGTTCTGACTACAAATCTAATACTTCATGTACTTTGATGCCCTGGTCATTTTAATTGTTTGGTGAGAAGTTAGTTTCCATTATTTGTACAAATGTTTCTGATTGTCACAGAGAAAATATTACTTAGTGGAAATATTTTATCGAATAAATTTTTCTGTGTAGCAGAGAAGAGAAAGTTGGAGGAGGGATAAAAATAAATAAGCATTTTGGGGAGCTCTATCAAATTTGCTATTATATATAAAGCCAGATAGACTAGAACAAATGAGCACAGTTATATATTATGAAAAATGAAAACATCTGTAGAATTGATTGCCTTTTGCCACTTAAGAAGTGGAAAATAAACAGTAAAGAGGCTATAGATTTATTTTTTCTCTATAGCTTGATATTTAACTGCTATTCTTTTAAAATAGACTAGCTCTATTGTGACTATGAGAGAAATCAGGCTGAAGTTATGTGAAAGAAAAAGATGTTCTGTTCTGATAGAGTTGCATAGTTTAACCAAAACAAGGGATATTTAAGGAAATTAGCAGTACTTTTAGTTCAGAAGTAAAGTAATTAACTGCTTTGATGGAAAGAATTAAAAAAAAACTTGTCCAAAGCACAGTTTTCTTTTGTGAACTATAGTGATATTAGTCAATTTAACTTTTAGATAGTAAGGAGAGCTTTGCATATAGTTGCTACTTTTTCTTTGTAGATTCCTTTCAAGGCCATGGTAAATGAATGAACTTGTATTTAGTTATTTATAGATGAGGAGCTGAAAAGTTTTCAAAAATTATTTTATTCCAAACAACACTAAATTAAAGTTAAATAAAATGAGCATTTTCACATACAAAGCAGGATAGAAAAAGAGGATTATACATGAAACACCAAATCTCATTGCCATACAGCTTGCTTTTGTAATAAAGCAAGTAGGCAACTTTCAGGGCTGTCTTGCTTGCCTGGATTTTCTTCTCACCTTCTCTTCACTCCTGTGTAATTCTCAGAAATGTTCCTTCTTTCCTTCCTGATGTTTATTTGTCTTTGTTACAGTATCTTGGTATTAATAACTTGTTTTCTAAATAAAATGTTTGTTGTAGAAACAAATTGAATCTTATTATAATTGCAGGTATTTGAGGAACATAATCTGTCTATAATTCCTACCTTCCTCTCTCTCTTCCTCTGTCCCCTACCCCCCCCCAAACATTCACTGACAAAAAAGGCCCTTATAACAAATGCACATAATGAAGCAAAACACATTTTCCACATTGATCACATCCAAAAATTTAAGCATTATTTTGTACCTTGAGTCCTTTTCCTCTTTATCTGTTAGTGGGTTTCATGTTTCATCATCAGAACTCTAGAATTTTACTTGGTCATAGTAAGCATTCATTGAGCATTTATTGCATGCCATGTACTGTACTTACCAGTGGGGATCCAAAGAATGGCAAAAACTAGTCTCTAACCTCAAGGAGCTATTCTAATGGAGAAGGCAAACATGAAAATAATTAGGTACATATAAGAGATCGATAGGCAATCTTAAAGGGGAAAGCATTAGAAGCTGGTGAAGTAGGGGTGGAGATGGTACTGAGGAAGGCCTCCTGAGAAGGTGAGGTTTTATCTGAGATTTGAAGGAAACCAGGGGAACTTATGAGGTGGAAGTGAGGAGGGAGAGCATTATAGCCATGAGGGGCAATCATGTGTAAAGAACAGGTAGGCCAGGTATGTGGATTGCATGAGATAACATGTTTAAAGTGCTTTGCACACCCCAAAGTACTATATAAATGCTAGCTGTTGTTGAGTTTGTGGAGAGGAATGAAGCATAAGACTAGGAAGGTAAGAAGGGGCCCAGTTATGAAAAGCTCTACTTTAGCCAAGCAGAGGATTTTATATTTAGTCCTAGAATCCATAAGGACCTATGAGAGATTATTGAGAAGGGAGTTACATAGTCAGACTTAAGACTTTAAGAATAGTTATTTGAGCAGCTGGGTAGAGGATGGAGGAGCATGGGGTGAGACTACAGGTAGGGAGACTGATTAGAAGGCTCTCGTAATAATCTAGGGGAGAGGAAAGGGTATTACAGTCAATTTTGTTATAGTATCTGTTCTAAAAATCCAAATTTGTTACAACACTATTAATATATTAGGGAACGATTTGATCATAAGTTGAATTTTGAGTTTGTTTATGTATGCTTTCATCTATGAGAAACACTGTACACTTGGAAAACTGTTTACACTTGAATTGAGCTGCATTAGAATGCACAAAATGCACATGTGCATACACCTCAAACATCAACCAGTCTTCTACTTTTGGATAGTTCTAATTATTAGAAAAATTTTCCTGACTTCAAGCCCAAATCTGTCATATATAAATTATAAAGTTTCTATCCACTGTTCTTGGCTCTTCCCTTTGAGACCAGAATAAGTCAAATGCCTCTTGTACATGACAGCTCTTCAAATACTGGAACATAATGACCATATTCTCTCCAACCCCAAGTTTTATAGTTTTGTTTTCTTCTGGCCAAACAACCCCACCTCCTATGTTTTCAGTAAATTTCAGGATCTTTTGCCCTAGGGAAGCTACATTATCTAATGGAAATCATTTGAACTAGGAGGCATGGGATGTTTATGTCCTGTCTAGTGGTCTTACCCCTTTGACTCTTCATTTCCTCACCACATCATTAAAATAATGCCACATAATAGCACTTTAAAATGGACAAAATAGGGGGCAGCTGGGTAACTCAGTAGATTGAGAGCCAGGCCTAGAGATGGGAGGTCCTGGGTTCAAATCTGGCCTCAGATACTTACCAGGTGTGTGACCCTGGGCAAGCCAACTCCCATTGCCTAGCCCTTACTGCTCTTCTGACTTGGAACCAATACTTAGTATCAATTCTAAAGCAGAAGGTAAGGGTTAAAAAAAGAAAAAAAAAGCCTGACAAAACACTTTCCTCATAACAACCCTGTGAGATATGTAGTGCAAATATCTCCTTTTTATAGATGAGGAAATGTACATTTGGGTATACAAACACTAAACTTGTTTCTGCTCAATCTTCTCTATCAAGTCAGGTAAATATGCAATTACTAAGCACTTACTGGTTACGTTAGGTGATTTCAACACAATGATGCTTTGCTCTTAAAAAAAAAATACTCCAAAGCAGTACAATGAAGCCCAATATCTGGGAGATATGTTCAAAGACCTGTCACAGATGGCAGAAACTACAGATTTAAACAAACACCTACTTGACCCTCAGATCAAGTGCTCTCTCCCTGCTCCTGTCCCTCAGCTTTGTACTCTCCAGCCTCTTGCTCACTTCCCCCCATCAAAAAAAACCCACCTTCTGCTGGGGCAGACCATTGTTGGTCATCAGTGCTTCAGTGGGTAGACGTTTGGTGCTTTGGGTTGACTGGTGAAAACTGAAGGGGCTACTGTATTTGGAAAACATCTGTTAGATAAAGTAGCCTTTTGAAATGTCATTCCTGTTTCAAGGTACCTTAGATCAAGTAGGGAGATTCCATAAATATCAAAAATGTGGAAATAATTTGAGATTTTATTTGCTGTAATACCCCAATCAAGAACATTTTAAATAAGTAAGAGTTTCAAAAGTGTCCCCAAATGATCCACTTTTACTTCAATCTTGATATCAAAGTTTGGCCAAGAAAAAATAAAACAAATTTGAATAATTACCTTTCCAGTCAGTTTTAGTTTATTCTAACTGCATGAATTAGTAGTCATGAAAAAGTTACATTCATTGATTCATGACTAGAAAGTTCTTACTTTGGGGCAACTTAGAAAGGAAGAAAACAGTGAATGATAGGAAGTACAAAATAGGCATTTATTAAGTACTTACTCTGTCCCAGGTTCTGTCCTAAGCATTTTACAAATAGGATTTTCTTTGATCCTCACAACTACCCTGGGAGGGAGGTGAACTACATAATAGAATTATCCGATGGCTTTAATGTTCCCATTGGGAAACAGTGATTTGATTTATCTCAACTGGTCTTTTTGGTGGTGAACAGGTATCATTGAATCTTAGAAACAGGGACAGTTACATTATTTCTTTTACCTAAACGAGTTATTAAATCTGGTATAAAATCAGATTAAAGTTTAGCTAGGTTTGGACTAATCTTTTCAATGACTTGGACACCATATAATTTAGGGTTTTTTTTAGCCATGTGTAGTAGAATGAGCACAGATTAGGAATCTGGCTTGAGAGATGAATTCTTATTCTTGCTATCCTGTTTACTTGTGATAGTAGGCAAAAATTACTTCAACTTTCTGTTTTTAATTTTCCTTCATTTCTAAAACGGGATGAATACTATTATGTCCTAGTTACAGGGTTTTTATGAGGATCAAATGAGAGAAGATGTTTACAAACACATTTTGGAATGGTACCATGTATATAAAAATATACATTATTGTTATATCTAATTTGTACTGTAAGATTCTGGTTTGGGCATTATGATATATTTCACATTTAAAACTTTTTATGTTTGGTTTCTTTTATATTAAATTTATATCTCATCATAACCTACCCTTTTTTTTAGACTGCTAGTTTGAAATAAAGCTCGTATTTGTGTCTAGATTTATAGCTATGTGTACATGATGGCAGTGTTGTTCTTGATACTATAGTTTAGATTTTGTCAAAGTTTTCATTGTTAACTTTCCTTTGGATGCTTTTAAATTTCAGCTTGGCTTTGCTTTGGGCCATAGTGATAGGATCTGAATGTTTTTTGATCAGGTATTTTTTCCCCCTTGCTTCTCCCAGTGAAGTATGAATTAAGGCTATTTTGTGTGACTTTCCTCATGTATTCTACAAAACTTTATCAAAAAAGTTTTGAAAGTAGCTTACATTTATTTTCATAAGCCTCTTTTACACTATAACAATGATAACCTGAATGTGACATGAGGTATTTTGAACTGTCAAAGTTTGTGCCTATGAGGCAGAAATTCTGGCAAGTCCTGTGTTAGCTAGAAAGCCCTTAGGTGTGACACTGTTGGGCTGTGTGTTCATCATTCAAGGCCCAATTAGGTAAATTGAGATAGATTCATCTGGTTTGGCCACCAGAGGGTGAATTTCTTTAGCCATAATAATTCAGCAGACTATCTGTTATGGCTTTTAGTAGTTTTTATGCTGATAGGAGCATTTGTGTAAATGAGATTTATAAACTTTTTGCAATAGTGTTCTATAGTGATAGACTTTTAGAATTGAACATTAGTTCTATCGTGTGATTTTCAAATCATTTAATGCCCTTGGACGTCAGTTATCTCATATAGGATGAGACATTTGTATTAGATGGAATCTTCTTTCTAGGTCCCTCATTCTATGAATGGACTGAATGCAGGGTACTCCTGGATAACTCTTTTGATGTGATATATT
The DNA here is from genome assembly GCF_016433145.1 of Gracilinanus agilis. Taxonomy (NCBI): domain Eukaryota; kingdom Metazoa; phylum Chordata; class Mammalia; order Didelphimorphia; family Didelphidae; genus Gracilinanus; species Gracilinanus agilis. The sequence goes on from NC_058131.1 coordinate 463,905,098, forward strand.
TCTGAAACCAGTAGAATTCTTGGCAGGTATCATGCTGCCACTGATACAGGTGCCTACTTTTTAATATTCTCATTTGGATCTGGTTTTCATTATTGTTCTTAAAATGTTACAAATTAAAATTTAATATTGGGCAAAGCTGGTATACATTTATTGAAACCACATGTCAAGTTTTATTAGTTAAAATCAAAATCAAATGTTTATTCTTTTGCATGTCAGGGAACATTTCTAGTAAGTGGATAGTGGACTAGGGGATTTGAAAACATTCAATGTTGAGGCACTGAAGAATATTCTTACACTGCGTATATTCCTTAAAATGCATAAAAAGTAGGTGAGTTTTTTTAATTCTCATAAAATCTTTGCTATTTATAATGGCAGTAATATTGTCCTTGTTCATTTCTTAACTATTTCTTAACTATCACTGTATCATGAGTCTCTGGCTTTTGTTTATTATTTCTTCAGTCCCTATTACTTCTCCTGATCAGTTTCCCTTTCCATTATTAAAAATGTAAATCTTTTGAAACACATTGTTGTCTTTACACAGGAGCATCTGGAGGTTCTTACCATCTTCAGGAGTCCTCTAGATGCTCCTGTTTACAGCTAATATTGTATTGATTGTATCTAGCCCTAAGACATTGGCAGAGCCTCCTGGAAGAGATCTTTAAATCATTCAAAGGCATTTGGACTAGTCATCCACTCAGGAAAGTCCACATGGATGAAGAATTCTTATTGTCCAAGTTTCAGCACGCATCCAAATGGACACTATATAGTTTGTCCAAAAATATGTATGTCTGGGACAGTTGCAGATGGGAAATGAACTGAAAAGAAAGAGAGGTGTATATTGCTTTTGGAAAATTGCAGCATTTTTAATTGACTCCAAGCAACAAACCAAAGCTTTGATATAGACTTTTTTTTTTTTTTTAAACACTATTGATGGGGCAGCTGGGTAGCTCAGTGGAGTGAGAGTCAGGACTAGAGACGGGAGGTCCTAGGTTCAAATCTGGCCTCAGCCACTTTCCAGCTGTGTGACCCTGGGCAAGTCACTTGACCCCCATTGCCCACCCTTACCAATCAATCTTCCACCTATGAGACAATACACCGAAGTACAAGGGTTTAAAAATATATATATATAAAACTATTGATTCCTCATTTAATGTTGATAATCTAAGTTTTTTTAAACATTTATTAATATTCATTTTTAACATGGTTACATGATTCATGCTCCTACTTTCCCCTTCACCCCCTGCACTCCCCCCACCCATGGCCGACACACATTTCCACTGGTTTTGTCATGTGTCCTTGTTCAAGACCTATTTTTTCCAAATTGTTGTTAGTTGCATTGGTGTGGTCGTTTTGAGTCTACATCCCCAATCATGTCCACCCCGACCCATGCGTTCAAGCAGTTGTTTTTCTTCTGTGTTTCCTCTCCTGCAGTCCTTCCTCTAAATGTGGGCAGCGTTCTTTTCGATAAATCCCTCAGAGCTGTCTTGTGTCATTGCATTGCTGCTGGTACAGCCGTCCATTGCATTCGATTTTACCACAGTATATCAGTTTCTGTGTACAGTATTCTTCTGGCTCTGCTCCTTTTACTCTGCATCAATTCCTGGAGGTCATTCCAGTTCACCTGGAACTTCTCCAGTTTATTATTCCTTTGAGCACAATAGTATTCCATCACCGGCATATACCACAATTTGTTCAGCCATTCCCCAATTGAAGGACATACTCTCCTTTTCCAGTTTTTTGCTACCACAAAAAGTGCAGCTATAAATATTTTCGTACAAGTCTGTTTATTTATGATCTCTTTGGGGGTACAAACCCAGCAATGGTATGGCTGGATCAAAGAGCAGGCATTTTTTTATAGCCCTTTGAGCATAGTTCCAAATTGCCAGCCAGAATGGTTGGATCAGTTCACAACTCCACCAGCAATGCATTAATGTCCCAATTTTGCCACATCTCCTCCAGCATTCATTACTCTCCCCTTCTTTCATTTTAGCCAATCTGTTAGGTGTGAGGTGATACCTCAGTGATATAGACTTTTTACTAGTGTTGGCAAATGGTGATAAAACCTGCCTCTGAATCACTGCCTCTGAAGAACTACAGTTGAATGCCACACAAAGAGCATTAGAAAGGTACATGGTAGGTGAGAACAGCCTGCAATAAATAACTAATGAGGAATTCTGAAGAATAGGAGACAAGGATATCATCAGAAAATTGTAGGACAGAAAGAGAAGATGGGTTAGTCTTGAGGCTGGAGTGAGAGATGACAAATAGAGGGCTGGACTACTCCATTGGGACCCTTGCTGCATTGGGAGAAAGCAAGAAAGGCCTCCAGGATATTGGGTAGATTACACCAAACTTGTAGAGAACTTGGATAGGACAAGATTAGTAGGCCTTGAATGGGTTGCAGTCTGCATCTTGGAGAGAATTTCTGAATTGACAAGATCACATATCTATTTGTATTTTGAGTATCCCTGGAGACACTTCTAGTGTTTCCAGACTCAATGCACTTGGTTCATCCTACCAAATGGAGCTATTCGTTCCCCCTTCTCCCACCTTCATACTTTTATTCTGAAATAAGAGTTTCAAATACAAGGCTACCTTTTATTTACAAAATAGATTTATTCTTGAAAAATAGGATATATTCCATCGAAATAAAATAATACTTAAATATATTAGAGGAACTAAATATCTGAGGAAACCTTTTGTGACTAATAATTTTCTTAAATTAATTGCCTCCATTTTTTAAAAATGCTTACCTTCTGGCTAAAAATGGATACTAAGTATTGGTTCCAAGGCAGAAGAGTGGTAAGAGCTAGGCAATTGGAGTTAAAAGTGACTTGTCCAGGGTCACACAGCTAAGAAATGTCTGAGACCAGATGTGAATCCAGGACCTCTTGTCTCCACTCTATCCACTGAGCCACCAAGGTGCCCCAAATTAAGGACCTCATAGTTTATCTCTTTTAAAGTTATTTTCAGTCAAGTGCCATATCTAATATGGCCTTGTGCTTCATAAAATGTCTTCCTTTATGCAGGCTCTTGATTGACTACATTGATTTCCACATGAGAAAACAAATCAGTTATATAAGCAAAAAGGATCTTATTTTATTTCCTTTCTCAAAAAAAGAAAAATGGCAAACATTTCATTTTTTAATAGGAAGAATGGCCCATTTTCACAAGAATTGCTGAGAAAACTTAAAGAAAACTAGACTAAATTTTGTTTAGACATTTATACAATACATCAAAATAAACTCAAAATGATTACATGGCATTAGTGTTAAAGATTACACCATAAACAATTTAGAAGAGAAGCAAATTCAGGTGTCTTTCATAGCTATGGCTAGCAAGTAAATTCTTGACTTAACAAGGGATATAGGTGATTACAAATGTAAAATATATATCCAGAATGTGTGAAATTTAAAAGATTTTGTATGGATAAAATGCATTTGGGTTAAGAAGGAAAGTGGTCAGTTGGGCACAATAATATCGAATATCTCGGATACCCAAGACATATAAGCAACTAGCAGAACTATAACCCAGAAATCATTTCCCAATCAATAAGTGATCAAGGATATGAACAGTTTTCAAAAAAATGCACACCATTTACAGCTATATGAAACAATGCTCCTGATCTGTTAAGAATGATCTATTCTTTAATAAAAAAGGGTAAAAAACCAAACCTAATCAAAAAACCCCCCAAACAAACCCACCTCTCCCAGCAGATAGGTAAAGATCATGAAATATGATCAGTAGTGAGTGTTTTGAGGCATTATGGAAAGATGGGCACTGTCAATGCAGTATCAGTAGACCTGTGAATTCATCCTGAAGCAATTTAGTATTATGCTGCCTCATTAATCTTCAGTTTTTCCCTATCTGTTAGCTGCTTCCTTGTTGTCTACAAACATCTATGTTTCCCTAAAAAAATTTTTACTTGCTCCTAAGAGCTTCTAACTCTTAAAATTTTATGATAAAAATAAAAGTTGGGTGGTTCCTTTTCTTTTTTCTCACCCTCTTCTAAATTCTCTGCTGTGACTTCTGACTTCATTCAGCTGAAATGGCCAGTGATCTCTTAATGGGAAATTAAATTCTTTACTGCCTTTAATACTGTCAATTACCCTTTTTCCTCAAGGTTTTTGTGATGTTGCTTTCTCTTTTGTTCTCATCCTATCTGTCTGTTTTCAAGTCTCAAACCTACCTTCTGCTGTATGTCTTTTCTGGTCTCTTGCTTTTACTGTGAAATTAACCCCAATTTATACTCTAGAGATCTTTTATATCCATAGTTGTTTGTAGTTCTCCTTTTTAGAACTATGAACTCCTTGAGGTCAGCTGTTGATTAAGACTGTCAAACATTTCTGATACATTATTGTTTTATGGATTCCATCCCACAAGTATCTTTTTTGTTGTTTTTATTTGAGTGATGTGGTGATCTGGTTTTCTGTTATATCTACTACCTAGATGTTGATGTAACTATTTCCAGTGTCTTTAGATCTTGAGTGATATTTGATTCCAAATCTTATTTGATGACTGTCTTTAAGGGTCATTGATATACCTTTCTTTCTTTGGTCCTTACTATGGTGTTGGTCATGCAGATCCTGAAAATTTTGTAGATTCTTTGTTAAATATTGTGGGATGATGTATTTATTTATTATGGCTACAACTGATACCAGTTTTTAAAAAATTGTTCTTTGTTTATTCAGTTTATTTGTTGTATTTGTCCCTTCAAACTTAAAAGGAGGGGTTTTTTTTTTGACATTTTTATTTTATTTTTTTAAAATTTAAAACCCTTAACTTCTGTTATTGACTCCTAGGCAGAGGAGTGGTAAGGGTAGGCAATGGGGGTCAAGTGACTTGCCCAGGGTCACACAGCTGGGAAGTGTCTGAGGTCAGATTTGAATCTAGGACCTCCCATCTCTAGGCCTGACTCAATCCACTGAGCTACCCAGCTGCCCCCTTTTTTGACATGTTTTTAAAAATGTCCATCTCTTTTCAGTCATTCTACACACACGCATTATTATTTTTTTAATCATCCATTTCTTTGTTAGGTAGCACTTGTACCTAGAATTGTAGTAAATATAAAATTTCAGTGCTTTTTGGATCATCAACTTTTCCCTCTTTGAATCTAAGTATTTCCTAAATTTCTAGTCTAATTTAATATGAGTTTAGGAATGAAGTAATTTCTTATGATTTCCCTGCATTGATATTATTATGAAATTTGGAACTAAGGATATTATTTATAAAAAGGTATGAATTATTTGGGCATGATTGGTAAAATGTTAACAGTTTTATGATGATTTCATGCTGGGACATAAATAAAACAGTATGTTTCACTTGTGCTTAAGCTGTGCCTCTGTTAGTGGTCAGGAGTTTCTGCACACATGGCATTTCTACTAAATGGAGGTATTGGTTTGTTTGATAGATTAGTGTATCTTGCCTTCTGGTAGTACTAGAAGCTGAAGGAACCCAACTGACTTTGCTGTCCTTTAGATCAGGCTGATTATCAGCCATGGTTCTGAGTAAAATCAGTTTGCTTTGTCACCAATCTCTTTTTTAGCAATTTAGGAAGGAGTTATCTCATTCTGATTGCTAGTCTTAATAGGGAGTGTCAGCAGAGTCCTACTCTTATTCATGTTCTTCCTCTTCTCATCTTTTTGATGAGTTTCAGGTAGAAATGATCTAAAGATAACCTGCACTTCTGCTATTATTGTATATATAGTTATGCTATTGCACAAGTGAATAAAATGATTGCTTTTTGTAATTGAATAAGAGTACTGGGATGCAAATTTGCCTTCTGCTGGCACACTGAAAAGCATCTTCAGGAAAACTCCAGTAGCAAAGAAGACAGTAACAGTGCTCTATATTTTATGATTTTGATTTCTTCTGTTCTCTATATTTATATTTAGAAAGCTTTTCATTCCATGTAGCATGTAGATCTGTGAGTATTTGATGTAAAGGCATCAATTAAAATGTTCTTAAATTTGGGGGGGGGGAATCAATGTTATGTTTGAACAGTTTTGTTTATAAGGATGCTTTTTTTTTTGTTCCAGTACAATTTTATTGCTATTGTTAACCAGCAACAGCAACAAAATGTATAGAAATAGGAATTTGTTATCTCTTCATTTATAAAGGATAGTAAGTGATATAATTAACTTTTAGCTACCTGATCGTGTCTTTCTAGTTATCTAGTAGATGCTAAATTTTGCAAACTAGTATGATGTGCTGCACAGTTTCTACCACTTCCTTGCATAATCTGTATTTTTTTAAAAAAATAGTTTCACTTCTAAGATAGAAGAATGGGAAAGGCTAGGCAAAGGGGATTTAGTGACTTGCCCAGGGTTATATGACTAGGAAGTGTTTGAAGCCAGATTCGAACCCACCCAGGTCTTCTAAACTCCAGGCCTGGCACTCTACCCACTGTGAATACCCAATTGCTCTAGGATAATCTGTATTGATCAATAATTCTGGGCTTTCTTAAAGAAAATATTCTGTAATTTTTATTGGCAGTGAATTCATCCCGCGGTGCTATCACAAATTCCTCTTTTTCTATGTCTGTATGATGCAGCCATTTGTTTGATGCTTTTTTGTGAACATATGGGTTGAATTCATGTGGTTGTTAACCCACAGAGTGAGTTGGAAGTGGCTTTGGTGCCAGAACTTAGTACAAGTTCAGTGTTGGGACAAAATGAGACACTTGCAAGTCATTAAGCAGTACAAAAAGAGGACTATAATGCCCCAATACAGCAAGAATATGCAGCACATACGACTGATTCAACCATTCTGCAGGGCTACAGTACAGTGCACATCCTTTAATCCTGTAAAACTACTATTAGGTCTGTATCCCAAAGAAATAAAATAAAGTGTGTGTGTGGGAGACCTACTTGTGTGAAAATATTTATAGCAACCCTTTTTGTGGTGGCAAAGAATTGGAAATTAAAGGGATGTCTCTCAATTGGGGAATGGCTGAAGAAATTATGGTATATAATGGTGATGGAATACTATTGTGCTATAAGGGACGATGAACTGCTTGATTTCTATAAGATCTGGAAAGACCTACATGAACTGATGTAAAGTGAAATAAATAGGACCAGGAGAACTTTGTACACAGTAACATAAATATTGTGGAATAATCAACTCTGATAGACTTTAGCTATTATTGGCAATATAGTGATCCAGGACAATTCTGAAGGATTTATGACAAATAATGCTGTCCTGTTGGAGTTGGAAAGCAGATTAAAGCATACTATTTTTTTACTGTTGTGTATTTGGGTTTTTATTTGGTGTTCTGGTTTTATGTGATTGTTCTCTTATGAAAATGAACAGTATAGAAATATGTTTTGCATGATGATATATATATATATATATGTATATATATATATATAACCTAGATCAAATTGTTTGCCATCTCTGGGAGAGGGGAGGGAAAGAAGAGGAGACAAATTTAAGAAAACTTACATGGAAATTTTTTATTGCATGTAATTGATAAAAAAATCTTTATTAAAGTTAAAAAATATTCAACAAGGGTATAGTGGTTCTTCTCATCATTATATTAGAAATGTTTTTGGACATTAAGGCAAGATATGTTGAAGGGCAAAGTGACTTGAGTGATCTTGAGAAATCTGCAGTCCAAAGGGCTTAGTGGGACTTTTTATGTTTAGAGTTGATTAAGAAGCCACATTGGTCAAGGTGGGGCCTATCTGGTCCCAGGGATAATTTTAACTCCTTTTAAGGAAAGTTAATCCCTGTTAAAGGAGGGAAAGGGGAGAGGCTAGGCCTACTCCTTGTTGTGAGTGGGAGGAAAGAAGTTACATTAGGCAAACTTTGGTAAACAATCACCCACTATCACCCACTGAGTACTTTTTAATTCCACATTTGGAATTTAACTGTTTCACAGACTCCAAATACAGTTAAATCACTTTCTGTTACATTTGACAAATCTCTCATGCATGTTGTCCTTTACTATTGCTTGGTGCAATGATATTATTCCAAAAGTCATTTTGTAGAATTTTTATCTTTCTGTGTATTCTACAAATATTTATCAATCCTCTTCCTCCTTTTTGGTGAGAAAGCATTAATATTTCTGGATCTTCCTTAGGGTTATGAGACCCAAATCTTGTTAATATTGTCTGGGTTTTCATTCTGATACTTTCCAAAATTATAAGTCTGTTTTGTGCTTCTGAAAGTATATATTAAGCCATTGTATTACATAGATGTTAATTGCTTTAAATTGTTATTTCTATTTAGCTTTTGATTACAGGATATCTGTAAGTCTCTTAACATATTTATAGTTTTTTACTTGATGGTTTTATACCGATTATATACTGATATATAATATCAGATTACTATCTAGTTCTTATTTTTTTCCTGGTGGGGTTCAGATAGCAATACTAGCCATTGCTACTTGTTATTATTTTAAATTTAATATTCTACTGCCTATTTCACAAGTGAATAAAATAATTGCTTTTTGTAGTTGAATACAAGTTTAGGATGTAATCTCATCCTTTGTAGTCTCAATGATACCATCTTCCTCACAACTTCAGTAGCAGACAGGATAGCAGGGATGATGGGCGCCTCATCTTGTTTCTGCATTTTGGTATCCTCTTTTGGGCTTCAATATTTTGAAAGGTTTTCATTCCTTGTAACATGGAGATTGTTAATATTTGGTAAAGGATAATTATTCAAATGGATCATTATTTCTGGGAACTTGTAGCTAATAGTTCTGTTGGTAATGATGCTCTAGTTCCACTGCATTTTATTGGTGGAATTCTCTGGAATATTTTAAGGTATAGTTGTACTATGGGAATATGGCTTCTGTCAGTTCATGTAAGGTAGGGAACTTCTGATATGATAATAGACACCAGCTCATATCTTGCTATAGGGATTAGTAGGTGTTTGATTTTTATAGCATACAATGATGTGTTTTTATATCTACTCTTTCTCGCAAAATCCACATTGATCCCAAAATCACCCTTATAGTTTCCAATGGCAGTAACCTGTCCTGAATTACCATCATAAACCCTTCTCTTTCCAAAAACAGATTGGTGACTCAGCTGTTAGTTTGCCTCTATTGACACCCTCTTGGCCAAGTTTGAGTGTGTGTTGCACATAGACAGCATTGCCACTTATGGTTATATTTGACAAATCCAATGGTGTGTACCTATTATCAGGCCTTACTCATGCTTGCTCAAGTGATTTATGCCTGCTGCAAAAGTGTCTATAGTCTTCTCACCCGTTTATTAGTTGCTGGAAGAATGTCTCATTCTTTTTTTTTTTTTTTTTTTTTTTTTTTTTTGGTTGGGGATGTGTAAGGAGGTGTTATCTTTATCTAAATGCCTTAGAGAGATGGGCCCTAAGTTTCATTAATATAAATATAGATTTTTACTAGGATACTTCTATTCTCCCCTCTTCTGTCCATCTTCCTCCTCACAGGCCAGCCATCACTATAGTTTGGGACCTTTCACTTAGACTAATATAAGTCTACCAGCTATATATCCTGCCAAAGCAATATTCCAAAAGTTCAGGCCTGAGGCATTGTTATTCCTGTCTATTAACTTTCTTGGCTCAGCCTTGTCTCTTGGACTGAGTACAAACTCCTCTCTTTGTTATTAAAAGTCTTTAGGACTTGTCTTCAATCTACTTTGCCAGGCGTTGTTATGTATATATTCACTCCCTTTCAAGCCTTCTACAATCCAGGCACTAGCCTTCATGATGCTTTTATGTAGATCTTTCCTTCTCAGATTTCTTTCCACAAGCTGCTCCCAATGCCTGGAATGGCCTCCTTCCCATACACATTTGAGAATCCCTACTTTCCTTCAGAATTTAAGCGTAGGCACCATTTTCTGTAGGAAAGCCTTTCCTGATACTTTACCCTCCCCTTAGTTGTTAATGGCTTCCTTGTAATAATTACCTTTGATGTACACATGTTCCCGTGTGTACATACACAAGTGGCTACATATGCATACATGCATATACATATATATTATAATGTGTATGTGGTCTTCTTTAATAGAATATAAGTTTCTTGGGAACAAGGATTACTTACTTTTTGTCTTTGTATGCACAGTGCATGACATATTGTGGATATTTAATTAATGCTTGTTATTTCTTTGCTCTAGCCCTCAAGGATTTCTTTAGATCTTATATCATTGACAATCTACTCTTGGTATCATAGTGTCAGAAAGGATTAAAGAGGTCTAATTCCTCATTCTCAAGATGAGAAAACAGAACCTAGATAAGTTAAATTACTTGCCCAAGAAGTTTCAGCTGGGTGGGATTTGAATTCAAATTCTCTGACTTCAAATCCAACAAGCTTCCCACTGTACCCTGCTATCTTGCTTTGAATATTTTTCTATATTTTTTAATGAGTTGGTTTTCCTTCCCAGCTATTTTGTGAGAACAGTTGCCATATTTTCTGCCTCTTCCCCTCTCTAGTGCTTTGGAACTGCTGTGTTGGTTAATTGGTGTCACTAGGAAGATGACCATAGGATTAAGGGAAACACAAAACTGGTTCTACCCAATAAAGAGAATCAGTTCACATTAAGCTTGAAACCTGGGATGACCTGTAAAAAGTTTAGAGCATTAGTAGTTACGGTGTCAGCCTTTTAATTTTTTTTCTTTTAACTTTTATTTAATTAAGAGAGTTCTTCCTTGGTTACATGATTCATGTTCTTTCCGTTCCCTCCTCCCATCCCTCTCCCTTGGCCAATGTGTGATTCCATTGGGTTTTACATGTGTCACTGATCAAGACCTATTTCCATATTATTGATATTTGCATCAGTCTTTAATTTTTAAGGTTTCTGAGAATTAAGGTTTACAAAATATTTTTTCAAGGCAATGCCAAGGGTTTTTTTTTTTTGTTTGTTTGTTTGTTTGTTTTTAGTGAAGATAATCCTATAAACATGTAGGGTCACAAATTTAGAGTAATAGAGGGACCTTTGAAGTCATCTCATACAGAGTTGTCAAGGCCTATGGACTGAATTAAAATAAAATTTAATTGGAAAATATTTAACAAAAGAAATAAACATATAGTACAATATAGATAATATTAATTTGTGGCTTTCTAAGTCAATTTAGGGCCTGAAAGAATTGTTTCTATTTCAGCTTGACACCACAGATTAGTACAACTCCCTCATTTTAATTGATACTGTTAGCATTGTTTGACATTGACTTCATTGTGGTACTGACCTTTCATACTAACTTGCTTTCCTAAGCCTGGTTATCCCAGATTATTTTAGGAATGTTTTATTGTTAGCCAGAATTGTCTCTGTTTCAAGACTACTTTTCTGGATGATTAAGGGTTTTCATAAATTTTTTATTGAAAGTTAATCTGCCTCAGCTTCTAGGATTTTGTAATTTTCTAAGGCACATACTGACATTAGAAGCACTTTGCATGTTGAATTGCCATCTAGGCTTTTAATTTAGTTAAATTATAACTGCTTCTGTTGTTTAGTATTGTTTGCATAATAATTGGTTCATATAATAACTGGACAAACAAAACTAGGAAAACCCTTATGAGTACAGGTAATTTGAGTTTTTACGTGTATATTATATATAGATCATATGCTAAGAATAGCTTTTTACACTCTCAAGAATAATCTTGAAGGTATTTGCTTTTAGCTGACTTGGCATATGAAAACCACCTTGTTTGGCATTGACTTTTCTGTAACTTTTTATTTTCTGTTTCTATGTGGAACATTGTTGTCAAAATGCAACTGAAATTTTTTGCAATATAAAACTTTGTTTTTTATTTCATAGTCACTGTAGTATACTTTATGCAGCCAAATCTAAATTTTGTCAAATGAGATTTGCTTTAAGTATACTATAATTATGCAAAGCATTTGCTGAAATAAAATCAGTTTTAAACATCTGTTTTAAAAATAAGACCTTTACATGTACAGCCTTGTATTTAGTTGAGCTCTTACTGATCAAAGAATGTGGGAGCCTCAAGTTCAGTATGTACATCCCTTGGTTTATTTGCTTGATGTAAATAGTTGCCTGTAAATCTTTTCCTCTTTGTCTTGGTGTTCAAATAGCCTTTTATCTTCAGAAAATTAATGAGGGTGGAGTGGGGTTGGCTTATTTTTATAGCTATCCAATTCATAAAAGTTAACATAAAATCTTGAAGAGGATTTCCAACTTCATTTGTAATTTAGGTGCCTTGAAATACTTTCTTCTCTGTCTCCTCAAACACAGGTTTTTTATACTCCTCTCCTACACTGGACTAATTTTTTTTAGAATAATAAAGTACTATTCTCTATATTTTAATACCAACATTAATAATTCACTAACTCAAAAGGCAGTGTTCTTTCCACTGTACTACACTGCCTCCTAATGAAAACAAACAAAAAAAAGCTAACATTTATATAACTCTTTGTACTATGCTAACCACTTGAGGATTATTGTTTAATTCAATCCTCACAACAGGTCTTTGAAGGAGGTGCTATTATTATCTTGATTTTATAGATGAGGAAACAGGTTAGGTCACATAGCTAGTAGGTTTCTGAGGTTAGGTTTGAATTCAGGTCTTCCTGACTCCAAGACCAGTGTTCTATCCACTGTAGCACTTAGTTGCCTCATCCTTAAGAAATTTAATATTCTGTTTATTGAATTTTCTGCTTAACTGAAAAAATGTGTGTTTTCTAAAATTCATCATTTGAACAAATTTGGCAACAGAGAAGATTTGAGAAAATGTACCTTCCCTTTTTTATTTACTCGGCATATAAGAAATATTAAATTTATAAATATAGACATTGATAATATAGAGAAGCTCAGTATATCTAAAATGGGTCTTTATAGAATTTATAAATCTGGGAATTGCTCTTCAATATGTTATACCTAGAATTGACAAATTCTTAATACTTAGATGAATATTCTAAAATTATATGTCTGTTAACTCATTGTTATAGCATTTTGAGTTTCTGTTTCTACTGAATTTCTACTTCTTTCAGCTCCAAACAATCTGTTCATTTCTTAAAGCCAGTAATTTCTGCAAAGTGCTAGACTACAAGATGTAAGCACTCAAAGAGAGCATATTATTTTATAGTAGAATAATGCAGAATGTTGATGGAAACTGAGTGACTTTTTGGTGGGGTTTGTATTGTTCAGTTAACTGTCATTAATTTTTTTTTAGATCAAAAAGCTATTATAGCAAGTAAAGTATTTCTAGCTTCTTTATATTGAATAATTTATTTCTAAACTCCTCAGCTAAAGTCCTTCTTCAATATTCCTCATGGTTACCCAGGGTTCTTGTAGACTATACCTACATAATATCATAGCACAAATCTTTCCAAGTACAAAAATACTTTTCAAAGTGTTTTATTAGAATGGAGTCTGAGGATATAATCACTCAAATGAATCTGTGATCTTGTCAATTTAGAAATTGCCTCCATTCATGGAGGTTAAAACCTACCCATGTTTGCCTTACTCTTGCAGGACACGTATCCGTGTCCTCACCAGTCTACTCAATTTTACCTGAGGTCTTCCTCATTTTCTCCTGATGTTGTAAGAGGTGGGATACTTCAACTGACCACCTGCCATCATGACCAGCTTATTTTCTTTTCCTATCATACATTTCCTTCATGATGTTTTTTTTTAAACCTTTACCTTCTGTAGGCAACGGGGGTTGAGTGACTTGCCCAGGGTCACATAGCTAGGAAGGGTCTGAGGCCGGATTTGAACCCAGGACCTCCCATCTCTGGGCCTGACTCTCAGTCCACTGAGCCACCCAGCTTCCCCCCACGATGTTTTTTAAAATATTAGAAACTAATACTTTTCATTGGCAAGCTATGGCTTATGAATGTTATAAAATTATCCCATTATAAGTAATGAATATGAATACTAAAAAGAAACCTTAGGAAGACATGGAAAATAATACCAGGAGAAGAAAATAAAGGCAAAAAAAGTATGCAATGAATGTAATAATGCAAATAAAGTTAAGATGAAAGGAAATAAAATTCTTATAGACAACAATGTCATTGCTAGTATAACATGAAAGTTAAAGAACACATCCTTTTTTTAATTTAATTTAATTTAATTTAATTTAATTTAATTTTAAACCCTTAACTTCTGTGTATTGACTTATAGGTGGAAGAGTGGTAAGGATAGGCAATGGGGGTCAAGTGACTTGCCCAGGGTTACACAGCTGGGAAGTGTCTGAGGTCGGATTTGAACCTAGGACCTCCTGTCTCTAGGCCTGACTCTCACTCCACTGAGCTACCCAGCTGCCCCCGAACACATCCTTTTTGTTGGTATACAGACTATTGATTTTAGAACATTCTTTGCGGGGCATTTATTTTGGTATTTGCTAGACAGAGTTTGTTGTACCAAAACAAAATGCATCAGTAAATTAAAATAAAAAGTTGGTTTTTCTTTATATATTACCCTCATCTACTATCTTGAGTAGGAAATGTGATTAAAATAATTTAAAACCCTAAATTATGTAATTTTCCATTTGCAAACATATCTAGTCTACCCAAATGATTAAGCATTTATTTTATTAATCATTTCCCAATTACATTTTAATCTGGTTCAGGCCATAGTTGGGTGTCTTGTGACTGCTTGTGGTTAAAACCTCTGGCTAGATCCTCAGCTCACAAGCAATGCCCTAGATCAGTGATGGTGAACTTAAGGCATTGGTGCAAAAGATGGTATGCAGAGCTCTCTCTGTGGGCATGCGGGCCACCCTCCCTTCCCAACCACCACAATTCCCCCCTTCATCCCCCCAGTTTGCTACTAGAAGGCTAAAGGACTCAGGCAGAGCTTCTCCCTTCCTCCTCTCCGCTTTGCCAGACATTTTTTCATAACCCTCCCTCCCCCTTTGCTCAGCAACCCAATGAACCCAATGGGAGCCCACAGTGGGTAAGATGGGTGGCTCACAGGCAGTAGAACTGGAGGGGAGAGCAGTATTTGGGCCACTCCCCTCCCCCTCGCCACATGTGCCTCTTATCACCCATCCCTTTGCTCCTGTCTGGGGTAAGGGGGTGGTGGGGCATGGGCACAACACTCAGTCTCTGGTGTGGGGCTATCACAGCACTGGGTCTGGGGGGGGGCAGGGGGAGCCTGGTATTCCTTCTCTAAAAGGTTTGCTATCACTGTTCTAGATAGTTCTCATAGTAAAGTAGCTTGAAGGAGTTAGAATCAGGTTCTTGATAGGCTTCTTGGGGACAGATAGGTGGTGTCAGTACCTGTTGAAAATCAGGTGGTGGTTCAGAGTCTCCCACCAGGTGAATGTTGGTACCTATGATGGGGATGGGGTTATTCTGAAAAACACAATGGTTTGAGGCCAAGTCTTAGGGGACCTTTCACTGAGCTTGAGTAAGATAGTGTGATGGATGAAGAAAGACATGACTAAGTAGTCTCCTGTGCTGGGTAGAAACCACTCTAAATTGAAAATTATGATCCTGGGGTGGCCCAAATCCAGGTTCCAGTTCTGCATTGTAAATAGAACCATAGGTCAAGATGGAAAGAAGAACTTTGCCTGTGAGATGCCTTCTTGGACGAACCCTGTGTGCATTGAGTTTGATGTCCTCTGTGCTGATGGCTCTGTGGCCTCTGATCCCTTTTCAGTCTCTCACACTCTCTCTCAACTGGACCAGATGCAGCCTGGTGTGAAGAGCAGGGCCAGGAGGCCATGCTGGCAGTCTTTCTTTTCCCTCTCCCTCTCCAGGAAGCTGGGGCCAGGAGATCAAGGGAGCAGGATCAGGCCCAAGCTGAACCCTACCTGAGAGAGTGATCCTAAGGGTCGGAGAGAGAAGGGAGAGTAGAGGGATGGTGCTCTGGGGAGAGGCCCAGGTCCCTATGGATCCAACAGATTTTAAACACCTACTGTGTGTCAATCTGTGCTAAGTGCTGGATTTATATATGTAATACATGTTTATTTTTGGCATACATATGTAAACTTATATATGTACATATATTAATAATATAAATGTATAAATTATACATATAAACCAAAGAGTTACTTGTCAGCTTTTGAGAAAAGTCTGAGTAGAGCTCCATTTAAAGAGTAATAAATAACAAGTGTTGATAATCAAAGCTGGAAAGAACAATTGGAGAATGCATGGGTTATGATGTTCTTATCTTAATTTAAGCTGTATCCTACTATGACATGCAGGGTTGGAAATGCAACATTTGTAGAAAATTCTGTTCACTTTCATTCATAACTGGTAACATATCTGATTTAAAACAACTGAATGATTACTCTTGACAGTGCATGTATAAACACGACTTTAATGTCTTTGGGAATTGTTTACTGATTTTGATGTTGAAAAATTAAGTACAGTATAGTCAGTCTCTACATTATGCATTTTCACCTTTTTTTGTTCGAATGCTAAAGCATTGACTTAAGTCATTAAACAATATTTAGATAGCAAGGGAGGAGATCAAATAGCTAAAAAAATTTCTTTATCCATATATAAATATTTTATTCTTTAGAGCAGGGGTCGGCAACGTATGGCTCTGGAGCCATATCTGGCTCTTTTGAGGGCCAGATATGGCTCTTTCTGCAGGAGCCATAAAGTCAATTTTTTTTCCAGGCACTGTTACAGGAGCGCGCACTGTGAGCACTGTACGGCTCTCACGAAATTACATTTTAAAAAATGTGGTGTTTATGGCTCTCACCGCCAAAAAGGTTGCTCTAATTCTGAGGAATAGAATTTGAGTTGGAAGGGCCTTGAAGTGGTTATCTAGTCTAACCTGTGGTGTGCCATTAAATGTTTAACCACCTGCTTGTGGGTGAGGAGGAGTGAGAATAAGTTCATGTGGTAGACTTTTAAGTTGGAACCACATTAGTAACATTTGCCCATTATTTTTGTAAATCTAGACAAGGGTTTGGGAAATTATGGATGAAGGAGCCATCAGGTATGCTTTTGTATGGCCCTGGATCTAAGAATGGTTTTTACATTTTCAAAAACAACAAAACTTTATTTTTAAAAATGTGAAAAAATCCCCAAACTTTCTTAGCTTTCAGATTATAAAAACAGGCACAGGCTAGATTTGGCCCATGGACTGTAGTTTACTGACCCCTGGTGTAGACAATTAACAAAACAATTAATTAGATTGTGATTTGCTAATTTCAAAGATAAAAAATATGTTGAAAAATTTAACAGTTGGCTATCTTCAGCTGGTTCTACCAGTCTCCGACTATAGCTTGTCTGGCATATAGTAACATTTTTATCAATGCCCTTCTGAAATCCTGGTGCCCATAATTGAACACAATATGTCAGATGAGATTTGAAAAGGGAAAATGACCTCCCTACTCTTGGCAGCTATACCCCATCTTAATGCAGTAGAAGCCTGCATTTTCCTTATTTGGCTGCCATGTTATAATGTTGACTCATTGAACTAAGTTTTACTCCTGATAATTTTCAGAATAACTCCTATCTAATAATGTCTCTGCCATCTTCCACATATACAGCTGTTATTGTACCCACATGAAAGACTTTCTATTTATCTTTAATGAATTTCATCTTCTTCGGTTTCTTCATCAGCTCAAGGCACTAGCTACAAAGATCCTTTGGGATTCTGATTCTTTCTGCATGTTAGGTGTCCCTTTTAGCAAGGTGTTGGCTGCAGGTTTGGTAAACATATTATTTATGCTATTATTCAAACCAATGATAAAAATGCTAAATAGCTGGGATTCCTGGGACACTCCATTCTAGACCTCCTGTGTTTTGAACCATTAACTAGTTTTTGAGTGGCTACTTAATGATTTAAGAGTCTACATAACTATTGTTTTCTAATCCATATTAGTTTATCTTTTCTATAAATATATCTATGTGAAATAGTTTATTAAAGGTTCTGCTGAAATCTAGCAAAACCATATTCATAGCCTTCTCATCTGTTAGTTTAATTACCCTGTCAAAAAAAAAAAAAAAAGGAAATGAGATAGTCTGGCATGAGCTGCTCTTGATGAAGCCATTACTTCCTTTTCTAGATCTTCTACCACTATCTCTTTAATGATCTGTTTCAGAATTTCCCCAGGAATTGAAGTTAAGCTCTCCAGCTTACTGTCTACAGACTTTGTTATCTTTTCTCTTTTGAAAATTTAGACATTTGCCATTCTCCAATTTTGTGGTGCTCCCTTTTTCCTCCCAGTCTTTCATATGTTCCCAATCCTGTATCCTAATTCTTCTAGAAAACAGAAATATGACATAGTGGTGATAAGGGCCCCTAATTGGAGATCCTTTGTTTGTGGCCTAAATTTTGGACATTTATGTGTAGACATCTGAGGCCAGTTTTTACAACCAGTTACTTTTTTCTTAGATTTTGACTTGTGTGAATTTCTGAATGTCTTAGCTGCTTTTCTAACTTTGTGGCTTTTCAAAGATAATCTCCCTCTCCTATCCCTTTTAGTTTAAAACCCTTTTGATTCTATTTGAAAATACATTAGGTATACTCCATCTCTGGCTAGGAATCTGTGTTATTCCTACATTGTAAGCCATGATAAAGAAATCCAAATCCCATTCTGAGATATCTTCTAAGCCATCCTCTTAAATTAATTTAAAATCAGTTTTTCAAATTAAATGTTCATTTCTGTATCCATTTCCTTCAGGAGGCAACAACAAGGAAATTATATCCTGTGTTTCAGTTTTTGCCCCAAACTTCATAAATGTTGACAATACTTTTTAGGTTTTTTCTGGAAGTGTTGTTTTTGTTCATATAAATCACTAGCAGTAGATAGTTTATATCTATTTATATGAGTTGTGGCAATCTGTTATATCTGTCATCAAATGAAATTTTCACTAGTAATATTGTTATTGCACATGTCCCAGGAGTACAATAGACCTCTCTTCTTGTCTAGATCTGTTGTTTTATTTTTCTTCTGATTTTTACTGTGAACTCCGGTCAATATATTGTTCTTTGGAAAACAATTTCTTTCTCCTTAAAGCATCTAGCTCTCTCCTTTTTTGGGAAGAACTTCCAATCTGCTTTTAAACTCTGTGGAGCTGTCCTTTTCCTTCTCTTCATCCCTGATATGCTCTTCCATTCTCCATTATCTTGACAATGGTCAGATTTCCTGTCTTTCCCATCAGATTTCTTTTCCCATCCCCATTTAAGTATTTCTTTGCTTTCCTCCAAGACAGGAAATTTAGGTCAATAACTACTCTAGGAGTACTGTGTTGCATGCTCCCTTACAGCACAGCCTAGTGTTGGGCCTGGGGTCTGGGGGAAATAAGTATTCACCAAAGATGTGTGCAATGCTGGCCAGCACTCACCAAGTCGAGACATTTTTATAGAAAACATGGAAGGGGAAATGAACTTAAATATGTAATTTATCTTAATTTTGTTAACTTTTTACATATAACCTTTCTATTAATATCACAGAGCAAAATGTATTTTGTATGTGTTCTCATTTACCATTTTTGCCTTTTTCATCCAAATTTTCTAATCATTCACTTTAACAGTATATTTGGGTCTCATGTTTTCACTGTGATAATGGATACTTGAGGCACTTTTTATAAAATCCTGATTATTAAAAAAAAGAAATTTCATCTCAACTACTTGAAGGTAATTATATCTCAACCCTAATTATCTGGTTAAACTTTTACAGCCAACTGCCACCTCTTGAGAGCTTAGGTCCCCTAGGAATTCCTTTCTTTTGTATCATCAGCCTTCCTTTCTGCCTTTGACCAGTATTCTCTTTGTTTCACCAATTTTCCCCCTCCAACCATCCCATTTGATTAATGCTCTTCCCATTTCTTTCTTATTTAACCTTGCCTTGTCTTGCCAACTAACTACCTTATTCTTCTCAGTCCTCCATATACTTTTCCATCTTAGTACTTTTTCACATTCTACTCTGGAATTTTTGTTCCTATTTTTCTTTCAACCAAAAGTAGAAACTGAATCAGTATCTGGGCCTGATGATTGTTCTTTGGGTTTTTCTCAGTTTCTTTAAAATTTTGTCAAATTTCTACTCTCCAAATTCAGTCTGAACCCATTTAATTAGTTGAAACTTCTCCAAGTAACTCCATGATTTAATTCTCCTTATTCTGTTCAAGGCCTTTTTTATCTCTCCATTCTTCCCCCAACCATCTCTCAGGAAAAAGTTTCCCTAATCTCCTTTCTCCTCTCATATCTATTGGTATTATTCAATGATGTCTGGTTATTCCACTAACAACCACATCTTAAGGTTATAGTTTGAATATTAATCTTACCAGTCAGCAGTTCTGACAGGTGAAAAGCACTTTTAAAAATAATAATTTTTTTGTGGCTTTCTGATTAGCTTTGAAGAGCTCTAGTGACTGTGATCAAAGAATGATTTAACAGCACGTTTTATTTCCTATTGGTGCTGGGTTGTTCCAAAAATATTGCATAGCTACTGCTTATTGCTTGGCACATAGTAGGCATTTAATAAATGGTTTTTGTGAATAAACTGAAGAGGAAGGGGAAAGTGAAGGGTCAGGTTTTGAATATTTGTTTGCTCTATGAGCATTTATCGAGAGAAAAAGATACTATCAAGTCATAACTTCTTTAGACAAGTCTTTTACATGACCCAGGCAGTCCAGATGATTTACCTCTCCATACACTTAGAATTCTAAGAAAATTAATCATCAATTAGTATTCATTTTGGGTCCAATTTTGTTATGTGTTTGGGACATATTTTTATGGACTTTGTGTATGTTTTAGAGTTTATTGAAGTATTTTGTATAATTAATATGTATGGCATATTTTTATAGGACCATGAATTTTTACATGATTAAAGAATACATTATCTTATCTTTGCCTTATGCCATTTTATATATTCATAACTCATGAGTTTGATGAAGAGCCCTAAACTTTCTGGTGTTATCATTGGAAAAGCTTTACAACATGTCAAGGCATATTGTAACACAAAGAGATTAAGCCTGAAAGTGTTTTAAATTGGACTATAGTATATATTGCCTTTAAAAGGGCCAGTCAGTGAATGTGATGAATTTGAGTTGCTTTGTTTTCTCTTTTCTACCCTTGCCTTCTTGGAATCTCAGGGACCCAACAAAATTTCCTAGTGTTTTTTCATTCTCTCATACACATCTAAATTCCAAAGTTTGAAGACCGTGGATTTAAAAACTTTTAAGAGGATATTAGTGGAGAATGTGACTTGGAAGCTTTGGGGAAAAAATGATGGTGATAATGAAATCTAAGAGGAAAAGCTCTTTAACACAGCTGTTCTAGAGGTGTTCAGATTAGCTACCATTACCAGTTTACTTTTGTATTTACATTAGACTTATTAAATTTTCGCATATATTATTGTGAGTGAAAAGTCCCCTACCCCCTTATATGAGGATTAGATTTTAATGTTAGTAGTAGTATTGAGTTAATCATAATTCTAAGATAGTTGTTAGCATAAGTAATGATTTTAGTAGGCCTTTTGTGATTATTTTAGTATAAGTTTTAAAGTAAGATAACTATTGAATATAGTTAATCATTGTTAGCATAGGCCTCCGTTTTAACCTTAGCTATTATGGTCTTGAACTTGTGACTGGGTCTCCATTAACACTGAGGTTTTTCCCTTGGTTAGAAGCCTGGTGACACTCCTTCACTTTTATATACACCCTAGTATACATCATCAAGCTTTTACCCTGCTTGGGAGCCTGGCCCCTCTTCCTTACCTGGTCATCTTAGTATACGGCATCCTTGATATCATCAGGCTTAGAAAGTAGGGTTCAGGCTCCTCCACTCCCCTCTTGTTTATCAAGTAACTTTCAAGTCATCACCAAGTGACTTTATCAATTAGAAGTATTTCCTAATTACTTCAACCAATCCACATCTCTATTTTTTATCACTATCTTGGATTATTTCATAAGTTGTGATATTCTTGGGGTATAAAAGAAGTCCTCCCCCAAGGCTTAGAATCTTTTGGTCTTGACCAGGAGTCTGGCTTTATTGTGAGACCGGCCCTCTCCCAATAAACCTGTTTCTTTTTGACTTGGAGACTTTGTTTCTCTTATTTACATTCCTGTGCTTAGAAACTGTGCAACATTATTATTATTAATTATTATTATTATTATTGCAATTTGGGTAAGTAAATAGTGTTAAATATTATCCCTAGTATGTAAATAAGGAAATGGGCAGAGGAAGCCCATCTGTCAAACAGGATAGGGGGCAGCTCATTGGTACAATGGAGAGTGCTAGATCTGGAGTTGGGAAGATGTGAATTCAAATTCTGCCTCAGAGACACTTAATAGCTAGGTAACCCTGGGCAATTTACTTATCCATTGCTTGCCTCAGTTTCTTTAAAAAGTGGGGATTTCAGTAGGAGTTTTAATGAGATATAATTGTAAAGTGATTAGCAAAGTATTTGGTACATAGTAAATGCTATATAAATGTCTATTGTTATTACTCTTATTTAAAGAAAGACAAGTTTATGTTCTAATGGAGGAGACTGCATGCAAACAACTGTTTACAAAAAAAGATATATACAAAGTAGATTGGATCAATGGAGGGAAGTCACTAGCTTGGAGGGAGAGGTAGTAGGTAAGACTGAAATTTTAGTTGACTCTTGAAGAAAGATGGGGAATCTAGAAGTTTGAGATGAAGAGGGGGAGAGTATTTAGGTATGGGAGTCAACTAATGAAGGTGAATGTTAATTGTTCACCATCATAGAGCTAGGCAGTGATGACACTCAGGGCTCTTGCCTATGTTTTTATTAGTTCATCTAGTGTTCTTTGTGCTTTCTCATATTGTCTCTTTACCTCAGACCAATTCCATTTCACAAAATTAATAAATTGTAGCCATTATTAAATGTCTACCACGTGCATTAAGTGATGTCAAGGGGACAAAATTTAGATTAGACACAGTTTTTCCTTCATGGAACTTAGTATTTTATACAAGTAACTAACAACAATAATGATAGTAAAAATCATGGTAAATTGGTCAAATACCCAAGAGTAAATACTATTAGCCCAGGAGCAAGAAAATTTACTATTTGATAGGATGGGATAATATTTCTAGTCATGGAAGTCTTCCTGGAGAAGGTTATATTTAATAGAGTTGTAAAAGATGGTTAGGCTTCAAATAAGGTTTCTGTTTAGATTAATTGAGGGAGAAAACTATATTAAGTGTTAAAATTACATTGTTTGGTAAGTTATACAAGAAGCTAATTTAAACTAGTTCAAAAGTTTACTTCTACTACCCTATTCCAAAATCTCATCCTTTCAATTTGATAATTTGAAGTTTGAGGTTCACTGACTTTGAAAAATATCTCTTAAGTTCTCTTAAGGGAAGGAAAATCTTTTAAAAGATTTCTAGCAGTTAGGTGCCTCTAAGGGTAGTGGGTAGTCTACTGAGCCTACAGTTAAGAAGATCTGAGTTCAAATCCAATCCCAGACACTTAATAGTAAGTGATCCTGGGTAAGTCAATTAACTTCTGTTTACCTCAGTTTCCTCATCTTTAAAATGGAGATAATAATAGCACCCACCTCCCAGAGTTCTTGTGAAGATCAAATGAGATAATAATTGTAAAGTGTCTAACAGTGCTTGACACATAGTAAGCATTACTATGTTTTGTTGTTCAGCTGTTTTCAATTCTGTCCAACTCATCATAACCCCATTTCAGGTTTTCTTGGCAAGGATACTGGAGTGATTTGTCATTTCCTTCTCCAGTACATTTTATAGATGAGGAAACAGAGGCAAACAGGGATATGTGACTTGCCCAGGGAAGATGAATCTTTCTAACTCCAGGCCTGGCACTTTATCTACTGTCCACTTAGCTGCCCATGTAAATGTTAGCTGTTATTATTAATCATCATCGTCATCATCATCACCATCTTATTGTTACATAATATTTTAATCTCCAGGGATGGAACAGAAGGTAACCATAGAAAGCTTTCAGTACAACATTATATGAATGAGTGTTCATTCTAGATTGATTTGTTGTTTTCTTTCGGCATGCCTCACTTCCTCTGTTCCCGGATATATCCTGTTTTCTGGAATATCTGTTGTATTTAGCCTTAGGTTCTATCAGACATTGGCAGATGGCAAACTTTCATATATAAGTGATGTTATCATTTGTTTACTCCCAGGAAGGCAGTTTTTAGTTATCTGGAAGCTTTAAGTCAAATGAAATTGCCTTATATGTTATAACAATTAGTATCTATATTAGTCATTGTTTTCATTACTTAAATGATGGCTTATTTTTGATAGTATTTATTTGCATGTGAAATGAGGAAAGTGACAAGCATTTGTATTATATGCAGCAAGCCAGGATTTAAAAATGAAAAAAAAAAAAGCCCAACTATTCTTTTAAAAAAATTACTTTAACAAAAGAGGATTCTGATTGGTGCCCCCCTCCCGCTTTTTAATTGCTCTACATTAGATTTCTCTACATTAGACTATCTTCTACTTCCCCATCTGGTGGTAAAATTCATAACATAGAAGGTCCAAGATTATTATGATATTAAATGTCAGCCTGTAATTCATATTATTTTGTTAGTTTTTTAAACAATCTCATTTTTTATCTGAATTATTCAGCAAATAACCAAGCTTTCTGAGTTTATGGAGTTTAAATCTACTCATCTTAAAGGACATGCAAAATAAAGGAACAGAATGAGGTGGAGTCTGTATCATAAAGATTTTTCAGATTACCTGACCTAGAAGATTTGAGTTTAAATCGCCTCAGGCACTTATTATAGTGACTGGCTTGTAACTTTGGACAATTAATGTAACCTCTACCTGCCAGTTTCTTTATCTGCAAAATGGGGATAATAATAGCCCCATTTCCTAGGGTTATTGTTTGGATCAAATGAGATGATATTTATAAAGTGCTTTGTATACCCTTAAAGTACTGTAGAAACAGCATCTATTATTATTGCATTTATTATTACTATTATGATGATGATGCATTTATTGTAATAAATGGCAATATTTATAGAGATTTTATGGTATTTATTATTTCATTTGAGAAATTAATTTGTTGAACTCATTTTGTGTGTGTGTGTGTGTGTGTGTGTGTGTGTGTGTGTGTGTGTGTGTGTTCAGAGGAAGCATAGTAGAGTGTATAGAAAGCTGTTTTTAGGGCGAAGAAAATCTTGGGTTTGAAGCCTTGTAAACTCAGGCAACACTTAACCTCTCAGTCCCTGAGGCAACTCTCACATTATAAGCTCATAGTAATAACTATCTTTTTTTAAAGCTCTTTAAGGTTTGCAAAGTACTTTTACATGTGTTATTTCATTTGACCCTCAACAACAGTCATGTGAGGTAGGAGCTATAAACAACCCATTTTACAGATAAAGCCAGGTGAAGTGGCTTGCCTAAGATCATATAACTAGTAAGGGTTTCATGTGGGATTTGAACTCAGTTCTTCCAGGCTCCCAAATCTAACATTATGCATTGGTAGAGGAAGTTTCCTAGCCTGGGAGTTCCTATACTAATGAAATTACAGGTCCTTTCTCTTATCTCTTTATTTTCCCTAGATATGTTGATTGGCTTTTAAGAATGAAGTAGAAGTATGCTTGGAGAGGTGGTGCTCTACAGTGATATAAAATGACACTTGAGTCCTAGTAAACTGCCAAAAGGTCTTGACTTGAGATTATAATAAACGGAATATCAAGCATTAATTTAATATAGATTAGAGGAGAGAATGTTGGCTTTGGAATCAGAGAATATGGATTTAAATCCTGCTCCTATTTGTATGTCTTTGGGCAAGTTACTTAGTCTCTTTTGGTAACTGTCTCCTCATCATTAAAATGAGAAGGTTGGATTGTATGGCTTCTGAGTGTCTTTCCAATTCTACATTTATGATACTATGATCTGTGGGCCAATTAAATTTGCTTTCCAATTACTTACCTTTAAATAAGTGAGTTTCAGTGTATAAAATGTACCAATTTCTTCATCAGTTATCATTGTCAATTTTGTTTTATGCAGTTATATTTAATAGTACTTTGTTCTACTCGTTTGGATGTTCTTTCATAAAATTCTTTCCTAATTTCTTGATTTACCTTATTATCTAATTAATATAAGTAATAGATATTCTATTACTTCTTTGTACCAAAGTTTATTTAACCATTTCTCTTTTGTTTAATGTTGGCTTATAATTTGTTGCAGAAGTTGCTATATTTTTTAATAGAAGGTTTTTTTTTCTTTTTTGAGAATAACATTGTTTATTAGTGGGGCATGCAATCTCATTAGCAAAGAATAGATTTTTTTTTCACTAACTTCTTCCTCAAAAAAGATCCTTTGTGAGTTCTGACTTTTGCTTTTAAAGGGAGTTGTGTCCTCTTTCTGACTGGACCTGATAGTTCATCATTTGAATCTCCCCTGGCAGTCCCCATTGGTGGATATTTCAAAAGAGGAGATGGACTTAGAGACCTCAGCTCCTCCCTCATTGCTTCAATCACAGGGGTGGCTGGTCTTTGCCCATACAAGGAAGACACTAGCACATCCTTTTTTCCCCACCATGTGACTGGGCCAACTTACTTACCATGGCTTTGATTCTTTTAAGATCTAAAGAAAAAAAATACTATCCCAATTTGATAGTCTGAGGTTGGTAGTAAGGAAGGGGAGATGATTAGGAGTAACCCCAGCCTAGAAGCAGGCTGATGGGAAAATAATTTCACATAGAAATACTACTAGAATGAATATGTCAGTATTAATTTTCCACATTACTCCATTGGATTCCAGTAAATCATTCCAAATATGGTATCTATACAGTTCAGGTTTTGTTCACTAGGATATTTAAAGACCTGAAGGTACTATCATTTTGTGGAGGATCCAACTATGATGTTTTGGTGTTTCTTAACATGATGTTAAAAATGACTAATACGTGATTGACAGGGAGCCATTGAGAGGGCATATCTCTGGCATGTGGGTCTTATAAACATGCATGGGAGGGCACAACAGCTTTATAATAAAGACATTTTCAGGGTATAATATCAGCAATTCAATGATAATGTTAAAGAGTATAATTAATTTCCATTTTTGTTTCTTTTCTGATTGCTTTCGAAAAAGATTCTGCTGGCTTTCAAAAGTTTCACTGGCTATGACTAAGTTTTTTTAGCAATGTTACAGTGTTGTGTAGTATATTTAACATGTCCCTAATAATTACATTTATTTAGTAGAAAAAATATTTTTCCATGTTTGAGGTTATAATGTATTTTCTGTTATTATATAGTCCTTTTATGTTTTAAGTTCATTATGGGCTAAAATTCACTAAGATGGGTGAAATGTAGTGTGACATATAGATCTAAAATTAATTTCCCACCCAATTACTAGTTCCCCCAGTACATTTTTTAAATTATATTTTCTCCCAATTACATATAGAAATAAATTTAAACATTTGTTTTCTGACATTTTAGGATTAATCCCTCCCCCCAGCCCCCAATGCCAAGTAATCTGATATAGTTATACATATACTATTGGACAATACATATTTCCATGTCTATCATGTTGTGAAAGAAGACAGATATCACACATACAAGAAAAAAACTCATGAAGGAAATAAAATAAAAAATGGCATGCTTCAATCTGCATTCAGACCTTATCAGTTTCTTCTGTGGCAGTAGACAGCATTTTTTATCATGAGCCTCTTGGAGTTGTCTTGGACTCTTGCATTATTGATAGTGTTCATTCATGGCTGATCATACAATATTGTCACTACTTTGTACATTATTTTGCTCATTTTTCTCACTCCACTTTGCATCACTTCATATAAGTCTTTTCAGGTTTTTTGTGTTTGTCTTGTTCCTCACTGCTATTCTATTATAATCATATACCATAACTTGTTCAGCTTTTCCTTAATTGATGGACATCCCTTTAGTTTCTTGTTCTTTGCCACCACAAAAAGAGCTGCTATAAATATTTTTGTACAGGTAGGTCCTTTCCTCCCTTTCTTTGATCTCTTTGTATACAGATGTATTTCTGATATTGCTGGGTCAAAGGGTAAGTATTATGACCTTTTGGATGTGGTTTCAAATTGCTCTCCAGAATGGTTGTATCAGTTCATAACTTTACCAAGTGTATTATTGTCCCATTTTCCCTATATCCCTTCCAACATTAGTCATTTTCCTTTTTTTTGTCATATAAGCCAATCTGATAGGTGTGAGGTGTATGGTACCTCCCAGTTGTTTGAATTTGCATTTCTCTAATCACTAGTGATTTAGAGCATTTCCTCATATGACTATAGAAAATTTTAATTTCTTCATCTGAGAACTGTCCTCTCTCTGGCAAGAGTTGGTGACCTATTTCATCTTCAGTCCTTTGGACTCATGGTTTATCATTGCATTGCTCAGAGTTCTAAAGTTTTTCAGAGTTGTTCTTCTTTTTATATTGTTGTTATATATGTTTTTAATAATTCTGCTCCCTTCATTCTGTATTAGTTTGTACAGGTCATCCTATTTTTTGTGAAACTATTCATTTCATTATTTCTTATGGCACAATAATACTCCATTATACTTTTTTTTTTTTTTACCCTTGTACTTTGGTGTATTGTCTCATAGGTGGAAGATTGGTAAGGGTGGGCAATGGGGGTCAAGTGACTTGCCCAGGGTCACACAGCTGGGAAGTGGCTGAGGCTGTCCATTATACTTTATAGACTGTAGTTTGTTTAACCATTCCCATTAAGTGAATTTCCTCTTATTTTCTAGTTTGGAGTTACTATGAAAAGAGAGGCTATCAATATTTTTGTACATATGGGTTGTTTTCAAGTAAAAGTAGGTATTTTATGTTCTAGGCACTGTTCTAAGAGCTTATAAAATAGTAAAATTTCAGGATGTAGTTCCAAATTGTTTTTTAGAATAGCTAGATTAATTTCACATCTCCATGAAAAGGGTAGACAGGTGTCTATTTTCCAGCATTTATCATTTTCCTTTTTGGTAATATTTGCCAATCTGATGTGTGCAAAATGGGACCTTATATAGTTGCTTTAATTTGTGCTTTTATTAGTTTTTTGAAACTTTTTAAATATGATTGAATTTCTTCCTCTAAAAACTGCTTGTTTGTAATGTCATTTGACCAGTCATTTAATGGGGAATGGCTCTTCTAATGAGCTTTAACTATTGCCTTATATAGTTTAGATATATAGCTTTATCAGAGAAACTTGGTACAAAACCTTTTAAATTATATGAATTAATACTTCCCTTTTATCTTCTCTAATCCTCTCTATTGCTTATTTAGCCATGACTACTTCTCTTGCTCCAACCATTTACTTGTGATGATTTACTTTTATGGTTAAGTCATGTATTCACTTGTCATTAATCTTGGCATAGAGTGTAAGATGTTTGTCTATGCATAATTTCTGTCCAACTTCTTTCTAGTTTTTCTTGCAGATTTTGTCAAATTTTGGTGCCTGGAGTCTTTAGATTTATTTGTCAAATCTTGGTACCTGGAGTCTTTAAATTTATTAAACAATATCCTACAGTGTTGATTTGATTCTGTATATGCTTTGAACCAAAGTTTTAATTCCATTGACCAACTTTTTTTTTAACCATTATGAAATTGTTTTAATTATTATTGCTTTATAATTTAGTTTGAGATTTGCTATTGTTAGACCTTCTTCCTTCATGGTTTTTTTTTTCCCTTCTGTATTTATTAATTATTTTAAAAAAATTTATCTTCCATTTTAGGATCAATACTGTATTTTGGTTCTAAGGCAGAAAAACAGTAAGGGCTAGGCAGTGGGGGTTAAGTGACTTGCCCAAGGTCACACAGCTAGGAAGTATCTGAGGCCAGATTTGAACCTTTGAACCTAGGACCTCCCATTTCTAGTCCTGACTCTCAAACCACAGAGCCACCTACCTGCCCCATATTTATTTTTTTACAATATTTTTTTAGGTCTATAAAATAATCATTTGGTTGTTTGACATGGCATTGAATAATTAAATTAATTTAGGGAGTGGCACCTTTTTTTTTCAGTACTAGCTTCATCTTCCCATGAACACTGAATATTTCCCCTATTATTTAGCCCTATCTTATTCTGCAAAGAATATTTTATACTTGGATTCATTTGATTCTTAGGTGGTTCTTGGTAGATATATTCCCAAATATAGATACCATTGCAAGTTATTTTGAATGGAATTTTATTTTTAATTTACTCCTTGATTTAAAAAAAATATACATTTCATTTAAATTTTATCCTGTTTTATAAAGAAACCTCTTTTTTTCATTAGTGTTTTCATTAGTGTTGCATTAAATATGTAAGATTGTTTAGGTAGTGTCATTTTTACTGTGTTAATGTGACCTATTCATGAACACTGACTGTCCCTCTAATATATATTTTTAGGGCTTCCTCTATTTCAGTCACTATATATTTATAGTTGTCTTTATATTGGTTATGTGTATTTCTAGCTAGGTTAATTTTTAATGTTTTTTTTTAAAAGGTATATGTTCTTAAAAATGAGATTTTTCTTTTTAAAAATGTTATCTTGATCTTTATTGCCTGTACTTAAAAAACAATAATGGTGTTGATAGTAGAAAAGGAAGAAGTGGTCCATTAACATGTTCCTTTTACTATTGATGAACAGATGGCCTCCTTCTGTGTGATTACTATAAAATGGGCATGACCAAGGTTTGAGAAAATGGTAAAAGTAGCTGAAAGTATAGAGAATATTAGGATCCTTTATGTGTAATGCAAGAGAAATGTAGTCAAGTGACCAAGGATCTTGTATCTGTTCTATAACTGGTTCATTGTGTGATCATAATGACACTTTAATTTTTCACTTGTGAAGGAGAGAATAATAATAATAATAATATCATTGCCATTTTTTTGAGGGATGATTTGAAGATTAATGAATTAACTTCTTGAGATAACAGCAGCAAATTTGTCATCCTTTCTTGGGAAGCCAGTTTATTCTACTGAATACCAGATTCCTTTTTTCGTGTGTAGAATTTGATTAACTGAAATTTCTGGTAATGTTTAGAATCTTTGTCAAGCAGACATACTTTCAATGGCTGTCTTTTTTTCCTTTTGGATTATGTTATTGATTCAGCCTGTTGGCTTTTGGGAATATGACTTTCTTAAGCTCTAAACCAAAACCCAATTGATTTAAATACCAAGGATGGATTTAAAATGAATTGACATTTCTACTTCAAATTTTTTTTTAGTGATACTAATTTTAAAACAACTGTGAAATTTTCTTGCTCTACGAATTGCTCAATTTACATAGCTCATGTTATAATTTGGGCATTGGAAATGAAGATAGATGTATATATTTGTTGAAATTTATGAAAACTTTCTAATTGATTTTGGGAGTTTGTTAAATCTTTTATTTTTCAATAGTAAATGATAGAAATTTCTTATTAGTACAATATTGTTGCCAAAGTTATAAATCCCATAGTGTATAAGATATCCCATAAATGTCTAATTGTTTTTTAAAACACAATAGAATCACTGTTTCATATGAACTCTTATATTGAGCTTTCTTTTGAAATAACTTTTAACAGAGAATTCCTGTTACCTAGAAATTGATGACAGACTTACATTTCCTTTTTTGTTTCTTAGACGTTCCATCCTCAGAGCAGCCTGAACTGTTCCTAAAGAAACTTCAGCAGTGCTGTGTAATTTTTGACTTCATGGACACGCTATCAGATCTTAAAATGAAAGAATACAAGCGCTCCACTCTTAATGAACTGGTGGACTACATTACAATAAGCAGAGGCTGTTTGACAGAGCAGACTTACCCTGAAGTAGTTAGAATGGTGAGTTTTTTTTTTTCCACATCTCGGATACTTTTCAGCTCCTTCCGTAGTTACCACAGGTGTTTATTGTCTAAACAATGAAGGTTGCTTCGAAAAATTAGATACAACCTTCTCTATTTGTAACCAACCAAAACCAGTTACTGTGATATCTGAAGTACATTGTATGATGATAAAATCCACAGCTTCTTTTATCATAAAAGTAAAGAAAGATTAATAGCTTTATATTTGAAACCAAGACTTATAGTACCAGTCTTGGGTGTGTGTGTGGGGGAGAGAGAGAGAGAGAGAGAGAGAGAGAGAGAGAGAGAGAGAGAGAAACTTTTAGAGAAAAGGCTAGGAGGAGGATTGTTTAAAAGTTTCAAGCTTTTATTTGAATGATATCCAACTTCAGGATGTTTTCTTTTTTTCCCTCTCGTGTTGAAAGAGAACATCTTTAAGCTTTCAACAAAATACTAACTCAGGGACTCTAATTAAAATCCTGCCTTTATGATTAATCATCTTTATAGTCACTGAACTGAGAGACTCTTTTTTAAAAAAGTTTTATTTAGTCTTTTTTTTTCAGTTATCAAGGTTACTTCCCACTGTCCCCTACTGGCCTCCCATTACAAATAAGTATGATGAAGCAAAAGTCATCAACAAATCGGCNACTGGGGAGAGAGAGAGAGAGAGAGAGAGAGAGAGAGAGAGAGAGAGAGAGAGAGAGAGAGAGAGAGAGAGAGAGAGAGAGAGAGAGAGAGAAACTTTTAGAGAAAAGGCTAGGAGGAGGATTGTTTAAAAGTTTCAAGCTTTTATTTGAATGATATCCAACTTCAGGATGTTTTCTTTTTTTCCCTCTCGTGTTGAAAGAGAACATCTTTAAGCTTTCAACAAAATACTAACTCAGGGACTCTAATTAAAATCCTGCCTTTATGATTAATCATCTTTATAGTCACTGAACTGAGAGACTCTTTTTTAAAAAAGTTTTATTTAGTCTTTTTTTTTTAGTTATCAAGGTTACTTCCCACTGTCCCCTACTGGCCTCCCATTACAAATAAGTATGATGAAGCAAAAGTCATCAACAAATCGGCTATTTCATGACATAAACAATCATTTAACTTCTGTAAAAGTTTATTTTTTTGATAGGTTTCTGTAGAATTAGTGTTTTCCTTATTACCTAAAAAAGCACTGTAACTATCATACTCATGCTATTCTAATTATACTAATTGAAAGTGATACTTCAGTGATTTGAGGGATTTAATATACCTTTTATAAAAAACTCATTTACGAATCAGGAGACCCACTAGGAGGATCTGACCCACTTGGTGCATTGTTGATGTTGACCAAGACTTAGATTTTACAAATATCTAGGTTCATCAGTTTGTATTTAAAGGAGGAGAAAGAGTTTGAGGTGGTGTAGTTTAAAAAGTGTTTTTAGTTTGAGGTTATTATATCATAGTTTAAGCTGTGGGGTTATTTATGAAGTTATCTCAGTCAGTTGAATGCCAATAAAATGTAAATTCCATCCTAGTATATTTTGTTTTCATTGCTAGTCCAAAGAAAAAGCCATTTAGAAATACATCTGTGGGTCAGTGATTTAAATTCTTTATCACCATAACCATAAGAGTTTACTTGTTGAATATAATTCTGAATCTGGCATTCAAGGACCTCTTCAATCAAGATCAAATTGACTTTTCTAGGGTCATCTTTCCTCAGCAAAAACCCTGTGCTTCCTTTAGGTGGGTCTCCTCAGTGACCTTGAATATTCCTTGCTTATTTCTATCTTTATGACTGCTCAGATTATACTTGCCCTTTTCTGAAATACCCTCCTGCTTCTTACCCTGTCTAAATCTTGCCTTTCCTTCAAGGTCTGACTCAAATACAGACTTCTTCAAGTACTTCAGCCCAGTTGAATCTCTTCCTCTTCTGAATTGTAGCACTTTCTGTTTGTTCTATTCACTTGAAACTTATTTGTATGTTGTTTTTTATTTTTTTAACTTTTTATGAAAGAATAAAAACAAAACAACCTTCTAGATCTTAAGCTCCCACAGGACAATTACCATGTCTTTACTACCATGTTCTTTGTATTCTCACCTGTTTCTAGCCCAATGATCAATATACATAGAAATCGATAAATATTTATTGAATGAGTGAGTAATTTCCCTAGGTGGAGAGTGGTTATCATCCTAGTGTATAAATTTATTAAGCGTGGGAATAGAGTGAGTTTGGAATTGTTCATCACATCCTCAGTTATAGAAATGAATTCCTTGAAAGTTGAAAGGGTTCTTTTAATACATGAAAAGTAGTTTGGTTGAAAGGAGTCGGGAGTCAATAAATCCTAATTTATATATTCCAATTCCATTCCCTTTCTGATCCTCAGTTTTCTCATCTGCAAAAATGTGAAGATATGATCTTTAAGATTTTTCAGGTTCAAATTGTATGCTGAAACCTGTTATTACTTCTAAAACTTAAGAATAATGCCTAATCACTGTAATATCACCAAGAAATGATTATTCTTTTGTCTTTGGTATGAAAAGGACTCCTGAAAAAAGGAACCATTTTGGTTTAGAAGGAAAAGAAATAAGTTTTGACCAGTGGCATGTGTGAGTTTAAAAAAATTTCACATTTATTGAGTGCTTTAAGGTTTACAAAATGCTTTTTACCACAACAACCCTGGGAAGTAAAATGTGTATTTTTATCTACTTTTCAGATGAGGAAATGGAGACAGAGAAGTTAAATTAGTTTCCTGAGGTCACAGAGTATCAAAGACGGGATTTAAATCCAGGTTCCTCCTTTGTCTTGTGCTCTATCTGCCATATTATGTTGCCTCCCTTTTTAATACAACTGATCTTTCCCAGGATGTACCTAGAAAACTGATGCTACTACTAGAAAATATACCATTCACTTATTAACTTAATTGTAATGGCCTCAAATGTATAATGTACTCTTTTCTTCCTAGTTGTCCTAAATTGTTAGATAAATTGAAGGGCTACATGGTTGCATAGAAAACAGTGGACTTGGAGCTGAGAGACTGGGTTTCAATACTGGTTTTTTTTTTTTTAACATTTATTAATATTCATTTTTAACATGGTTACATGATTCATGCTCCTCCTTTCCCCTTCACCCCCCCAACCCCCCCACCCATGGCCGATGCGCATTTCCACTAGTTTTGTCATGTGTCCTTGATCAAGACCAATTTCCAAATTGTTGGTAGTTGCATTGGTGTGGTAGTTTCGAGTCCACACCCTCAATCATGTCCACCCCGACCCATGCGTTCAAGCAGTTGTTTTTCTTATATGTTTCCTCTCCTGCAGTCCTTCCTCTGAATGTGGGTAGCGTCTTTACCATAAATCCCTCAGAATTGTCCTGGTTCACTGTATTGCTGCTGGTACAGAGGTCCATTACATTCAATTTTACCACAGTATATCAGTCTCTGTGTACAGAGTTCTTCTGGCTCTGCTCCTTTCGCTCTGCATCTGTTCCCGGAGGTCTCTCCAGTTCGCCTGGAACTCCTCCAGTTTATTATTCCTTTTAGCACAATAGTATTCCATCACCCGCATATACCACAGTTTGTTCAGCCATTCCCCAATTGAAGGACATACCCTCCTTTTCCAATTTGTTGCCACCACAAAAAGCACAGCTATAAATATTTTCGTACAAGTCTGTTTATCTATGATCTCTTTGGGTTCAATACTGGTTTTATCAGTTGTAAGTTGTCCATACCCAGGCAGGCAAGTAACATTTAACTCTTCAGAACATCATTTTTTCCTCTGTAGAACTAGGCTATAAAGTTTTCCTTATCCACTTAAGAGGAACAATATAAGTGTTATATAAATGTGAATTCTACTGCTTCTGTTGAGTACCTAAGAAAGCTAAGATATTTGGAAAGAGAGGAAAAAGAAAAAGTACTACCATTAAATTATTAAATAGTTTTCTAAAATGGGAAGGATGGAACTGGTGATGATGATAGCATATCATTTAACCACTACTTGTACTCTATTCTCCCTGATTCCCCAGCCCCCCGCTTTTCTTCAGATGGCAAGTACTGTTTATTTAAAAAATATCACCTCCTTCCAACACACTCTTCTCCACTCCCCATCCCCAGTTTGAGAAAATAAAACTCAGTACTGACTTGTGACTTGAAGTCATTTCTTCTGAAGCAGCAAAGTATTTTATATATTTCTTTAGTACTGACATCTTTCAGTGAAGAGGGTGACACTGTCTGATTTTTAGAGAAGAAAATTGAGACACAAAGAAAATATCTTATCTTCCTTTTTTGCACATTACATCACAAAAATTGACAAAGCCTAGAACCCTTGTTTGCTCAATGATGGTCACCTAGATTCTTATCTTTTCTCATGATCAGCAATATATGTTAATGGATAATTAGTGCAGCTTTCGATGAAACTGCAACGAAGTGTTTTCTGGTCCATATTAAATGCATTATTCATGCCACAAACCTGATACAGAGGCATATTACGAACATTACAACATAAAAGAGAGCAGTCTGTTAATTATCCTTTGAGAACCAAATAACAATCTTTTCTCTCTAAAAAAAATAACAATAGCTAACATTTTATATACCACATTATAATAAGTTTGCAGAGTGAATACTTTTTCATACAAATTGATTGTTGTCCAACTTCAAATGGCCCCTCTCTGCACCCAGACCGTCTTTTTATTCATATCTTATTGATTTCCTATTCCAAGCTTCTTCACTCTTCATGCCCTCCATATCTCTCCTTCCACTTTTTCTGCTGAGAATCTGCTGCTAACTTTTCTGAGAAAAAATTGGGAACATACACAGTGATGCTCCTTCTACTTCCCTTTTCTTTTTCTCAAAACCCCCTAATACCATTCCTCCCTCCCCCTTTCAGTCTCTGATAATTAGATGTTCCTTTTCCTCACCAAAGCAAACTTCTCTACATATGCCCATCTTCTCCAACAGATTGTTCCCTTGATGTACACTCTAATTTTCAAGCTTACCCTATCTACTTATTTCTCTCCCACTTTCTTCAAACTTGCTCAAGTCTCCCCTATCCTCAGAAGAACCTTCACCAGACCCTACTGTCAGCTACATATATTCTTCCTCTCTTCTCTACTTCTCTCATTCATTCCTCAACTCCTTTGCAATCTTCCTTTCAACTGATATAATTTTCTCTAAAGTTACCAGTGCTGTTTTGTGGTGTTGTTGAATCTAATTTTAGTTGTGCATGACTCTTTGTGACCCCATTTTGGGGTTTTCTTAGCAAAGCTATTGGTGTGGTTTGCTCTAGTTCATTTTATAAGTGAGGAACTCAGGCAAACAAGGTTAAGTGACTTGCCCAGGGACATAGTTAGTAAGAATATGAATCCAGATTTGAACTCAGGAAGAAGAATCTTTCTGTCTCCAAGCCTGGCACTCTACCCATTGTATCACTTAGCTATCTAGGGAAAATCTAAATGCTAAACTTGAGGTGAGGGCTTTGATAAATAGTTTTGGAACACTTACTCATTGCCTTTATCAGTGTTCTTGACTCCTTCAAAGTGATTTTCTTTTGTGGTGTTTTATTCACCAAGTAAATTGTTCTCCTGGTACAGCTGCTCATTTCATTCTGTAGGTTCATACACATTTTCCCATGTTAGTCAGAATCTGTACCTTTTATGACACAGTAATATTTCACTACATTCATATGTGCCATAATTTATTCACCCGTTCTCCAATTGATGGTGGGTTACTTTAAGTTCTATTCTGACTTCTTTCTGTTCTCTTTCATATAGCATATTTTTCAGGTTGTTTTTACTCTTTCTGTCATATGGCTCTGAATGGGTTCTAGATTTTGAGTCCCTCTTCCAAAATTCTCAGAATTAGACATAATGCTCTAGATGTTGTCTATCACCACTCTGAATCCAGATATAGCCTAAGATCTTATTAGCTTCTGCATTTGTGGTCTACTGTGACCTTTTTCACAGTAGCTATTTTCTATTTACATCCCTCCCATCTAGAACTTATAAAGAATTTTTTTTGAAACCTCAGTTTAGGACTTCCTGTTTAGCTTTATGAAATTTCATCTTGTTCATCATATTCCCTTCCCTGCAGTCTGTCAAGAATTTATGTATTCTTGATTCTGTGATTTTATCATCCAATAAATTATACCTTCCAATTTTGCATCATCTGAAAAGTTGATTAGCATGCTATCTTGTGTTTTTATATAGGCCATTTATTAAAATATTGAACAGCATTGAGCCCTGTGGCATGCTAGTAGATATTTACCTTCCAGGTGGTCACTATCTATTAACCACCACTCTTTTTGGTTTTATTTAGTCACTAATTCAAAAGCCACCTGCTTCTCTTTCTGGAAGATTTTAAAAGGAAACTATTAAATTTAGCACCTATTTTTATTTTACAAAATTGGATGCAAAGGTTTTTTATTAAAAACATTTCCTATGCTCAGCGAGCTGCTTTGTATCAAATGTACAACTTTTCCAGCTTTCATGTTGTCCTTTATATTGTTGATTTAATCAAGAAATGTGATAGTTTATTTGTTCCTGGTATGTTTTTAAAGGTTCTTTTAGATCAATAAAAAGGTCATGAAATTAGGCTATTAATTCTCAGATACTATACTTTAAACTCATTATGTTTCCCTTTTGGATATTTTTCTGCATAGTATGGCCATTTGCACTTGCCCACAGTTTTCTATTTTCCTAAAAAGTTTTCTCTATCAAAAGAGTTTTTCATATCTAGTCTCTTGGAAAAAAGTCTCACAGGGGTTTTACTTCAGTTCTGGTTTTATGAAGTTAAGGATAGTGTTTATTGTGAGGGAACAATTGAGTTGTACTCCCATTTACTTCATTTGTAAAACAACTTGTTTTAAAGGTTATTCTGGGGTTTTCCATATACTTAAAAATGTTGACAGCTGTGACCTCTCTGGCTATGATATATAACTGTCCAATAGTATCTTTCATCTCACTGTAATGTGAACACTTTTTTCCACTAACTGGCAATAGAATTTTAATAAGATCCGTTACAGTATTTCAATC
Organism: Gracilinanus agilis; assembly: GCF_016433145.1. Taxonomy (NCBI): domain Eukaryota; kingdom Metazoa; phylum Chordata; class Mammalia; order Didelphimorphia; family Didelphidae; genus Gracilinanus; species Gracilinanus agilis. Next base: position 463,943,687 of record NC_058131.1, read on the forward strand.
CAAGCCCTTAGTGTCTGTCTCTCTTACTCTTTGAAAGTACAATTTAGAGATATTTGGAGGACATTGAGTGCAATTGAGAGCTTCTAGAACAAAATATTTTTCAAGTAACTGAAAAAAAAAAAGACTTGTAGAAATGTAGGAATGTTTCTAGAATGTGAAATGTTTTGTTATCCCTTTGACCTGTGCCTTAGTTTATATTATCAGTAAGACAACTAGCCCTTAAATGTTTACTAATTACTAGATATTGTGCTAAATACTAGCTTGTACATGACTTTCAGATGACTTGTTGAGTCAAAAATTTGAATGGTAACTGGTGAGTTAGTCGCTAGAAGAAACTATGGTATCAGAAGATGCTGTCAGTTCAAGAAAAAGCTGAGAAATGATAATGTCTTGATTATGTTGTTCATGAAGACATCAAAGGTTGAAATAGGAAGTTGGTGGTTTCTGATACTTCTTGGTTGTATGACCCTGGCCAAGTCACTTAACCCCCATTGCCTAGCCTTTACCATTCTTCTGCTTTGGAACCAATACACAGTATTGAGTCTAAAATGGAAGGTAAGGTTTTTTTTTTAAAAAAAGAAGAAAAGAAATAGGAAGTTGGAAGGGGAAAAGGGAGAAGAGATAACTTTTAGTCAGGATGTTAACTAACCAATTCATAAACAAATGGCAGTTAAATTATGATATATATTCCCATTGGCAAGTAAAGTCTCCCTATAACTAGTGATGACAAAGGTTATTTATGTGATAGGCGAAAGGGGGAAAGAAAAGATTAATTTTTTGAGTTGATAAAAGAAAAAAATTAGGTTGATTAATGAAAGCATGCAACTAGAAGGCTTATAGTTGAAGGTTGGCTGACAAATCTGGAGTAAAGAGGTCTCTTGAAGAGAATGTGACTGAAGAGTAAGGAATTGTAGAGATGGGGGCTGTTAGGGAAGAAAAAGAGGACTCTTGACTAAAGAAGTATGTTGATTTTGAACCAATGTGGCCAGAAGATAAGACAAGATTTCCTGTGATATCTTCCATCCTTAAAATTCTGTCTTGTGGGTTTTTTCCTTAGCAAATCTGTTTTTAAAAATGATTAATTGAGACAACTTCAGATGTCATAAAGATAAAATCAATTTGAAATTTGGTCAAAAATGGATAAACTGTTTAGTTTTAGAGGACTAGTCATTTTGCTTATTTGGGGGAGGGGGTTGGATCAAATGTATTAAAAATGTCCAGATGTTTAGAAACTCAAGTTTCTTTTAAAAGAAACAAAATTAGTCATTGGGTTTGAGGGTTGGCTTCTTTGCTAGAGTTGCCTACATTCTGTCTCTCTACTTTTTCCTGAAACAGTGTCAATAACATTAGTTTAAAAACAGAGTGATTAAAAATATATATATACCTTTTAACTCATTCTGGTTTGATATATTAGAAAGCCACCTATTCCCACCCTATTTCCAGGGGGCTCCATCCTGAACAGTTATCCAACTCACTGTGGAACACACTAATCATGGTTAAGCAATGACAACTACATATAGACAGATGGCAAATGCCCTCATAGGATCATTGAACACAAGTTGAGTTTTATTTTTAGTTACTTGTCACATAACTTAGGGATTTATTATGCTAATGAAGTGTCCCTATGAGTAGAGTAGTCTTAAAAAAAGAGTGGTGGCAAAAAAAAACAGCACTTTCATTGTTCTGATTTGTTTTTGATTAGATTTTGAAGCTTAAATAAGGTATCTACATTAATCAATACATTAGGTTATTTAAGTCTTTTTAAATTTAAAAATTCAGTAGGGTATACTTTGCTCTCAGTATCTATCATTATAATGATGAGCTAAAAATATGTCCAGAATAGCTATTAAAATTTGGCTTTTCATCAAGTAATTGATTTTATTATCTTGAGAATACCTTAATTGCAGCAATAATTTTATTTAAAATAATTTTTCTGAGGAAGGATGTAATTGTATGATATTCGGCAATAATTCATTTTTACATGACTTTGTATATACCAAAAATTCAAATTGTATCCCCAATAAGAGATGATTGAATTAAAAAATATATAATAAAATCCTGATAATCTATAGATTCAAGGTATGACTCTTTTCCCCAAAAGCTACTGTGAAGGGGCCTCATAGAATCTAGATGTATTAGTAGTACCATGACTACTGCAGAGTTTACACCTCTATTTTTGGAGTTGAGGATTTGATATCTGCAAACACCAGTCTTGATTCACTACTCTGTTTCCAGTTTTGGATACAGTTGCTTTAAGGTTGTTTGTGTATGTGAAATAATACTTCCCTGATGTCTTTGAGCTGAGAAAACAGATTAGAAAGAGAAATTATTTTTATGGAATTAGCTATCACTTTTTAAACAGGTAGAAGTTTTCTCAAAGAGAGTGTGTGTGTGTATGTATGTATGTATGTATGTATGTATGTATGTATGTGTATATGTATGAATGAAATTCCTGTTCCTTAAATGGAAACCTGACATACAGCCCGAACCATCATGTTTGCTTTCCTCATTTCTCTTTGTATCATTATTGTTTTTGGACCATTTTGTGTTGTCCTTCTCGTATTTCTGTCTCTTTGATTATAATTGTCATTTTTGGAAAAATCAATTTGTTGTCTAAATCTACAAAATTTTAAAATATGACCTGGATGTCCACAAAAAAAGCACCGTGGGGGAAATGATTTTGGTCTTTGGGTGTTAATTGTAGGTTGCCTGTATTGATTTTGGCTCCTACTAGTTTGGAGGGCAAAATTTTTTATTTCCTCCAATTCTTTTTCTCTTTTGGTATGTTTCAATTGCCTTTTCAAATCAGCTATCAGTTCATCTTTGTCTGAGTCAGTTTGTCTAGCTATTCTTGCTTCCTTTTGCTTTGAATCATGGATGTAGGAAGCATGTTGTCTTACATCCTCCAGTGGCAGTGATTCCCACTGTGGACATTTTTATCTAAAGTAATTTTGTATTGGGATTGATGTTCCCTTTACAAATTGCCTATGGATACGATCTGTGGTGTCTTGGGCATGAGTATCACGTAGTCCCAGGATTGTCTCGGCTGCCTCTATTACTCTATCAAGGAAACTGCTAGGATGTTCCTCTTCTCCCTGTCTTAATTTTTCGAATTTTTGCCATGAATTTGGTCTTTTAGCGTGGATTCTCATTGCTTCTAATAAATCAGTTCTACATTGAATCAGGTATCTAAGATTTTCATGTTGGGTAAAATCTAAGTCCTGGTGGACCAATGGCCAGGCTGTTAAATTTGGGTTTGTCCTTGTTTCGTTTAGGAATTTTTCCTTTTCTGAGGAAGAGTAAAATTCCCGTAAAAGAAATTCCACGTCATCGAAACTAGGATTAAATAGTGTGAACACCCTTTTTAATTCTTTTATACTTTTGAAAGGTTTTTCAAAATACTTTGGAAAACATCTCTTTAGCACCTCCATATCACTTGGGGGTGAATGCTTTATATGTTTTTATGTGTACCACCCCTTCCCCAGGCTGCACGATGGTTCTGTCTACAATTGGTAAAAGAGAGACTATGGAATTTGTGGATGGTTGGTTGTTATTAGGTTTTGATTTGTTAAAGGTATTATTTCCCAGGTATTTGGATTCCACAATCTCTAGCTGGAGAATTGTGTTTTTGTCCAGTTCCTTTCCTTCCCTGATCTGTATCAATACTTGGAATAGTAGTTTGATGTTATCTACTAGTTCCCCAGAATCAGTATCTTTCTTTTGTGCTGTAATTGAGTTAAACCATTGCCACAGGTAAGAGAAAACATTTTTAGAGACCATAAGGAATTGCCAGATTGTTAGGATTATGGCTATGGCTGTTGGGATAAAGCAAATACATTCAGCCAGGGTCAGAACACACCATTTATAATAATCGTAGATGTTCAGTAGTTGTTGCACAAAATTAGGGACCATTATAAACCAAAAATCTACCATACCCTGCATTAGGGACCAAGAAATCATTGAGATGCTAGATAGGATGAATGTTAGCCTAGCCAGCTTCATTTTGGTTGTTTCAGAAGATTTTAGGTAGTTCACTAACTTTGCTCGCCAATTAATGTTATCAAAAAAGAATAGTGAATAAACTGAGTAGAGTAGGTGGGTATGAGGAAGGATAAAAGGGAATAAGGGATTATAAGGTGATTGGAGGAGGAATGAAGGTATGGTTAGGTATATAGGAGATAAAGGAAATAGGGTATATAGGAGAGGGCAGCTCAAACCAAGTTTATTCCCAGAGGCTTGAGACAGAGAATACAGGGAGGAAACTAAGGCCAGTAATAAACCTTTAGGCTTGACTGGAGGGTTTCTCTTGTTAGTTTCAAAGTCTCCTGAAGGAGGGATCGAGAGGGCCCCTCCCTGCCAGTCAAACTGAGGGCTGGAGGAAGTCTTGAAGGTGGGTACTTCCTGTCAAGATGGATGCCCCAGTTGTCTCAAGAAATAAAGGAAAATGATTCTTTCCTTTTGGCCCTTGTCTTAATTTTCGACACAATGACTCACCACGGGGTTTGAATAGGTAACAAGGGGATTTATTAATACCAGGGTCAGTCAGAAGGGGAGAGGGGGTCCAGGATTTTCTAACTGCTGCTAGGGAGAGGGGTGAGGGTGGGGGATGGGTCACGGAGAGGTTTAGACTGAGAGAGCCTGGCTCTCCCAGTCAGGAAGATTTGACTGCCTTTTAAATAAAGTCTTTATCAAACCTAGGGGTAACTTATGTGAGGATACTCCAATTATCTAAAGAAACTAAATCCCACAATGTTCAATCACCAAGCCCTCCCTTCCAACCAGAACCCAAAGGAAAATCAGGGAAGGGGAGGGATGGAGATGGGAGATCAGGGAGAGGCCCAGAGAAATGAGGTAAGTCCAAATTTCCCCAAAACAAAATAAGCACAGGCCAAGGCCGAAGCAATTAGGCCAAAGCCAAAAAGCCAAAGCAAAAGCCTCCAGCCACAGCAAAAGCCAGAAGGCAAAATCTCCGTCCGTTGGAACTTCACCTCTATTTATCGCTTTAAGTTCTAACTGACTTTCTGAACATTCTAAGATGTTTAACTGATGTTTTGTGACCGTTAGAAATTGCAGAAGCAAAAAGTTTGTTAGCCACCTTGCATTACAGTGTGTGTGTGTGTGTGTGTGTGTGTGTGTGTGTGTGTGTGTGTATGAATGAATGAAATTCCAGTTCCTTAAATGGAAACCTGACATACACCCTAACTAGAATAGATAGTGTGAGTGGTGATATAATGGGGAAATGCAATGCATTTAGATTGTGAAGGCTTTACAAAGCTTTTACTCTACAAGGTGGTAGCATTTAACTTAAATCCAATAGGTTTTTGAACATAATTAAAATTATGTTCATTTAATCCGTCAAGCAATTAAGTACAGGGTAGATTTGGTAAGAAGATAAGACTATTGAATTAACCTAGCTACTGAAAAGTAAGGGTTCCTATGAAGGGGGGGGAGGAGGAGAGGGAGAGGAAGTGGGAAAAACTAAATTTAAGAATGGCCGATTGAGTTTGGCTGGTACTCAATTTGAGGGATCAACAAAATATGCTCATTAGAGCTTATTCATAGGCACTTTGAAATTTCCTACAGAAGATTAGGTGACTTTTCTAGGCCAAAGATATGAAATTATTTACAGTCATAGAGAGATTGAGCTATCTGAGAAGAGGACTGAATGTCTGACACAATGGAGATGTTTGCTTATAGCCTAATGACTGCCTACAAAGTTCTTTAATATTCATTTTCTTCAATTGTATTATTTGAGTAAATGATTAAGGCCCCCCATCTCCCCCAGTTTTCTTATTTTCTTGATTATTTACCTTAATTCTCCACAACACATTCTTTAGGCTCTAGGGAAGAAACAAGACTGGTCCATCATGGATTACAGTATAGAGAACAAAAAAATCTGTTCAATCCAAGGAACAGTACAAAGATGGACCTTTAAAAAGTATAACCACCTTTCCCAAATACCACTCTGTGTGTTTGGAATTCAGGGAGGTGCCATTTGTAACGATTAAAAATGATAAAGGCTGAAGATATGAGGGAAATTAATAGTTTAATTAAAGCCATGTTAATAAAATAATTTGGATGACTGTGCCTGACTACTTTTAAAAATGCCGCCTGCCAATATCTCCACCCATCTTTCCTTAGTTGCACGCCTAAGAGAGAGTGTCTCAAGCCCGACCTCCAAATTTAAGTCGAGCCCAACTTTGGTTCCCATTCTCTAACGTAATCATGTGAGAAACCAGAAACCCATTGGATCACAGGAAATGTAGTCTCAAAGTTCCCCACGTGTCCACAGGAAGTTTGTAAGTTACTTTTAAATGGCACCTCCCTGAATTCCAAACACACATTTCCCTGAAATCCAGCAAAAAAAAAAAAGATGGATTTTTTTCTTCCCTGGATGTGTAAACATAGTCAACTTCTAAATTGCAGGAATTTGGGGATAAAAGAAATGGATAAAACTAGCCATATTGACAAAAAGCCAACTTGGGGGCAGTCCCCTATTGGCATAAGAGTGTACATTCAAAACAAATGCATTCAACTCATTCAACTCCCCATAGTTCAAATCAACTGCACCCAAAGTTCGAATTTGATTTTCATGGTCCAGTGAAGGGTCTTCAGGCATCTTCATGGTGCCTCCACCAAATAAGTTTGTTGTCTGGATTCTGGGGAGATGGCAAAATTCTTATCCTGAAATTACTCTCAAAGGAAGTGAGATCTATCTTGTTGGGGAAAAGTTTGTTAGATTAGGATTCCTTAAGAGATAAGCTGCATTTTTCAACATGTTTTACTTCAATAATAAGTACTTACTAATAATAAGTCTGTAGAATAAATTTATAGATAGAAATGGAATGATCAATATTACATTTTCCAAATAGTTATTAAAGTAATAATATGCAAAAATATGGTTTCTTATTCTTTTTGTGGGTTATAGACTCGTTTGGCACCTTGGTTAAGCCTGCAGATGATTAGAATAATGTTTTATATTATTGAAGGAAGCACCAAATTTCAGTGGTTAGGGAAAATAAAAATATATTAAAAAATATATATATACATATATAGATATATGTATATATATATTAACATTAACTTAACATTAACTTAGGTGTAAATATATATCTACACCTAAGTTAATGTTAAGTTAAATCTTTTATCTCCTAAATCTATCCATGGAGGAAATAGATGGAATATGGAATACTGAGTGTTAAGAAGAAGAAGAAAGCCATTTTGGCTGGACCATGGAGTATCTGAGTGACCATAGTTGGGAAAAAAATTTGAAATTTGAAAATAAGGGCTTTAAATAATCATAGAAATTTGATTCAATCTTAGAGTCAGCAGACCAATTATATCTCCCTTCAGATATGCTATACATAAAACTGTTCTTTGATGATAGATTCAGAAAATAAAGATATAGAATAAAAATCAGCCTAACATTTAACCCAGTTATTAGTTCTGTATCCCCTCCCACCCCAATTTACCTGCTGTTATCATTATGAATAGTCTTAGCTATAGGATATGACCTTCCTGTTATGAATAGAATAAAGTTCTGAAAGTACCTAAGAAGTACAAGTCTAAATTTAGGTGGATGAAAATACAGTTTTGTAAAATAGAATCTTGGGGATGGTTTATCATTCATATTACTAAAAGATTTTCTTGAATAAGTTTATGGGTTGTTTTTTCATTGATGAAGAATACAATCCTGACATGCCTTACTAGGTAGTTTCAGAAGCTCCTGTCGCTTCTGAAAATATTGATCACCTAGGTGACAACTTTTCATTTGTGAGCCTCTGTTAAAGTCCTACTTGAATATCTCATCATGGTGTAGAGAAGACCTTGAATTCTTAAAGGCTTGGTCAGTCAGTAGAGTTGAGGATCTGACAGGGTCTTCTCTGAATATAAGCACAGTGAGAGCCTATAGCCCAGTTTGATCCAGAAAGGCCATCATAAAAGCAGCCCTTACAGGAAATTTGTTTCTCTAAATACTTTCCTCAACAAAAGGTAGAAACAAGAGATTAATGAAATGCAACTAGGAAAAACTAGAAAAGAAATGACTCAAAAAACTGAACTAAACACAAAAATAGAAATCCTGAAAATAAAGAGAATTGACAAAATACATTCAATTAATAAAATTAGGACATTTATAAACTATTGAAATCCAAAAAGTATTATTCAATCTGATTTTTTTAAAGAGGGAAAAACCAAATTTCTAGTATCAAAAATGAAAAAATGAGGATGCATAGCAGATGAGGAAGAAATAAAGGAAATTATTAGAAACAATTGCTCAATTAAATGCTAACAAGAGAATTAAATGAAATGGGTAAATACTTGCAAAAATATAAAATACCCTGGTTAACAGAATAATAGGCAATTTAAGTAATCTGTCTGAAGAAAAAGAAATTGAAAAAGCCATTAATGAATTCCCTCAAACCCTAAATTCTGGTAACAGATGAATTTACAAGTGAATTCTATTCATCATGCAAAAATAATTAATTCTAATTTACAGTATATTGCTTGTAAAAAATAATAGAAGGATCTATGGAATTTCTTCTGTGAAAGAAATGTATTATTGATACCTAAACCTTGCTGAGACAAAGTAGAAGACAGAAGACCAATATCCCTGAACAATACTGATGCAAAAATATTGAATTAAGAGGTTCCGGGTTAAGATGGCGGCAGAGTAAGAAGCAGCTCTTAACCTCTCCTGACAGAAACACACAAAACTCCTCAAGGGGACATAAAAACAAGTCCAGACGAACGGAGGAACCCCACAACAGGGCACGGCGTAGAAGGTACGTGGAATCGGGGCATTTCCAGGCTATAAAGGGGTGAAACAGCTCTCACTAAATCGCGGGCTGAGCAGCCACCCCACCCCCACCCCCTCCACACACAACACCTATAGCGCCGAAGCCAGCTAAAAAGAAATAGAGCAAGTTTGGGGCACCCATCGAGTCATTGGCAGCTCTGGGGCCTGTTCCTGAGAGCAGCAAGATTTAGGACCCCAAAAAGCTAAAGAAAGCACACAAAATTTGAGCACGGGAGCAGGACCCAGAGAGTGGATGCAGGGCGCAGAATGTGGGCTCAGAGCGCAGGCGCTGGGCGGAGGTGTGGGTGGAGGCAGACACAGCCAAGAGCTAAAGCTCTGAAACCCTGAGTGGGGAACCAGTGCAGATGGGTATACGACTGTGGAAGCAGCGCCCTGAGACTTGTAAAGAAACCTCCAGCAGAGGATCAAGCAAGGGGGTCCACCAGGGGGCTTGACCTTGGAAAAAACCAGAACTCAGACCTCAGGAGCCAAAAGACCACGGACAGACCCTGAGCACAAGGATAAACCTGAGAAGCTGCTGGACTAACGATGGCTACCCAGTCTCAGGAAGTTCAGAAGAGAAAGATTAACAACAAGAAAAAGAAGTCTTTAACACTTGACAACTTTTACACAGAGAAAATCCAGACAACCCAGCAAACAGAGGAGGAGAACAAACAATCATCCGGACCCTCCTCAAATAAGGAAAACTCCTCACAAGCTATGGAAGAGTTGAAAACTGAGATTTTGAGGAAAATGGAAAAGATTTGGCAAGAAAATAACAGTTTAAAAGGTAGAATCTTGCAATTGGAAAGTGAGGCTCAGAAACCAAATGAACTGATAAGCAAATTGAACACCAGAAATGACCAGATTGAAAAGGAATACCAGAAGATTATGGCCGAAAAACAGAAGATTATAGCCAAAAACTAGAAGATCATAGCCGAAAACCGAAAGATTATAGCCGAAAACCAATCCCTAAAGGCTAGAATTGAGCAATTAGAAGCTAATGATCTCTCAAGACAACAAGAACAAATAAAACAAAGTCAAAAGACTGAAAAAATAGAAGGAAACATGAAATATCTCAATGAGAGAGTGACAGACCAAGAAAACTGGTCTAGAAGAGACAATTTGAGAATAATTGGTCTTCCAGAAAAACCAGAAATTAATAGAAACCTGGACTCCATACTAACAGAAATTATTCAGCAAAATTGCCCTGAAGTCCTACAACAAGAGGGCAATATAGACATTGAAAGGATTCATAGAACACCTGCGACATTCAATCCAGATAAGAAAACGGCCAGAAATATAATTGCCAAATTCAAGAGTTTCCAATCAAAAGAAAAAATCTTACAAGAAGCCAGAAAGAGGCAATTCAAATATCAAGGAGCACTAATCAGGATCACACAGGATCTGGCAGCCTCCACGCTAAAAGATCTCAAGGCTTGGAATACGATATTCAGAAAGGCAAGAGAGCTGGGCCTGCAACCACGGATCAACTACCCATCAAAATTGACTATATATTTCCAGGGGAAAGTATGGGCATTCAACAAAATTGAAGAATTCCAGGTATTTGCACAGAAAAGACCAGGGCTAAATGGAAAGTTTGATATCGAACCACAAAAATCGAGAGAAACCTGAAAAGGTAAATAAGATACAGAGGGGAAAGAA